>NW_028263378.1:18878500-19201500 GCF_051168715.1 Poecilia mexicana | reverse complement strand
TTTTTTGGACATCAATGTAGCTGTTATTGACATTATTGCCACCAACTGGCACAGCAGGTATATTACAGGAATCTTGACTGGAATCCAACTGACTGAGGGAACAAGAGGATGTTAAAAAAATTACCTGAAATATTATAGGCAGGGCCAAAAGGTAGTTTGAAAAGGGGATACAATTTGTATATTCCTTCAGATTTTAAATGCATTTGAGAAAATTTAAATTTGACAGACATTTGTTCTTTCTGCATTATGAAATAATTACTAAAATAAACCATAAAAGTCTGTGCGTTTTTGTTGTTTATCTTGTTTGTGATGTGTTTATATCCTTACTGATAGGTATTTCTGAGGTTGTATTTATATATTTGTTTTTCCGATTAAATGCATAATTTTATTTTGGCAATAACTTTAAAGTTTCCGTAGAACTGGGGAAATGCATGTTGCTCAGGCCACAAATGTATAAAAGGTTTTCCGATTTGTGTATTTTGCATAAGGAAAACACCTCAGTCTCTTTTTCTGTTGCACACATTCAGTGCAATGCTAACTAGCCGACACAAACAGAAAACACTCCTGCAAATTAGCTGCAAAGGCATGTGCAAAAATAAGATAAACTAGATTTATATTTTTAGCCCAGGAATTGTAAGCTACTTCACACAGGTAGTATATAATGATGTAAATACAATTGGGAGAGCATGAGAGCTCCTTCTGGCAACAGCTAGTTGTTGTTAGAGCTCTGGATGTTAAAGGCTGTTTTTTACAGAGCTACGATCTTTATTTCACTTCAATTTTTATTGGACAAGTGAGGGCATGTTTTGTTTATTTCATACCTCACATAAGTAACCATAAAATGTATATAACCTTTAATCTGGCTTGTATTAATATACTGGTTTAGTAAACAGTATTAATGAATTTTAATTATAGTACAATACCTAGTAATTTGTTAGTGGATGCTACTTTTGTTATCATATTAACAGCAAAAGGTTAGGACACCATTAAAGCTGTAAGTTACACATTCCCAATGTCCTTCACCTCTGTATTCAATTTTAATCAAATATAAGTGACAGTGTTTTGCAGAAATGATGAAAGAGAATAGAACGTGTTTTCCCTTTTGTGAGACGAAAGGATCTAGCGCTGCACTGTTGTTAGCTGCAGCTCATTATTTGAACGTGTTAACAAGTCTTTTCAGGCAGAGGGGTAGAATGAGTACACAGCAATTGACTTCTGGCCCCACTCATTGCATTAGAGACCCAATAAAATAGGGTTCTGTTTTCACAAGCACGCAAGTTAACTGAGGGAAAATTGTTGCCTTGTCTGTTATAAAGGTGGCTGGAGAAGCACAAGGCCTCAGCTATTGATTCAACTGAGGCCTTAATTAAGCTACGAACTTTTAACTTGACCATTTTATAATGAGATCATCCTTTGTTTCCCTGCCTATAGCTGCGGTTTTGGTTGAAATATCTTAAGCTTCCATGACTGAAATAGAAAAAAAAAAACACATTTTTGTCACCGCATTCCATAGCATAAAACACCGGTGCCCCTTTCAACTACTTTCATACACTTATGCACACCGAAACCTGGATGTCAAAGGCATGTCGGTGTAGAGCCCGGTGTGGTTGCAGCAGAGGATGGTGTGTTCCTGAGCAAGCTCCTCAGAAGCAAGCAATGGCGGGGCTGACAGCGTCAGCTTGGCTCTCCTAATGAATGTCTCACTTCCCCCGGCACACTCCCTTTACTTACCACTTACAGGCACCTAGCACCCACCGCCCACGGGCTCCACATTTCACCGGTCGACAGCTAGTGCCATCATTGCTGTGACCTCACGGCCTCCCAACCTTGCCAGCGGAGCCAGTGTCACTTTAGTTTTCTGCAAAAGCCGGGTGGTGTCAGGCCAATGTGGAGGGCATATAGATTAATGGAACTTAATGAGAAACAGTGCAACATTACAGTTAAAAAAAAACAAAAAAAACTGAATTTTGTCTCAGTTTACCAAAGTAGGACAACACAAGAAACACAATGAGACTTTTTCAGAATTCAAATGAGGTAAAATAAAGTCAGACTGAACCACAATTAAGATAATCTCATTAGAGACACGATGAAGATGTTTGCATGAGAAATTAAAAAAAAGAAAAAAAAGAAAGTTTAGCATTTGTTATTTGAGAACAAGTAATTTGGAAGGAAATTTTGAGCTAAAATGCAGGGGATTTTTTTTTGGGTAGGATTTAACCCTTTTAATTTTAAAAACGGTTGCATCAATGGACAGTTATAATGCCTTTTATGTGTATTATTTTTTAACCCAGATCTTTTTCACATTTTGTCATATGCCAAACAGATGTAATTTAGGTAATTTAAAGCACTTAAATGTGGCAGAGTAACACAAAGTACTGGATGATTATATGGTAGTTTTAAAAAAATACATGTTTTTCAATCTTTTCTACAGATTGAAATCTAAAAAGTGTGTTTTTAGGTTCTGTAAAATATGCAATCTATATTTTACAGAACCAACTTTTGCTGAAATTACAGTTGCAAGTCTTTTGAAGTATGTCTCTACCAACTTTGTGTAACTAGAGACTGACATTTTGTTCATACTTCCTTACAAACAACTGAAGCTCAGTCAGATAAAGTTGGAACGTGAAATGTGGTGGATTATTAATTTTCAATTGGATCAGGGATTTTGCTTAAGCTATGTTACACATATAAGCTTCAATCTAAACCTTTCGATTAGAGCTGTGTATTAAGGAGACCCTCTGCCGTAGTCTCTAGTTTTTAGCAGCTTTTAGTAGGTTTTCTTCCAGATAGTCTTGTATCTCCTTTCATATTCCTATAATATCTTGCTGTCTGAATTTTGGATCTCTGCAGCTCCTTAAGAGTTACCAGAGGCTCCTTCACTCATTTCTGGATGACAGATTGAACAGTGTGTTGTTCAAAGTGAGAGATGTTGTTTAACAAACCTAACCTTGCTTTAAACTTCTGTTCCTTGATTGTTGTGATGGTGTTTGTTCATTCATTTTCTCTTAGGAACCTCTGAGGCCTTTGATTTAAGTTTCTCTTGCTTTGTATTATTTTTTTTTTCAATAGTACGATCTTTACAACACAACTGTCAGATTTGCATTCGTGAGGCGATTTTAAAAGCCGTCACTTTTTCTTCTATTTTGCACTTATGCGCGACTTTGTCTTAGTCCAACACGTACAATCCCAATAAATGCATGGGAAAGATTTTCAGGAGTGTGAATATTCTGCATAGATCTCGGGTGCAGCATTCAGCTCAACTCAGTGACGATATGAAAACAATCCGTGTGTTATTGGGTTATTGGTCAGTCAGGCACTAACAATGTAATGACTATCATCACTGAACAAGCTTCAACTCCCGCATCAGACTAACAGTGTTCTTTTTTTTTTATCCTTTCCTCAGAGGTATATTATGTACACACTCGCTTATATTCACACTGTAGACATTGTAGGTGCCCAAATCAAAGAAGATAAATTTTTGTTTCAGTCTGCAGATTGTAACATTTGTTGCATCTTTTCATTAACTTCTAATTCTTCTTCTTTGACATTTTTTTTTCATCTTGTTGCACATCTTTCTACTTCTCTCCTCTTTTTGCAGGTTGGCTGGACTGCTGGTTATCAGTGTGATGTGTTTTTGCTCCCACCTCCCCTACTTGAGCAGGGTGACAATTACAGGTTTTCCAAGCTGAGAGGAGACGCTCATCATCAGCTATAATCTGCGGGGACCCCTGTCACACACACAGACACACACCACCACGCGCACACACGCACACGACTCGACACACACACATATGCATGACCATCCCGCTTGTATGCCATTCACATACAAAGCCAGATACAGGGTTCACATCACATACACACATTTTACCACCCACACACATATCCTATGCTGTAACTCACTCACAAGACTGGGAGAGCAAAATCTAGAGGCATGGCAGACAGACATGTCATTATCCAAGCCTCTCCATCAGCGTTGAATGTCTGATGCAGGGAGGAGGACCTCGGTCCCATCTTACAAACAACCAGACACCCATAAGTTCTGTAAAGCCTATTTTATCCTCTTTGGCTTAGCTTTTCTTGCACCTACTTTATCATCTAGTTAGTTGAAACCAGAAGCAGTGAATTAATTTTCAGCAAAATCAGCACAAAGTTGTTATTGTTATGACAGGTTGTGCAGCACCGCTACTGAGGCAAAATCAGCCTCTTTTGGGGTGGCAGCCGTTACGGCAGCGTGTCTCTATCATTCCTTGCAAGATTTCCAGATGTTCTGAAAGTCAAAACACTTTCTTTATTCTCTGTACCCTTTCCCTCCCTCTTTTTTTTTTTTTTTCCTGGCATGAAACTCGTCTGGACCTAAACAGGAAGGGTGTGACGCTGAGGTGGCACACCAGGGTCGCGACCTGGTCTCTCTCCCATCATTAGAGCCTCCAGCTAGGCCAGAACTTCCGTTGATGTGGTCCGCTAAGGAGGGGAGGCAGGGGAGGGACATCCCTTTTAATTGTACCCTAGGCCATAGCGAAAGGAATGTCTGAGGTCTGAGGCCTTGTTACATATACACAGTTGCATCCAGAGACGCTCAAACGTGCTCTCTCTCCCCCGGCCTCTCTCTGCCGTTTCTCGTTCCTCTGTGTTCTGCACCTCCCATACACCCCTGCGGAGAAGGCCACTAATTGGCACATTGGCTGCCCGTGTGGGTGTGGAGGGAATGTCAGCGTGCCACGCCAAAGCAAAGGAACCCACAGACATCTCAGAAGCAATATGGGAACCCTGGGGAGAAAGAGAGGAGATAAAGAACACCTTACAGCACAGTTTTCTCGTAGACTCCTGTGTCATATGAAGCAGAAAAAAAAAAAAAAAAGATTCAATCCAACCTGTTTTGGTAATGCTTGATTGTTGAAATTGTTGGGGGTTTTTTGGGGTGGCGGGGTGGCGTATCAATATGATTTGGAATCTGGAGAGATATTCTTGTTAGATGTTGGGTAGATGGCTAAGAATTAATGGCAACAGTTTTTATAACAATGAAAATGCTACAGCCATATTAGATGTTTTTACAGTGAGTGCAAATGTGTTTAGACGGCAATCTCAATTATATGGTGTTATTTTTGACGCACTCATCAATATTAAAAAATAATAATAATTTCTTTTCCATTCATTGTTTTCACAGTGTTGAGTGATTGTTCCTGTTTGTTTAAATTTATTTTTTTCTCTAACCTTGCTGAAAGGAAATTTTCCCAAAGGGGACAGTAATAAAGTGATATACATATATACTGCTGTGTCAAGTGCATAATGTGCATGTTAAGTATTTTTTAGGTATTCTGCTAAAAAAAAAAAAGGAGAATCTTGACTTAGTTTTAAATTAGATGCAGTGTAAGCACGCCATGTGTTTTTATATATCACACAAAATGACCACACAACAATAACCACCATCATCATCGTTAAAACCATGTAAAGTAGTTTAGATTCGAAAAAAAGGAAAAGAAAGAAATCTGAATCTTTTGACAGTTCTTTTGATATCAAGCTTTAAATATTGAAATTAGTCTGTTTGCTCAACATTTAAGATTAAAAACATAAATGTTGATTGATAGAAATTACTCTGATTTTTGTATATTTTCAGAGAATTTTAGGTATTTTGATGAATTCAGAGGACACACAAAATTGAATTTAGAAATAAAGTATCTGAGACAATGAAGAAAGATGCGACAAAACAAATATTGTTGCATTTTTACTTAAGTGTTGAGAGAATATAATTTTTTTTTTCAATTGAAAAAGCAATTTTCTTCACTTTAAAAATATTGTTTAAATATATATTAAGCCAGTTCTGATGCACTTCTGTTTAATCAACTTGCAGTGAAATGTTAATAGATTTCTAAAAACATAGAACCAAAAATAATCATTTAAAAAAATCAATTTTTTGCTTTGCTGCCTTTCTTTTCAGATTTTGTGGCTAATTCTTTTAAGGGCAAACTACATTTCTCCAATATAATTTAGATCACATTAGACATACATATTGACACATAAAAACTAAAAACGGCACATTTGTCAAAGTTTGACATTTTTTAAGTCTAGTTCAGGTTTTGTTTGTCCAAATAATTGAACAATATTTGACAATTTGCATGCTGCGGCTGCCTGCAATTTGTCTGCAATCTTGTTCCCACTTACACAAACACAGAGAACAGAAGTGACAGATGACTGTCTCTTGACTGGATCTGTATGATTTAAAGTTCATTTTCAATTACAGAACATTAATGCACTTTTTTTTTATCCAGTACTTATTGTTCCTCTGAGAACAATAGCCAGCATATATAGTGAGTTGATGACTTGCAACCAGAATTGCAACAGACCATGGACGTACTTTGTTCCTGACCTTTAATGGGTGCTTTATTGGATTAAAATTCCCCTTTTCATTATGAATTTAAATGAAGTTTTGTTTCAATTTAAAACATTTCCATTATGCCACACACAAAATCAAAGACTTTTGTTAAACTTTGAGTGATCATACGTGTAGCTAAAGAGCTTCTTTTGAATTAAACCATAAATCCAAATAAGTCTGGGAATATCAATATTTTCTTTCTGTTATTTTAAAGCTGGAATGTCTTCAGCTCAATGGAATTTCTTTATTTTCCCAATATATATATATATATATATACATATATATATATATATATATACATATATATATATATATATATATATATATATATATATATGTATATATATATATATATTTTTTTTTTTTTATATAGTTTTTTTTCCTTTTTGATGTTATCCTCCTATGCTTATACTACTGTCTTTTTGCATCACCTTGGTTGCATATGGTCCTCTAGGGAGCACTGAGGTGCGTGGGTGTGTGCGTGCGTGTGTGTGTGTGTATGTATGTTGAGGGAGTGGAGTGGGTCAAATGGGGGGAGAGCAGGTCAGGTCCTGATAGCCCACAGGGCTGGCGGAGCCTAGGCCTGTGGAGCGTGCAGCCAACTTTCCAGTCAGTCAGCAGAGATGCGCCCAAAATAAATGGCTTCCCTGTTGCAGGCGGAACCACACCCATCTCGTGGTTTCTTGGAGGGCAGCGTGGGCAGACCGCCCTTTGGGGTTTCTGGGGCCTGTGGATGAATTTGAACAAGGGAGGTAGCAAAATAGGGGGAGTGAGGGACAGAGGGAGTAGGCGGTGCAAGAAGGGCGGAGAGGCGTTTTGGGTTGGAGGGGGAGGGGGGCGTGTTTGAGTTCCCAAATTGGCAACATGAGGGTGAAGAACTGGCAACCCCTCAATCTTCTCATTGTTTATTGTTTACCCGCATGGTGGACGGTAAACAATGGCACACCCACTCTTCAGGCACTCTGTGGCGGAGGCCGGAGGTGAACTCAATCTGCTCAAACACACTATTCGGCCCTCGCCGACCTACTTGAAATTTGTTGATAACTTCTTCCCCCTGCTGTTAAATCTCTGCAAACTTCCGTCTTTCTGTTTGCTTTCTGTCTTTCCAAATGTACCATTGAAATCCCTGAGCGATGAGCTGATGTTGACTTTCTAAACTAGATTTAAAAACCGGACAAAGTTTACGTTTCTGCTTCGAGGTTAGATGTGCTTCTTTTCCTGTATGTTTTATATATATATATATCACCATGCGCCTTCCCTTGGTCTCTTTCCAGTGTGTATGAGTGCACGTCCGCCTCTGTGATGGGTCTCGTTAGCTGTCAAGTGTCATCTTTATTAGCGCTCTCGGTGAGTCAGAGAAATGACAAGACAGAGCTGAGAGTCAGTCTTTCATTACCCCTGGCGACGGAAGTGTCATTCCCTCCATCTATTATTCATATTCTCTTTAATTTAACCAGGTGGAAGTAGCCTCGCAGCCTCGGCTCTCACAGATATACTGAGTCAACGAAGCAAGACAAACAGGGCAGAGGAGTTTTCTTTTTACATTAGAAGACACGCAACCTCCCTGCTTGTTGACTTATGGTGTAAAGGTGCGTCTCATTGAATAACAAAGTCACAGGAAAGTACATTCATTAAGCTTCGAGTTAAAAAGTGAAACTCTGACATGCAGATTCATGACACACAGTGTACATACATTTTGAGTGTTTATTTCTTTTTAGATTTTATGGTTATGCCTTAGAGAGCAAATGAAAACTCAAAGTTCAGGTTCTTTTTTTTTTTTTTTTTCAAAAAATTTTAGAGGATGAAATAAGACAAATAAAATGAAGGCTTTTGAATTCAAAAATGTTTTGTTTTTGTCTATGTGCAACAGTAACAGACTGCTGGCTTGACATTTGACCAGATAATTGCTACCGTAATTTCGGGACTAGATGCCGGTATGTTTTTCACACACTTTGAACATCGCCATGCAGTTAATTATTTGACTTTTTACCAACAGATTTCAAAAGACTGGACTGCTGTGTGATGAACAGGACAGCCCAGCTCAGGAGCAAATTTCCCTCGAGATGAAAGAGGCATTGCGAGCGACAGCGAAAAGAAAGACGAGTAAGTGTGTGTGAGACGGTTCAATTCTGAAATTGAAGAAGACTTTACTGGTCTTTGATTGCTGTCTTCATCGTCTTCCTGCGTACTAAGATTTTTCCTTTTAAGTAGCCATGTTACAGGAACTGTTTGGAAAAAAGCATTTTTGTAGAATATATTTGAGCATTGCAGCTTATAGACAAGTCTGACCTTTATTCATACCCTTTCTCTTTCGAAGTTAGTGTATATGGCTCATGTGTACTCAATTGACCAGAAATCACGGTAATACCCTCCACATAAAGAACATTAAACAGAAGAGGCCATTGCTAAAAAGCAGATTTTTCATAAAGTGCTCAATTGAAGCATATTAATGGTAATTCAGTGGAAGGAAAAAGTGTGGAAGGACAGGGGGTTGAAAACAACAAAGCTGTACCATTGTAAGGATTGTGAAGGAAAGCCTGTTCAAATGTTATGGCGGAAATTCCCAAGTTGTGATCTATAGTTGGATTTGAAGAGTCATCAAGCACAGATATATCCAGAACACGACCTACAAATGAAACTTTTGAACCAGATACAATGTTACAAGAGTCTTATATGGGCTATGGAGTAAAAGACTTAGTAGTCTAAAGTCCTCTTTTCAGATGGAAGTAAATTTTTCCCTTCACTGGAAATCAAAGTTTCAAAGAATGGAGTAGCATACAGTAAAATCTGCATTAGGTCCAGTGTGAAGTTTCCAGCAGTTCTGCTGCTGCTGGTCCGCTGGATCTTATCAAGTCAGTGCAGCCGTCTTTCAGGAAACGAGCGTTTCTGACTTCATTTCTCAGCAGAACTTGTCACCTGACCGCACTGCCAATAGTACCAGTATCTGACTGCATGTCTCTCTGTTTGTCTGGCCACCCACTTGTCATAAACCCTATTATGAAACTATGCTGTTGTCAAAAGGAAGATGAGCGACACCAAACTTAGCAATGCAGGCGAAATGAAGGGGCGAAATGAAGGTGGCTTCTTTTACACTTCAGCAGAGTCGCAAGTAGATCCCCTCCAAGCCGTACCTTATTGATACAATAGGAAACCTAACGGAAGAATTTTGTGCATCTACTGTACAGTACATGGAGATACTTTTCAGTCGTTTCTCATTTATGTGTTAAAAGTCCTTTCTAATTTGTCTAGAGTAATATAAAAATTTTCTGAGAATGTGAAGCAATATTAATCAAGTCAAAAAAGAAATACTAGCCACTAAAATATATTTCTCTGCAAGCAAACAATTTATATAACTATATAATAACTTTTTGAATCACATTACTGACATACAAGAACTCTGTGATGATATATTTATTTGAGATCTAAATATATGTATAGGTGTTAAATTATTGTATTAGACATGAGTGCAATTTGTTAAAAATGTCAACCAGTTATTAAAACGCTCTCTGGACATTCCTATGTCATATTATTTTAGTTCTTTGAATTTATGAAATATTTGGTGTGATTTTTTTTTATTATTATTATTATTTAAATAAGGGATTCCTGTCTTCATGCTTGAAAAGAGAAAATGCTAATCTTTGCACAATTAATTACATGAATATGATAAAATTGTTATTTTGCTTTTGTTTGTTTTTTTTTTTTCCAAGCAGAGACTTTCTTAGGGAAAAAAAAAACTAACTCTTAAGGGAGTACCACCTTGTCTGCATTAGATAAAAAAGATCAAACTATAAGCATACACCAGTTAATGTGAAGCATGCGCGCACACACACACACACACGCACACACATGCAGTACATATTTATATCTTCATAGGGACTTTTCTTTCATTTCTGTTCATTTTTCATTTGTTTCTTTAGCCTAACATGACCCTAAGCATAACCAATACCAGTACATGCCTAAACCTAAACATAAGAAAAACTGATTTCACACCTTAGTCCTAAACCTTATCCCAAAACCCCAGAACAGCACCTCTTCTTACGGGACCAAAGGAGCAGTCGGTCCCCACAGCGTAGTATTTGTTGTATCAAATGCAAGGCCACACAAACACACACACCCACACACGCGCGCAGTCAGAATTCACTTGTGACTACCAAAAGCGCACACACACACACACTCCTAAAGCCTTTAGGAGCTCCAACTTCTCGTAGTTGAAATGATGAGAAGTACAAGGAGATCCTGAATGATTGAGACAAAGGGAAAGAAAAAAGAAAGAGGGAAGAAAAGAAGAAAAAAAAACATTACATCTGCTAGCCTAGAATTAGAGCGTGAATGTATTGTCACTCAAGTGAATGTTGCAAACTCCAGGTTCCCTCAAAAACAGGGACGTCTCCCTCTCCGCCTTTTTCCCCCCGAGGACTAGGTGCGTTTGGGGAGATAATTGACGAGTCCCTTGGCATGCAGGGAGGGAACGAGTGCCACACTCAGCAGCTCACAGTCACACAAAGCTCGCGCTCGCTCACAGTGCATGTATGCCAGCGTCTCAGCAAAAAACAACAGACTGGGAGAGGGCGTGCGTATGTTTGTGCATGCAAATGTGTATGTTGTGTGTCTTCGCTCGCACACGCCTGTGTGTTGGGTGTGTTTACCAGGGGAAGGAAGAGGAGGAGAAAAGGGTGATTATTCCTTTCTTTGTGTAGCAAAATCCATCTCTGCTAGGCTTGAGAGAGCACCCAGGAGTAATGAGAGATGAACCTGAAACGACGGTACTCTATACATAATGTTCTGAAGAAGGCCTGTGTGCTCAGTTTTTCTCTCCTTTTCATCCCTGTTCTTCTCCCCTCTCACCTCTTTCTCTTCCTCCGCCTCTCCATCCATGTGCCTTCCTGAGCACTTCAGTGTTTCCGTATCAACTGTTGTGTCTGAGCGACAGGGCTTTTTCTGACGTTTTCAAGCTACAAGACGTCAATGTCAGATGTGCCGTTCTGGCTTGAATGTCATATTTTATATTCTTCCTTTCCTTTTAATCTTTTAGCAAAAGAGCTAACCAGCAAGACTAAAAAGAACTAAACGTAACACAGCAGGGGGAAAGTTTTAATTGTTTACAGAAAAAAAGTTCCACTGAGTTGAAGAAGTAGAAAATTTGTGCAAAAACTTGCCCACATCAATTTTTAGATCTGCAGGGTCTATTTAAAGGTAATTTAATCAATAATTAAATTTAAAAAGGGAAAAATCCAGTGTTATACAGGTTACAACACACACTGATTCACAACATACACAGCGTTCTGCTAGTCTGCACTGTTGGCTCTTGTGTCTCTCATCTTCCTCTCCTATGGGATTTAGGTCAGACCAGGTTGAGATCCAATCCAGCACGCCGATTCCATGGTTGTTAAGACAGGTATTGGTACTACTGGGAGTGCGGGAAGGTGGAAAGTCCTGCTGGAAAATAAAAACATCAGTTACGTGAAGCCTATCAGCAATGCTCTAAAATATGTATGTAATAGACACCTGTGCTGCTTTTCTAGTTTGATAAAAGCCAGAGGACCATCAACAGCAGACATGGTTCCCCATATCACTACAGCCTGTGGGGACATCTCTACTTCAAGCAACTTGACTTGTGTGCCACGCTCTTGAGTTCTTAATTTCTTAAAGAAATTGGACTGCACTGTTGCTCAGCATCTAAAGTCCCCCTTTCAAATAACTTTGGATTACGGACAGATCAGCTGAGTTTCTTCCAAGCTCAGGCAAGTTGTTTCTGATGTTGTCTCTGGCGTAACAAAACATGCTTCTCAATCATCTCAAGACTCTGGTTTCCCTTTATCTTGTGGTCCATCTCATACTGGATTTGTTTCTTCAACTTAACTGTCTATTATTATGATTGAACACGTCACTGGGTAAACAGCCGGCGTCTTCAGAATTAACCGTTTGTGGCTTATCCTCCTTGTGGAGAGTTGGTTGGAGAACTGTGAAGTCAGCAGTCTTCCCCGTGATTGTGTAAGCCGATGTTTGTGTATTAAAATATCTTTTCTTTTGTTGTTGTTCTTATGCAATGCAATTTCCTGATGAACAAATAAAAATAACCAAGATTAGTACTTGCAAATAATTATTTTGTGTGCAATGACTGAGTACAATACATATGTTTATCTGTTGGAGTTAAATAAAAAAAAGTATCTCTATTTCAATGAGGTTGCTTTTTGCTACAGTGCACCTATGGTGCATCTATGTGCATATTGGAATATTTTAAAACAGATCAATACATATTTTTGATTTAACTGTTGCGCCACTATCAAAGTTGCACCGGATATTTGAACTTCCCGTCAGTTCTCCTTAACAGAAAAATATTTCATAAGTCAGGACTCTTCCCTTTTTCAAAAGAATTACATGCGTTGTGACACTTTAAAAATCAGTGCTGATAAACTAATTTAGCTGCTAATTAAATTTTGCTTTATTTAGAAACACTTAGAATTTCCGGCATTGTTTGGAGAGTCTATTATAAATAGAACTGCAGCAAAAATGATGTAAGAATCTAAGTAAAAAAAAAACGGTTAACAGTATTTTCTTTACATTGTAAACCTTTTCACAGATAAAAGAGGAATATAAATTAAAAAAGAATTTCAAGAGAAAAGAAAATACAGTCCAAACAAAATGCATAATTAGGTTATCCATTTACAAAACATTGATTTTATTATTTTAAGTGAGACACATTTTACATCAAATAGTTTTGATTTACATCATATTGTAAACATCAACATGACTGAAATATGACACATATCCAGTGTTGTGTGTGTCAGAAACTGAGAAGCTGTAAAACATCCATTTACTGTAAATGAATGTGGTATTTTTAAAACCAAATGGATTTATTTTTTTTTTTTTGAGTTACTAATTCTCCGATGCAAAGTTAACAACGAGGAAAATACAACATAAGCAGTCAAAGGAATATTCAAAGGCAGTAATTATGAGTTAAAACGCTGGAAAAGAATCGCAAAACTGTCACATGAGCTTTAATAAATATCTATAGTTGCTTTGCAATAAATAAAAGTTTTTCTTGAAATCTCACCATTCCAAACTAAAGACACCGCTAATGTAATGAAACGTTGTGAGTAAATAAATAATCAAACAAAAACAATTTTTGCATGCTTTTTTTTTTCCCCGTCAGAATTTTATAACATTGTACGTAAACCGCTTAAATTTGGTAATTTTGCTGGTGTCTTGCAAAATAAAAAAATCATAGATGAAATTGAATTTCTTTAGTGAACCAACTGTCTTGAAATTGAAGACATTGTGCGCGAGTATTTGCACACTCTGTTGCGCAGCTGCATACAATTTGTCCGTTTAAAATAACGTGCCGTTATAATCAGACAAAAAAAAAAAAAAAAAAGGGAGAATCCAACCAGACTTGACAAGAAATTATGACATACGGCCAAGTTCCCTAATATTCTGACTGGAACCATAAATACTTCCCCCTGTTAACAGTTTGAGGAAGCTGTCATAGTCACATTTGCCTGGGGACAAATTCATTCACAGGAAAATAATAAGAAACCTACACGAATTAGGCGACATCTCTGAGTGTCACACAGACAGTATGACACGTTATAGGCTTTGAGATTCATTGTGCAAATCACTAAACAATCCTTTACTTCATCAAACTGACAACAATGAGATTAACATTAACAGAGATGCTTTCATGAGCTGCACAATAAAAATAAAGATTGGGCTGGAAAATGAATGCCTCAGAAAGCTTGCATGGTACTTTCTTTTTCTGAATAGAGTCGTATGCCAACATACACTCCTCCATTTTTAAGCTGAGAAGTGTGTTCAAATCAATCCTTCAGTACATAGTTTTACGTCTGAGAGAGTCAGGGAGGAAGAAATAAGTGCACGCTTGCAAAGTCTTACCCATGAGTGCAGGAGGCTCTTGCACTCAGTTGGTGTGTCCCTGCAGCGTGTGTTCCCACCCAACGCCTCCATTCTCTACCCCCTGCAGAGGCCTCTGATTGCCGTGGAAACCGCACTTAAGGAGAAAATTAGGATTGCCTCCTCCCTAATTTAGAAGTATGTCTTAATTGGTTTCATTTATTACAGATGCAAATGCAAAGTAAATACGAAATTATAGTTGCTTTTGTTTATGCGTATATGAAACGATGGGATGAAACACCAAGCGAATATTCCAGGAGCAAACCAAAGGAAAGGGGAAAAAAAGAAAGAAAACTTTTGTTGTTTCAAAGTTATTGCACAAGATGGACGAGACGGAAAAGCATCACAAACATAGTCGCAAACAAGTGAAGTGTGAGCAAGCACATAAAATACACATGTGCAAGGGCTCATGCAACACTTAGGTTCATAGAAACACCCTGCAAGGTGAACTCAAGAGGGCTGAATGTAGATGTGGAAAATTACTGCTCTGATCTGACCACCCATTGCACAATCAAGACTCAAGCCTGTGGATTCCGTGCAGGTATATTTATCTCCTGTGGGCAACAAACTGTAAATTCATACAGACACCCAGACAGAATTGAAAACCTCAAAAGACATTTACTCAGTACACAGAGAAAATACTCAGCCTGGGCCCATATGCATGCATCTCTGGCACATGCCAAGAGCTTATACATGTCTCTTAAACAAGACAGGTAAACACGAAGTAAAATACAATTTTGAAGTACAGACAAACAACACTCGCAACAAACCCACCAGACGTTCCTTGACCAAGAGGTCCCGCCAATAGGTGACAGCGGTCAGTGGTCACTTTTCCTCTCACTGACTGGTTCTGTGTTGAACCAGAACCACATGGCCACCACACGACATCCTGGGCCAGGTGAATGCGCCGTGATGCTGAGCAACAAACACAAACACCATTCCGGTCTCGCTTCTGTACATATAAGCACAGGGGGCAAGCAGTGGGGCATGAGCGGTTAAAGTTTATTTCTGGACGTATTCATTACACAGTGAAAGGCTTGCAGTTGGGGCTTAGCAATTGTGGCGCCAGCATGTGATTGTGGCAAGACGGCCTGACCGCCCAAAAATGGCTGAGCTAACAGGGACAAGGAGAGCAGGCAAGGTTTACACTTTTCAGTCAAGTTTGGTCTTCTCATCATCCACTCAGGAACGTTCCGTAATGATTATGTACACTGCTTAATACCACTATTTAGTGCTTTGCTAAATTATTCAAACCTGTTGAGCTTTTATACATTTTGTGGCGTGACAGCCTCAATCTCCACTGGATGTGAAACTTTTGATTGCCTTGTTAAGAAAACATGATCCTCAGTCAAAAACGCTTTGCAGCTTCCAACAGATTTTCCTTCCAGGATTTTGCTTCGTTAATCTCCATCCATTGTTAAATCTACTCTGACTTTCATGTTAAAGAAAAGGAGAAAAAAAAAGCCAGATTTGTGTATTAAATTATTAATAGTTGTCTTTTCAAAGGAATCTTCCATCTCTACCACCCCATATGGGGCAATTCTCAATACTCAATACTTCTTCGAGTATTGCCCTCCATCTTGAGTTTAGTTGTGTTTTTGCCAATCTGCAGTTGTGCCATATTCTTTCAGACAATGTGATTTGAAACATTCATAGCTGCTGTAAACATCTCCACAATGTTGTTGAACTTTCTGTTTCGTTTATTGGTCTTCATGATTCTATTTCATTCCTAAATTTCTTTTCCAAACCTCTGCGGCCTGTGTTTATAGTAAAACTCATTGCATAAGTTGATTGAACTATATTTTATTTAGGGAGTCAAAGTAAAGAGAGCAGGATTCACATGTACATCAGATAAGAACAACAACAAAAAAAACTTTGTTCCTCTTCACAATTTGGTGTTAATTTTTGTTTGCAGATCATTAAAAAAATCCCAATCAATACATTATACATTGCAGTAACTGTAGTTAAGTGTTTTGCAACACACTACACACTGCACCCATTAACAAAAACAAAAAAAAAAGAAGAAAAAGAACGCAAGCATAAAATGACAAGGAGAGGAAAAAAAGGGATCACGATAGAAAGTCACCAAGCAAACTTGAGGAAGATAATAATACACAAAGAAATAAAAGAAATGATGGAATAAAAAGCGAGAAAAGGGATTGAGAAACATGACTTGTTTGGAGAGGTAGCAGCGCTCTAACCTTCAACTGCAGAAACACATTTTGAAAGTGTGAAGAAAAAGAAGAAGCTTGATTCTGTCACCTTTGCCTTTCAGTGGCCTACACGGCTGAGGGTGTTTTACTCTGAGAAGCTCTGGAGCTGTTTTGTGATGAGAGCACCCTGAGGGAGACACAGTGGGACACCGGGTGTTAGAGTTCAGCTGTGTTTGCCTGTGCACAACCTGAGGAGGGAGGGAAAAAAAAACAACAAAAAAAAAAACAACACAAAATCAATGATGAAACTGTTAGTGGAGGGTTTAAAAGAGAACGTTTAGAGAGGATCCCGGGGTGGAAGGTGATGTAGCTGCAGTCTGTAAAAAGCATGTGGTCGGACTCTGCACCGTAAGAGAACCGGGGTCGTGGTGCGCTCTGTTTGTGTAAAAGCAAAGCGCTGATCGAACCACAGGCACGTAAGTGAGGTTTTTTTGAACACGTGTTTTTAGGGTATTTATATGAAAAAGGGTGACCAGTTGGTACATGTGTGCATCTTCACTTTCATATATGCCAACAAAGGCTCGCTCTCTCTCTCTCTCTCTCTCTCTCTCTCTCTCTCTCTCTGGTTATCAGGCCTGCATGTGCGTGTACGCGCGTGCGCTTGTGTGTGTGTGTGTGTTTTTGTGTGTGTGGTTGGGGATGATAAATCACGTCCCATTCTTTAACAGTGACAGCTCTTCGTGGCAGCAAATCTGATTCTGGCCTCTTAAATCAAGACATGTGGTTGAACGGAGGCTGCAAGATCTGAGGTTTGCAATGCCTCTCAAAGAGAATGTTTGAATGGGCCTTTTGATAAGAAAACAGCTTGAAGCCATCCCACACAGGCATGAAAACAGCATGCACCTCCCGTACGAGAGCCAAACAGATTGGAGGGGATGTGATGTTGGATCTGTTCCTATTACCCAACGAGCCAAGCGAGCAGAGTGATTGACAATGATTAAGTGTAAGAGGGTATGCAAGTGTCATTCCCTGAAACATATTTCCTACGTGTCGCTGTGTGGGAGGGTTGGGCAGAGCCTGTCGATCAAAAGAGACAGGATGAGTACACGGATGCCGTCTTTAGAGCTCCGGATCAAATTGTGTCTCGCTGCACCTGAAGTATCACGTGATTCTCTCCTCTGTGGGTTTGTGATGTGTACTTTTTTTTTTTTTTAAAGTGCAGGTCAGCACAACAATAAAGGGGTGATGTTTCGGATAAAAAACAAAAAAAAATAAATAAATAAATAAAGAGAAGAACTCCAGCTTTGGAATCCGATCGTCTGAATTTCAACTTGGAATGCGCCGAGGAGTCTCTGCCAAGTTTCAGGAAAACAGCACATGTTGACAAATTGGTTGAATCGTGATCAAGGCACCTGCCACATTGAAAACCTGAAACAGGCACCATTTGGTGGTTCATGAGGTCGGCCGTTCGGTATTGAGAGGAGAAAACGCGTGCCAAGCCTCCCTTTCAATCACATGGCGCATGCAGAGATTACCACCTACTTAGACAGGATCGGTTTTGGATCAGACTTGGCAAAAGAAAACTAAATAAATAAATAAATACATTTATTTGTCGCACTCTTCCAGGTCCATTCAGGTGCATTCTCTGGTTTGCTCTCTTCTTACACCAAACAGCATTCATTATGATCAACGCCCTGCGCGCCGAGTTGTGTTTCATTAAGTACCTGCTCTCTGTTACCTACTTTTCAGGATTAGTGCCCCGCTGAGTTCAGTGGATATTATACGTTTCCCCTAATTGCAACTGCATGGCAAAATATAAACATAAAATGAAAGCGGTTATGGCAATTTCGCACGAGCACAACAGCGAACTTTCAACAAGTCAATTATTCTAATGTTATGTCTTTATTTACTCTTAACCACCTTCTATGTGATTTATGAGGAATCGTACACTCCAGGGAAATTATAGTGATTCTTGTTATGCCAATCATTTCTCTGCTTCTCCGGGCCATTGTCTGAATTATATCTTCTCCCACATATTAAAACTTTTCTGATTAAACCTGTCTCTTAGACTTAGTAAATACTGAAAAATATCAGATAAAATTGCTGGGAAAAATAAAACAAAATTTGTGTTTGCTTGGCACCATATTGCAACATGATTACCGATTCAGTCAGCAGCTGCGAGTGCTTTAAAGATGTAAAAAAAATAAATAAATAAAAATGTAAGGAAATGTGAGAAAATAATTCTAATTTGAAGAAGATGATGTACTTTATACACTCACAAAATGTTGCCCAAATCAGTAGACATTCAGGAGAAAGTGAGATTCCTGCAGAACCACTGGATGGCAAAAGTTTAAATGCAAACTGTAATGAAGAAATCTGTAGGGCATTAAAAAAAATAGCCAAAAATGTTGTAAATATTTTAATTAGCAACAGATAAATTCTAGACACAACATCAACTTAATTTTGGCAACAAGTCCTAACAGTACATATATAAAAATACCATAAAGCACTTAGGTGAGCTGTTAATTTCACTATTTGTGTGTGACTTTTCAGCAGAGAATAGTAGGTTGTCTGACGTATAAAATTTTGAATCTCATCAAGGGTTATGGACTGATATAAAAACTTGTTGAGAATTGATAAAATTTGTGTTATACCAAAAAATTAGATCCAGCTTTAGTTTAACCACAGAAAAGTTTGACTTTCAAAAAGCTGAGGAATTTAACCCCACACATTTTAGTTGTGGTTACAAAGAAAAAAACATTCATATATATATAGAGAGATTAACTAAAATATTTTTATCTCTCATCTAAATTAACATTAATGATGAAGTTAAATGCCTAAGTAAGCTGATCTCTGTAACCCAGAGAGAGGCAATTCAAATAAACAGAACAGCTTATCTGTGGTAACCAGGTAAAAAAAAATCAATAAATGTATGCGCCGTCTCCTAACAATAAAACATTTTCAGAAATACTTTATGCTTGAACTTGTTTGACAAGTTGGTAGGCAGAGCAACTTCATTTATAACTTACTTCACAAACCAGTATTTACTTATTTGCTTATTTTTTTAATTAAAGAGGACAAACTAGATGATCAATATAATTAGTTAGAATGAAACTCTTTTTAGACGTAGAAATTTGAAAATTCATTGCAATTTAACTAGATTATTTATAGATGTTTTAGCTTTTATGCTACAATATTTAAAAGAAAAAAAAAACATGCATTTACTCGAAGCTATTGATTAGACACTAACCAAACAAAATATTTTGCACATATATCACAACATTTTTATTGATTTGAGAGTAATAGTTTGTTTTTATAGCGTGTGAACATTTAGTTAATAACCGGATGAGTAACGAAAACATCACAAAAACAACATTTGAAATCCACAGAGGATCAGTCGGAGAGGGGAATGAAGAATGAAAAGAAAAAAGGAAGGAGGTAAAAGAGGAGGTTTTAGGAGGAGTGTTTTCTCTTGTTTTTTTGTTGTTTTTTTTTGTTTTTCTAGAGCTATCAGGAGCTTTCTCTCAGGTACCCTGAGAAGCTGCATGCAGCAGCAACAGTAACAGCAGCAGTGTGTCTTTGGCTGACCTATTTAGGTAATTGCACTCTTCATTAAAAAAAAAAAAAAAAAAAAAACTCCATCTGCAAGAGAAATTACACTTCCCCAATGGTATCTAGGTAACATAATCTCCCTCCGGCGGACTAATTGCATGGCATGATAACCTCATAGGCTCAGCCTGTTTAATTTTTCATCTCTTTTCAAATAATTATGGATCAGTAGAGAGAGGTATTGATTTGATTCATTAACTTCCTACACTGAGCCAAGGTTAACGATTACACACATCCCAAATTACTCAGTTAAAATCCGGTCTGTTTGATTTGATTGGCTTCCACTTTATTATTGGCAGAGGTTGTGTTGAAACATTGAACAGACTTAGGTGGTAGGGGACTTAAAAAAAAAACAAAAAAAACAAAACAGATGTAGCGTAAATATGCAACGCCGCACAATTCTTTGCCCGTTGAAATTAAACTCTCCTGTTAGATACTCTGCCATCTATTTTTCTGATAGTGTTCCACCGCTAGCATTTTTCACTAGTGCTTGAAAAGAAGCTGCGTCCTGAAAGCGTAGCACGGAAACTGAAAGCCTTTCAATAAATGAGTCTCACAGCGGCAATGGGGGCTTCAGTTCCACCTTACACTTTGCTCAGACACCTGCTGTGCTGTGCTTGTGAACAAACAGGTCTTTAGAAGACACAGGGCCTCGGGCTGGGTGAACAGGCAGAGGCAGCAGTTCAGCTTTTGACTTCAGGCTGTCGTGCTTAATGTGCAAAAGGAAGGTTTCAGGGTATCTGTGAAAGAAGCTGTAATAAAATTGTTCCAGATTGTCTATTTTCTTCAACTTTACAGTGTTTTTTTTTGTGTGAAATAATACGCTGATGCAATCTATTTGTGGAAGGGAGTATCCCCACATCTCTTTTTGTAGTCGCTTCAACTTTTACGTCAGCACGATCTGTTCTCCTTCCAGATCAGAAATGTTTGGTTTTAAATACATAAAACAAACCTTTAACAAATGGAAGTGCTGTAATAATCTGCATGCATTTTATTCAGGTATGTTTTAATATTTCCATGTGAAACAAATTAAGGTTTGACGGAATTTTTTTTTATTATTATTTTGAATGATATGATCATTCAAAATTACAATTTTGAAGATGTACTTCTTTAGAAAAAAAAAAAAATATATTCTAGCAAATCTTTAGGTTGATGTTACTCAAATAAAAAAATATTTCATGAGAATAATTTTGCCAAATTTATTCTCATAAAATTAATTTATGAGTACATTTATGAGAATCCATTTCATGAGAATAAATTTGTGGAAATAGGCGGAGCTTCGTACGAGCAAGTGTTTGGGCACCCCCGAATGGTTGCTACGGGAGATTCAAGGGTTCTTCACACATTCATGAAAGAATCAAAGCAACACTCCAGGTGTATTATTGATGAGTCTAACATTATAGCTAAAAGTAGACACAAATTATTCTCGCACCCGAACAGAAACATTTTCAACCAAAAGCCTTGTGACAATTTTTAACGTTTAGTTAGTTGATATCCTGTGTTCATTCATAATCCAACCCATGTAAACACGTAATGCCACTGCAGATGTGTCTGCTGGACACATTGCACTACGAATGGAAAAAATGTTACTGAACCAACATTTTCTGTTAAATTATAATCGCAATATTTTGGTGGAATTGGTATGTAAACAAAAAAAAAAATAAAAAATACTTTTAGAATTAACTATTATGAAAAAATATATTTCCAAACTAATGTGCTTGCTTAAAATAAAAAATAATTTCAATGGCAAATGTTTAAAATGTTCCGAAATGCGTTTTCCCTACTTCAGCCAGCAATAAAATAAACCCACTTCTTGTGACAGGACTCATAGGTTGAATCCCTCCCGGATGATTTCAAACAGACACACGGACATTAAAATGACTGAAAAGTCTAAACGATTTCCTCCCATTAAGTTTCTCCTCCGCTCTTCTTTCTTTCATAATCATTTCTCTTATTTCCGACACCTTATGTTGGGAAAGGGGAGGAAGCCGGTCTTCACACAGCCACAGATGAATTACATTTCCCCTTCATCATTTCCAGAACAAGGGAGAAAAAAAAAATATTAACAAGAAAGAGTTGCTGAAAGTACTAGATTTCAAACATTTAAGTGGTGGCCATTTCTAGGTGCCCAGTGGGAGCAATTTTGAGTCTGCTCCATTATGTACACAGTAAATGTTTTATATATTTATTTTTGTCTTGTTGATCACGCTGTGGGGTATGCACTAATCTACCCCCTGCCTTTGCTCTTCGTCGCAGTTTTCCATATATGTGACCGATGGCTAAAAGGGTGCCCAGGCACACACCCCGTCTAGTGATCTCACCTGCTCTGTGTCTGGTTGACTACGAGGTCTTTCAACTGTGTTATTCATGAAAGACAATAACAAAATGAGTGTGTGTGTGTGTGTGTGCGTGTGTGTGTGCGCGCTTGTGAAGCTAAGCATGCCTGTGTTTGATGTTGCACTAGTTGCTAGGGTGAATTCAAGTAGTTTCACATGGCTGGCAAGTGAAAGATAATTTTACTGGACGTTTTAGGACATGTTGCTTCCAAAAAAAAAAAAAAAAGGGGGGGGGGAAGGGAATTATGCAAACTGTCCCACACCTCTAGATGGCATCTGGATAATGTCTGAGCAGTTTCTCACCGAAAGACTAAAAAGAGGCCTTGGGACTAATCCCTTGTTTCCTAATCAAAACGAAGCCCCCAGTTGGTGGCCTCTCTCTCTTTCGTTATTTTGATTTTTCTCACATCCTCGTTCTCACTCTTCTCTTATGCTTCTTCCTCTCTTGCTCTCTTTGTTCTTTTTGGAATCAGGCAAACAATGAAAACTCTTCAGACAGCCCAGTCTTTCCATGGGGTCTCCAAAAAAAACCCCAAAACAAAACAAAACAAAACAAAAAACAAAAAAAACATTTATAATAAAAATAAAACAAGATCCTCAGACCTCTTGGGTCCAGAGGGGAAATCCGCAAACTACTCCTCCAGTCACCGTGCTGCCGTAGAGGTTCGTGTTACCTTTCACCATCCATCTGTGGGCAGAGAGAGAGTGCAGACAGACCAGTCTGCTTTTATTTGTGCAGGATTTCCATTCAGGGTGATGAGGCCTGCCAAGGTTTCACAGGTACTGGTAATCTAAACCTTGCTTCTGGGATGTTGGTTGTCTAATTTATGGGGTTTAGACAGCAGGTCAGGGGTGTCTGAGCGGTTGGGTAGAATGGCTCTGTTGGATCAGTCTGTCTCTCAATCAGACCCTTCATGAACCAGACTGGGGGAGAAGGAAGGAGGAGGAATCGGAGGAGAGCTTGTGGCTGAAGGCTCTGGACGAAGTTATTCCTCTCTCATTGCTTTCTTTTCAAACACCTAGTTTTTTTTTTCTCTCGCTCCCTGTGAGATTTTTTTCTCTCCCCCCCCTATTTTAGCCTGCATTTAGGTTCTACTAAGCATACAGTGCAGAGGCAGTCCCTGAAGGGTTGTTCTCAGGCTGTTGACATTGCAAAAACGTACGTTTTAACAACTGTTTAAGGAGCAAACTCGGTACACGGGACTGACTGAATGCTTGGAGTGTTAACAGGGCCCTGAGTGCGGCTCTGCACTTCTCATGAAGGAGATTCAGACACATTCGGAGAACCTGTGGCTTACTGTGTTTTTCTCATTCCTGTGTTGTCTTTTACTCTGATATATAAATTAAATGAACTTCTAAATCAATATAAAAATAGGGAAAAAAATTGCAGTCCAGCAACATAGATTTGATTGAAGAAATTAAGTCATACTGAAAATCTTAAGTACAGACTCCTTAGCTGATTTTTGCAGCTCAGGGAACAATTAAGACAACAAATAAAGGCAGCAGAAATATATATATATTTTTAAGTAACCACCAAACTGCACCTCAGGTATTCAGAAGTCTCTAAGAGATATTTGAATGAGGCCAATAATGACTACAAGTACTCTCCAACGCCAGCCTAAAAGAAAAGATCTGTGTTGCTTTTGACACAAATGTATTTAAACGGCTTCTTCTGAACATTTAAAGGCATTGCACTACCAACGATCATCCTGTATGAAACACATACTTTAGCAGTATATAAAGAGTAAAAACAGCAAAGATCTCTATTCAGTTTTTGTAGATTTTTCTGTGATTATTCATAGATTTTTCTGTGAAAATGTAGCTCCAAATTATTTGTGGAAAATACACCTTTTCATGATTTTTTCCTCAGACCATAGCTTAAAATGTTTTATTTTTTTTAACTGCAGCTTAGGAAGCCGAAATACTTAGATACAATGGTAAACCGATATTAGTTGTGTCAAGATGACTTCCACTGTGTATATTAATGCGTAAAGTATATTGAACTGTTAAAATCGGCAGATAAAAGCATTTCACTGGGGGTCTCAACTATTCCTGGATATTCGGGGTCAGTAGAGGACTGTCATGGTGAATTTCTGAGATCCATTATACCTGATCACAAAATGAGACAGTGTTCAAAATTAGTATTCACCTAAGCCACTTTAATACTTTTGCTTTTTACACTGTAGTACTCTTCCGTCATGCAGTTAGTCCAGAAAAAAATGGTCTTCAGACTGGAAGACGATAAAAGGTGAGCCACCTCCGGCGTCCATGTAAATTCACTTCCCGTGGAAATAACTGCCCACTAAAAACTTGAAAATAATTTAAAGGAGATGCAAATGTGTGAAAACAATTCAAGTTCACATTTGGTTTTAGCCTCTTTTGGAGCTTTATCACTTTAACCAATTACTTTTTAAGTAATCATTTAAGTGTCATGATTTTATACTTTTTTCGCTAGCAGACACTGCTACAAGATATACGTCCTCAAGCATTGTTCTGTCTTTTTCAGATTAAAAGGCAGAAATCTATCAGTAAAAAAACATACAACACATCCACTATGGAAGAAGGGGCACGTTTCACAACAGATGATACCAACAGTCTATTTTTATTTCCATTGTGGGCCTCAAGTTACTCATTGATCTGATTTCTAGTTCTCTTGGTTCAAAACCACGGCAGTTATGTCCCTCTCAAGATCCGCATGAATTTGTCTAGGTTTCTCACTGCACCTCTAAAACCAACCTCTAAATCATATCTATGACATCTCTCCATCATTGGTTTGCTGCCAGTTTACCTCACGGCATTATCCCACCTGGGTTATAGCCCAGTCTATCCCTTCACATAGCTCCCAATTGAAACATTGACAGCCTCTGGATAGGTGCAGTTCGAAATATATGTTTTTTTTTTTTTTTGGGGGGGGGGTTCTTTCGCAGCGCTCTCAAATGAAATGTTAACAGTCTGTCTAAAAAATACCCTGAAGACACATATCAGTTTTGTCTAAAAACAAGGTGTTGGGTGTAAATCATTCAGAAGCCCTTGTGAACCACTGTGTTTAAAACTCTCCAGAGATCTTTTGAAGCTACTTTTTGTTTGCCGGTTTTTCCTTCAAAATTAATTAAAATGACTTCAAAATTTACAGCAGAATAAGTTTAAAGAGTTAATATATTTCTTTTTTTTTTTTTTTAAATAAACAACTAAACAAGGTAAGAACACTTTTTTTATATTTTAGCTTTTATGCTCACGTCCCATCCGAATTTTAAAATCCTGAGTCCTTTTTGAATTCTGAAATTGTGTTTTCTCCAAAAACAACATAGCACATACCTATCTCTCCTCAGAATTCTGACTCCAAACCCAAGCACCAGTGAGCCACTGTATGTGGTGAACATTTATCAAGTTTCTTTTTACTCTGCACAAAGGATTGACTGTTCTGGGTTTACTGCAGGGGACAGGCCTCACAGGCCAATGATCCGAATATGTATGCATTAGACCTCACCATCTTTCTGTGGGGATATTTCTCCTTTAGATTTGTGAAACATTTCTGTGGTCAAGTTCATGTATTTTGCATGGAGTTAAGCTGAGGTAGCGTTTATGAAAACAGACAAAAGAGGAACCCAGTTATCCAATTCTTACTGTCAATGTAAAAATACTTTAGTGGCTTTTTTAAGAAGTTGACAAAACTAGATCGGATATCCTCAAAATGGAGGGATTAGTTAAAGCTCACAAATAAATACTTTTTACTACATCAATAAAAGTGTGTGCCTTTCAACACACACCGGCAAGTTTAAAGTTGCACACACACACACACACACACACACACACACAAAATTTCAATACAGTAAGTGGGAGACCCTTTTTTTTTTCCTCAAATGGGATACAACAATCCAATCAGGCATGCAATCATGCTAAAACAGAGTAAACATGGCCAATTACAGAGCATTTTGCTGGATGCTGATTAGTGCGTGTAACCCCCAGGGCTACAGCGAGGTAAACAGAAACAGTGACCGCCGGCATGTTGACGTTCTCCCTTCACTTCACTTGCCCAACCGGATGAGGGATGACAAGTCAGCGTGCGTAATCTGTTAAAGGTAGAATAACAAATACCAAAGTGCCACTTTGGTTCCTCCGTCCCCCGGCAGCCGTTTCCACCCCTGGAGGGCAATTTGGACCAAGATTTATTAGACATAATTAACTGACTGTGCTGCTCCTGTCTTGGCCCTGATATTTAATTTGCTCACTTAAAGAAAAGACAGTCAAATAGAATGCGTTGAGTTCTCTGTGTGTGTCTTTTTGGTCCGGCGTACTGCTCTGCTTTGCAGACTTTTTAAGAACTCAGCAAGTTTACACAACATTATGTGTGTACCTGGTCGCTGGATGGATCTCTTTGAACAATTGCTTTCTTTTTGCCACTTTTCCATGAAGGCCATGTTTGGAGACTGCACAATTAATATCCGACTTATCAATACAAAATATCTCCCTTGTGAGCTCTGGTGCTTACCTCCAGCAGTCATTGGACAATAGGTTGTTACTAAAAAAGTTATTTCAAGATGTTACACTCTCCTTTAAAAAACAAAGTATGTTTTGTGTGTTGCATTAGACTCATATCAATATTGCGTGCCAAGTCTCAAACGACAAATTTTAGTTCTAAAAAGCTTACCATAAGGTGCAAAATAAACAGGTCTACTTTCTTGAAGACGGCATTATGTAACTGGCACTTAGCAAGCCTTTATTCTGTTCTTGTCCTCATTCTGTCATCATGCACAGTTCTGGAAGCAGCTTGTTCTTCGTAACCAGTTAGGACAAAAGAGCCTTAAGCTGTGCTTTAACAATTAGTTTACATCAGACTTGCGCGTAGCTCACCAAAACTCAAGAAGAATTAAAAGGAAAGGCACTAGTCTTAAAAAGCTATCTAACTAAAGCACGACTGCAGCAAAGAGCATTAAATTTCATTCAGGGCGTGGTATCAGTGGCTTAGCAGTGAGGGACAGTGTGGTGTGTTGTGGTTCTGAAGCCAGCACACTATGAGGAAGTGTGTTCTCTGTAATACTGGAGGTTGTGGTGGGGTGAGTGGAAAGAGTGTGAACGTCTGTTTGTTTGTCTGGCTGTCTGTCTGGTTTTCAATCTGAACTGATGAGTGTTTAAAGGCTCTGACTGGAATCCCCCTTGCTCCCCCACTCTCAGCCCTGGCTGTCTGTCCAGCTGTTCTGCAAAGAGGCAGGAGTGTTGAAACACTTCCGGAGACAGCAGAGTTCTTCATCTTGAATCTCTTATGTGTTCAGTGACTTTGTTATTTGAATGACGTACGAAAAAGGAACAGAGGGAAGAAGATTTGTCAGGATAGCACAAATACACAGATCGTAAAATTTTGGTCAGCTTTTTTTAGCAGATTTTTAAGATGACTAATAGTTATTACAACGGAAACAAGTTACTTGCTTTTGTTTGGCTTAATTATCTTCCTCTATTGTTCCACGGAAACATGTCTTTCGCATCTTCTATGGCTACGTCTCCGTTTCATCTTTGCAACTGAAATTCACACTGTGCGAGAAAATTGAATGTACTTTGATAAGTAATTGTAATTGTTTTAACACCATTTATTTTTTCTGCAATTAAATGCTGCAAGACATTTATCAGTTCCTGCATTGTGGCTTATTTCACACAGAATATAGCTGAATTTGTTCCACTGAAATTTGTTACCAATGTAAGTGTACACAAAATGAAGGCATGAAGGCGCATTGGGCTTTATTTACAAGTGGGCTTGTGCGCGTGCATGCGTGCGTGCGTGTGTGTATGCAGATTACAGCATGGCTGCTCTCAGACGTAGCATGCCCGTGTGTAATGACGAGACTGAAACAAGCGATGCCCTGAAGCTACTCGTTCCATCTGATGAGCTGGAGTCAAGCTCTGATAGATTTCATCTACCTTGCCTTAACCTTAATTTGCCAAGATGCGGCACGTCAAACAGCCTCAGGACCAATGGAATCTGTCAGCCAACTTCAAAATGTTTTTTTTTTTTCCCTTCCTATTCTTTCACTGCTGCAACAAAGGGGTTCAAATGTGCATCCACTCAAGCAGAAAAATATCCTTCTATCACCTCTCGTTTGTGTGTCTGCTTCGTGAAGCTTTCCATGGAGAGTCAATATTAATCCCTGAATATAAGAAAAATCAGGGCAACTTTTTATGGTCACTAACCTGTTGATAAGTAGAAACATTTAAACTGTAATTTTATGAAGGATCTCACGTTTGGGATTCCAACAATTTCAAATTGTATTTTGATTCAGTATAGGTACATCTGAAAAAAAAATTCATTTTGCTCATTTTACTCATTTCATAAAGTGAAACTCATTTTATATTGATTCAGTACATACAGAGTGGAATATTTCAAGCTTTTATTTTTTGTAATTTTGATGATGACGATTTACTAAAATCACCTGCAAAGGTTTTCTGTGCTCCTGGGTCCAAAGTCTTCTTCTCAGGTGAAAGTAGAGTTAGCATTTTATTTTAACATCAAGGTCCCAGAGGGGAGAGGCACTGCTAACGTTGGTCCATTTTGTTCTCTGAAGTCAACGCAGTCATCTACCAGTAAATGTTAGAGTTTTTCATGCTGTTGACAAACCTTATTGAGATAATTATTTCATTTTCCAGCAGAGCTTGGCACCTGACCCACATAGCCAAAGTGACCAACAGCTGGTTCAATGACCATCATTGCTGCTGTTCTGTACTACGCATCAGGCGTAGTTTTACACACACGTCTGTAATTTCCTTTGACTGGTAGCCCTTTTTGCCTCTTACTGATAATTCATCCTTGTCTCAAAGTCTAACTTCTAATCCTTGCAAAAAAGACAGTTTTATATCTCTTAAGATGAATTATGGCTACCGTTATTTGACTTGAAGCAGATTACATGTGTGTCTTCGACCTTGTGTGCTAGCGTGAGCATATAGCCATGCGCGGCATGTGAGAGCGTGCACGTTTGTGCGTCTTGCATACAGCTGCTTGCTTCTTCCCACAGACTGCCTCTGTGGTTACCTTCTTGGCCCTCCGTGCCGGAAGTCCCACACCAGTTGCATGTGACATTGGTTCCTGACACTCGTGTTTACAGCGAGCACAGACGAGCACATCCCCCTCCAGAAATGTTTGTCCTTAGTAAAAAAAAAAAAAAAAAAATGGGAGGGAGATTGTGGGGGGTGTTTGAGGTGTTTGTCCTTCTGAGTCTGTTGGGAAATTGTCTGCGACTCTGAGTGAATCCATTCCTCCCCGCAAACGCAAGCCTCTCCACAACAGATGCTTGCGCCGCATTGACTTTGGTCTGTTGCGCCTTGAGTATAAGAATAGTTTTCTTGTTGAGGCTTTTATGTCCACATGTTCTACTTTGCTGTGGAGTTTATGGCTGGTGGCTTTTGCAGGCAGCAAGAAAATACCCCAAATCTTTTTAGTTAAACAAATGGCATTAATTCAAAAACATCAAATGAAAATTCCTATTCACCTACATTTACTTATGTGAAAAAAAAGAAAAGAAAAAAGGTTAAAAACTTTCAACAAAGAAGAAATTCCTCTCAATAAAATATAAATTATTGTTCACTTCCATTACTATTGTCTTCTAGGTGTTTGGTTAAGTAGTGACAAAAAAAAAAACATACAAAAGAAGAATAAGGAAAGAGAAATATGGCCCAGAACATTACCACCAGCCGGGTCATTAATGAGCATTGCTCATGCTGTCATGGCAACTATTATCACAGTGATGTCGCTAATGGCATCCGAGACAGGGCAAGAGAAATATGTGAAAATTATTGTCAGATTCAATTAGAATCCTTTCGTCTGAACTCAGCTGGTCCCCCTTCAGGCTCCTCATTGATTAGCTATCAAACTGAAAGAAGAATGGGAATGGTGGGCCTGAGACGCCCTGATGTGAGACTCATCACAGGATCCTGACGCTCACTGATAGGAGAAGGCTGACCCTACCCAGCAACCTTAATCAGCATCAATGCAGACATATTAGTATTATTACTGTAGAGCTAACTATCATCTGCACTCAGAGAATGATTGTTGTGACAGTGTCTGAGGTGGCTGGCGTTGCACTGGAGATTGTTTCAGGGCCGAGTTCGCCACAAAAAAACCTTAAACCTGTCAATGGAACTGTCAAAAAAAAAACAAAAATCCCATCGGATTTTATTCGTAATTTCAACAAATCTTTAGTCAAATTTAAAAAGTAAAAAAAATAAATGATACACAGTTTTGCGTGGCATCCATTTAGTGCAATTAACTGTCTTCACAGGCCATCCATTAAGGGTCAGAGGCAACCTGTGCTCCTGAGATATTTGTTAGCAAACAGAACTTGACTAGAAGACAAAGGAACACTTGAGGCAGGATAGCAATAAAGCTGTGGAGAGGCTTAAAGCAGTTTACAGCAGTTACAAAACAGCAGTTATAAAACAATATCCCAAGCTTTGAAACTCCTCTGGGGTCAATAGATGGCATTCAACTTTTGCAAGTGCAGGGAAGTTAGTCTGAGTTGAAAAAATACAGATTGAGCTAAATATAGGGTAAAGCTGGAAGAAAACCTGAAGGCTGCAAAATACTTGAAATGGGGAGATGGTTTATGGTCTAGCAGGCCAGCAACCCTAATCACAAATTCAGACTTAACGGAATATTAGATCAAAGAATGTGTATGACTAGAGCGGTCTAGTCAAAGTTTCTGTTCACAGACACTCCCCATCTCATCTGTCTGACCTGTAAGAGCAAAATGATCAGATTTGTGGTTTAACGTCTGTAACATTAAATCACAGTAGCGGCACTCTAACAAAATTTGAAAAAGGCTGTGGGACGTGAATACATTTGCGAAGCACCAGTGAATAAAATTGTTTTGTAAAACCCAGTGAAACATGGAAAACAGAATATTGAGTAATACACCAGCTTAATGACAACCATCTTGTCCCGCTGGGCAGGTGCTTTGCTAAAACAAGTGAAAAACAGTATGGATGTTTAAATGCGGGTTGCTGGAATAAGTCAGATTGATGACTCCCATTTGGTCAACATGTTTGTGCCCTTTGGAATGCATGAGGTTGTTGTGGATGGCCACATAAGAGAGGCCGGCACTGAATGGTCAAATTCCTGTGGTCGGACAACAGCGGAGCTACAGGACCCTCTTTCTGGAAAAAAAAAAAAAAAACACAACATACTTGGAAAAAAATCATTACTTATGTTTGCTGACATGTTGTTGACAAAAAAACTCAATGCAGTAGATTTTGTTGTATTCCCTTTTAGCCACAATGCCGTAAAAACGTGTTTGTCTCTTTACACGTTGCTTCTGTTTTTGTTACTCTTTACTGTTTCAGATAATCAAAGAACGAAGTCAATTGTGTATTTATTTTGGGGTATTTTTTTTGTCAAGATTGGGCTGTTGTGGATTTATGTTTTTACTTAAATAGTAAAAATCAGTCAGAGTCTCAGAAACTTTAATTTATTTAGGTTATCTTTGCCTGATATTATAGTTTGATTAATAATTTTGACACAGGCGTTACAAAAATAAAAGCAAAAACAAAATCTGTAAGGGGTCAACTACTTTTCCCTGTAACTATATATCATATGTTTCACAGCAGGTCAAACTTTGAAATGGACACATTAATAAAACAGAAGGACGTCATTTTTTTTCTTCTCCTGGATAAACAGTACGGTTTGGATCGTGTGTATATTTTTATTAATAACGCACCACGTCTGCAACCTGACTTTAAACCGCAAGACATGACAACCAGGCCAAAACTAACTTCTAAGGCATTTTGGAATCGTATCATTGCCCTAATACCTCTAAAGATCAAATGACCGCAATAATTAAAGGTTGTCATATATATGTCTTCAGGAAATAGAAAGTCTGGTGGACAATGTGGGCTGTGTTCCTACTTTTGGAAATTGTTTAACCTTTTTATTAAAGACTTTGACTTTATGAAATGAAAAGGTTGTTAAAGAAACATTGCACGGTGGAGAAATGCATTCCAGTCGAACTCTAAAGCCTTCAAAGCAACAAGTCATCCCTGTCCACGTGATCACAATGGAAACATCATGTCTGTGGTTACTACAGTACACTTCTGATAGCGTATTTCCTATGTAGAGGATTAAGCCCGAGGGCAACAATCTACAATTCTCCCTCAGGGAAGTTTGAATTCCTCTGGGACTTGTGTTCCTCAATTTTTCACTCAGCCAGCCTAACAGCTTCTGTGGGATTTTCCAGCTTGTCTAAAATAGTGGACAATAGCCTACTTTCTGTAGCAAATACACACACACACACACACGCACACACACGCACGCATACATGTCTATGTTATGTATATATATGTTTTTCTTTTCTTGTTTTGTCTGTCAAGATGTAGAAAAGCAACCTTATCTATCCTCTTCTCCTGCCATCTCCTCGAACGTCACACAGTGTATCTTTAGTTAATTTGACAACGGAGGCAGCCCCGAACAATGCTTTTCCTGTGATCATTTTAAATCTCTCACAGGTGCTGCAGACTTTTAAGTAGCAGACGTTTGGATTTGGGTTGTGTTTGTTCATACCTTACAATAACGCCTTGCCTATAATAGCTTAACTTTTAAGTTATGCATGGGAAATAACAGTTATTAGTTCATAGTTCTGAGCACACGGCAAAATAACCAGCCCACGGACAGATTTTTCATCAGATACTGGAACTTAAAAATGATGCTTTAGGCCAACTCCCAAAACTACATGAGGTGAAACAAACCTGCGTGCTTTCAGACAAATGGGGAAATTCTCCTGATTTTTGTGGGAACTTCTAAAGGTTTCCACCTTCCTCTTTAAAATCCTATCAACTGAGTTCACGTGGTGATTTCAGAGCAGATGGATAAGGTGGCTGCAATGTAATAACTGCAATAAAATACCTCAACGTCATTAGAGTCATTACTAAATACCTCCATTCTTCCCATTTTGCTTGGGCAACAAAACTGAATCAACCCGGAATCATAGATGGAATTTGTCCGTTCTACATTTAAGCAAAGCAAAGAATCCCAAATGGATAAATTAAGAAAATATTAGCAGCTGTCATTCATAATGACTGACATCTTTTCACTAAGGCTGATATGCCGACAAATAAGGCAAAAGTATACAAATCCATGCAAGCAGTTATCCGATTGTGAAATTGGACCCTTTGGAAATGCATATACATACAAGTATTTGTTCATGAACACTCATTGAGTGACAGTGTGTCTCCAGCAGACAACACAGGTCAGCAATGTGAGAAAGCTGACAGGATCAGTTACAAGCCTTTTACAGGGTCCACTTTGCTTCTTCACAGAAAAGGCTCGGCACCTCTTTCTGTCTGAATTGTTCCAAAAGGCCAAAAGGCCCAGAGCCGTTCTAACTACCTCTGTTGTTGCTCAAATATCAGTCTCCAGCCCTCTGCCACCTCATTTACTCCAGCAATATCTGCTTCCTCATCAGTCACACAGTCCGCTTGTCTGCGTTGCTTCACATGCTGTAACAACAGCATACCAACTGGGTCACATAGCTTAAAACAAGGATTTTTTTTTAGACATTAGAAGAACAGTGCAAGTACTAGAGTTCTAGAGTACTAGACTTGAGCAGGTATTCCATAAATTTAATTGGAATATATATTTATATATATATATATATATATATATATATATATATATATATATATATGGTATAACTTTTCAGTAAAGTTCCAGAACAGTATTATCACGATGGGTTGCTCTCCCTTAGAGTCATGCCTCAACATATCTGTACAGCAGCAATCAGAGAAAGAGCAGAGCTTCGTCCCATACAGCTGGGGAAATTATTTTGTGTGCAACTTCCAGGTATGTAGCAAAAGTTGCAGTAAACCCACTGTTCCCATGCCAAATCATGGGAACGCAAACTGTATCTTTGTGTGTGTTTTGATGACTATACAATTACGAACATTTTTCCGTGAAACTCAGATATGAGAAGTTGCTCTGCCCAGTGCTTTACTTTGGGGTTAAATTGGGTGCGGTCTGAAAAAAATAAAAGCGGCAAAAACTGAACCTGGACTTTTCCTGTGATTAGTGGATTGTTTTTTTTTTTTTTTTGTTCTTTTTTTCTCAAAACAGTCAAAAGAGAAAAATCCTTAACCTCCGTAGAAACATCTGCTTCTAATAAGGATTAGCACTTGTACTAAAAGCATATCTGGTTTGTTCTTAAGTGCTATAATACGTAATGATAATGATTCGTTATGGGATCCCAGTCATTCTATTCCGGACCACATTATCAAATCGTCAAATAACGCAATTCATGTACAACACCAGATCCAGTGTGTTTTGTCCTTTATGCACTCCCTGGATAGTGCTTTACAAGAAAGGCTTTACTTTCATGATAAATATATCTCATTACAGCTCTAATATGACGTCAACATCAAACTCTAAGAAATAAAACAAGGAGTGTCTAACGCAATATTTTTACACACATTGACTGACAAAGAATTTTTTTTGTGCATGAGATCACAGTGGACGTCATCACAAGTTTACATTCCAACAGCTCCACAAATGGTTTGACCACTAGGACAGATGCAACCATCAACCAGTCTGGCTATATAGACTGAACTGGATGCTGGAATTTAAAGCTTGCCACTTGGAATTCCTTTGGCTGCATCTCCACATATCTGAGCGCATGTCTTCAAACTCTCTGTGGCTTCTTTGAAGGTTTTCTTGTCTGATGTTTTGCTAGATGCTTAGAGCTGGGCAAAAAGCTGCACTTTTAGTAGGAAAGAGTCTGCACCTCTGGTTAAGTGTCTGTCTGTCCAACACCAACAATGAGGTCAAAAGATCCTGCTTTGATCTCATAGAGTTAATGACAGAAGGTGAGAAAAGTGATGGGAGGTGTGTAGCCGGATAATGGGGCCATGTGTCTCTTTGCACAAATACCCTTAGCCGTGTATGGTTATGAACCCTTCTTCCATCAGCATGAAACTAACAATAGATCGCACCTGTTGGTCCTGACTGCAGAGACACTAGGCACCATGTAGACTCTCATAATCTTTGGGTGCTGGCTGATGTCATTTAATATTTTGCAGAGTGACACATGCAGACACATCTACAAGCACACACGTACAGACACACCCCACATTACATTATAGAGCACAAAAGTATGCAAACAGTTTTGTTTTGTCTATAGACTATTTTCCATTCCCCTAAAAGGCATCATAGGATGGTGCCCCCTGTCTCCATCTCTAGAAGTAGTGCTAAGCCGTTGACAAGCAGTTTCAGGAACATTTCTACAGATAATTTTCACACAGTTTTCAACTGCCGTATATCTTAATGTTAAGAAAAAAGGTATTTGCAGATCAAACGTGATAACGATTAACTTGGTGACCTACATTTCAGTCACGGGTTCTTTTTGCACTGTAACTTGACAAATCACCTTACGGCAGACCCACATTGTTAGTTATTCAGTACCAGGTCCCCCCCTCACCAGCCATGGTCAGATTCCAAATTGTTGGAAGCACAGGGAAAGTCCCCTGCTGGATCAGATTAGTTTCAAACTGCTCTCTGAGGGATGTCCTTTTTATACATGCGAACATGGGAAAACAAAGCAGGAGTTTGTTGTAATACTTTATGTAACCAAATTTACAAATGGAGATCTTTGGAAATTGAATGATTAACTAGTTTTTTAATAAACTTCGAATGATGGAGGCTTTTTTTTTTTTGGTAAATTTGTTGTATGCTCACTCTTCAGTATAAATTAACTCTGTAATCCTCAGGATTTGCCACAGAATCCTTATGGGATTTAGATCAGGAGTCTAACCAGTCTTCTATTTTCGCTGCATAAGTATATTTTGGTTTAATTTTAAGTATTTTTTTTGTTTGTTTTGTTTTACTTGTGTTGACCTCTAATTTGCTCTGTATATCTTGCCGTCAACTCTGACCAATTTTGCTGTCCCTGCTGAAGAAAGGCATCCACACAGCATGGTGCTGCTCTCACCATGTTTCACAGCTGAATGATATGAAGAGTGATGTACACTGTAGGGCTTTTTATTTTGTGTTATCTAGAATGTTGGATGTGGCCCAAAAAGTTCAACTTTGCTCTGCATATTCCCAAGATTTGCTGCAAACTTAAATGGGACGTCTAATTGGATTTGGTTAACAGTGGTTTTATTCTAACCATTCCAGTAAGGTCAGAGTTGTAGGATGCATGGCAAATAGTCAATCAATTGAAATATTCCTCCACCAAGAGTTGTGGCTCTTAACTACTTATCTCATTCATGTAATGTTTAGTTGAGGTGTGTTGGTGTAACATATAAAATCCAAACAAAATACACATAATTTTATGTTTGGAACATAACAGGATGTAAAAAAAAGTTCAAGTAGCATGAATACTTTTGCGAACTACTCTACATATGTAAGCTTAGCTGTAATCTTTTTAATATTGAAAATAGTAAGATGGCAGATGTGTGGCTCTGTAAAATAAACTGAAGCTTTCAACTTTCCTTAGAGAATTTTGGATAACATTCTTCAAACCGTCTTGTATCTCAGATTTTGGCAACAACAAAAGCGCCACACATTCCCAGTCTGTTGACGACGTGTGCAAAAATCAGAGAAATGTGAACATGCTGCTTAATGAACATTTGTCAGCTTAGTGCTCACAATTAATTTACAGTCCATCCACTTAGAAAAACCCAAACCCCGTCTTCTTTTGTCATCCACAGAAATCAATTTAGGAACCAGAGAATGGCCTCTCTGGCCCACTCATTATCCCGGCATACGTTCTTGCATTTGTAATTCTCATGTAATCAAAATTGTCATTGATGTGTGCTCTCGTCCCTCTGGCGAGGCAATTCATGTAACATAGAGGTAATCACAATAACTGTGTAGTGACAGAATATGTTGATTATGTGATTAAGTGTGCATGTAATTGGCATTATTGTTATTTTTAGCTAGAAGTTAATTGCTAATGGAGATCCTAGTAATTGGATCACCAAATGGCAACACTGCAAATCTATTAGCTCCTAATAATTGCTGCAAAGTGAGAACAGAAAGAGTGGGTGGAAGGTGTTTATAGGGGGATAAGTGGCTGTCTGTGCACTGTAGCGGGGATACAGATAGCATATTTAAAATCCGCAGCATTAAACAGCTAAAATGTTAAATTTGTCGGGTGAATTTAATGTTTGGGATGAAGTCTCTGTTTATTTTGTATTGGTGGTTGTCTGTGTTTGTAGTCCTTGCGAATGTTGACTCAGACCTAATTAAAATGTCTTGTTGAGAAGGCGGCATTTGGGCAAATGTTCATAATAACTGAAAGAGTACAAGTAAATAATGTTGAATTTGACCTAAAAACATTTTAAAATTTAAGTTTATTTTAAAACTACATTACAATAATATAATGTCCTGTCACTAGTCAGTGATAGCGCCCACCAGAAGGGTAGACCACAATAGGTCATTCCTAAAGAAGTTGGCTCTTAGCAAAGTGTTTGTTTAACCCTTCCACGGTCTGAAGAGACAGGGTCTTTAGACATTTGGACTCCACAAGCTTTTCACCCTGTGCATGGTCTGGCCGGGTCAAAATGACCCTGCGTGCGCTTACAAGATTCTATTTTGTGTGTGGTTACAGGAACCAGTGATCTGACGGGACAACCCTCCCACTCCCACTTTGCCATTTGCCGTGGTCTTCCTGAGGGTCGCGCTAAGACTGTGGAAGAATCATAATGGGATGTTGTGTGGAAGGCAACAGTGTCCTCCCAAAAGTGAAATGGATGAATAAAGCCTCGAGAGAATTCTAAGGCAAATCCCATTTCTGTTTGCCAGCAATTCAAAAAGCACGGGCTGCAACTAGAGTCAGTGCTTCAACGGCCACTACAAAGAGACAAAGCGTCAACATGGCCTGCAGCTGTCACATTCCTGGTGTTAAGCCGTCCCTGAACCGGAGAAAATGACAGAAATCTGCAACCTGGACTAAGCAGAATAAGAACCGGGCTGTTGTTCAGTGGTCCAACAGTTTTCCTTTGTGTGAAACTAGATTTTGTACTTTGTGTCAGCTGCTGGTGAAGGTCCACGGTGTTTTGTCAAGCCCAAAGCTAGCACAGTCATCTATAAGGAACATTTAGAGCACTTTGTGTTTTCATCTGCTAACAAGGTACATGGAGACACAGATTTTATTTTCTGCCCACATTGCCAAAAGTGCAAAAAAAACAAACAAAAAAAACCAAAAAATGTTATTGACCATGATAACACTGTGCCGGATTGTCAGACAAATTCACCTGACCTCGTATTGAGAGACAGCAGCTCCAACAGTACAGCACAGCACCAATCATGACAATGAAATCAACCTTTACAGACATGACAAAAAAAGACACGATTATCTTTTTTTCTGTAAAAATAATTCAAATTAGGTTGTTCATACTTTTTAAAGTTTGAATAACAGACGTTTGTTTGGTATTTTAACTTACCGAGAATGAACTGTAATTTAAAAGACAAACAAGGGAAATGAACTTAAGTTAGAAAGTTAGGAACCTTAAAGATAGGAAAGTAAAAAAAAAGAAAAGAAGTAGGAGGTATGAATTTGAAAGAATAAATGTACACGAAGGGAAAAAAAAGAGAGGCCTAAAAATGAAGAAAGAAAAATTAAAATGACTAAGAAGACGAGCAGAGAAAGAAAAACAGCAAGAAAGAACGACAGGAGCCTGTGCTGTATCATTTGACAAGGGACCTCTCCAGCGCTATCAGATGGAGGCGTCAGAACGATCAGTCTCACACACACATATACACACAAAATCACTCTCGTTCTCAGGCTCTTTCCCCTTGTCTCTCTCCAGAGCAGGCACCAGCCGCTTGCTGATAGAACAGGCCCATTAGGATCCTGCTATCGCCCTCAGCAGCGGAGAGATTGAAAGGCCCAGATAGTTACTCTGCAATCCGCACGGTCCCAGGAAAATCTCTCCATATCAGTCACCGGATCCCTTACTTGAAACAGAGGGGAAGAAAGTAAAGGAGGTGACAGAAAGGAAGGGGAGAGTAAAAGGCAGATTACACACCTAGTCAGCCTTAAAGAGGGATAATTGAGAGAGGAGAGAAAGGGAGAGTTGGGAGAGAGTGGCAAAAATTGTTATAAAGAAGAAAATAAATTCCCACAGACAGAAGAGAAAGAGAAAAAAATGTCTTCGTGTCAACACTTTGTTTACTGGAAGAAGATATCCAGAGCAGCACACAAGGTGTTTTAAAGTGAAAGCTTTTATTGTCTGACAGAGACGAATCCTGTCTTACAACATAAACTTTTAGGATGTCATGCATCTTCACGTGACACATAATAATTCAATAGCAGATAATAGTGCGCTTTTCTGCACAAGGCTCTGTTGCTCAGGTCATTACCTCCTTCTCTGAGCCAGTGGGGGTAAGCACAGTCACTTGGGCAGCGTTAGGTCAGGGTGGTGAACAGAAAAAGGTAACAGGATTACAAAGGTATGTCCTTTAATGGTCAGACGCTTAACTGGGACAACAAAGGTCAACTCGGTGGTGCTTGGGTTGCATGCAAACCTCCTATCCTATCAGTGGGGACCCAAGAGCAGCCAGATCTCAGGCCCTCTGTTGGATGACTTCCAGTGAGCAAACTAGGAGGCGTTTTGTATGCAGCGCAGAAATTTCCACTCACTTTCAACTGTTTTAAATGTCAAATACTAACTTCCATATATTTTATCAGGAATTTATTGGACAAGTCAACATAAACTGGCACATAGATGTGAGCTGAGAGAAGAATGCACAGTTTTCAACTCGTATTCAAAATAAAACATAAATGTTTTATAGAAAGATGAAGAATCACAAAAAGTGGATGATAAATGTAGAAAATAATAACTGTCCATCCATCCATCCATCCATCCATCCATCCATCCATCCATCCATCCATCCATCCATCCATCCATCCATCCATTGTCTTTACACCCTTATGCCATTGGGGTTGGGAGGGGCGAGAGGCGGGGTCCACCCTGGACAGGCTGCCAGTCCATCGCAGGATAACTGTATGTAGGTAATTAGAAAAAAAAAAAAAAAAAAAAAAAAAATATATATATATATATATATATATATATTGGTTGATTAAAGTTCTAACTACACAAAATGTTTTATTAAAACTTAAAACAAGGGAATCTTGTCTTTGATTCCATACAATCTATCTTCTTTGCTCCGACTCTGTGTCTCTGTTTGCAGCCCGCCAGTCTCTGATTCTCTTCATTTAATTCAGTGTTGAGAGCTCAGCTGAAAGAAGCTGCCACAGTTTACCAGATCTAATAAAAAGAGGTTCTTCTATTTGTCAAACCCTGTCATGCTGCTGGTTGACACAGGTTACTCAAGGTCTGCTGTGAACTTCTTGGAAAACAGACAAGATCCAATTCATTTCAAAAGAAGTTAAAATGTAACAAAAAATATAATTACATCAAGGAATAGTTTGACATGTATTCATTTGCTTTTTATTAAAAAGTTCTTTGTCTAGAGCAACTTTTTGGTCATAGATGTTATGAACGTTCATGGTTTAACAATTGGTATAAGGTATTTATGTCAGCTAAATCTAATGTAATAGGGAAGGCCTTTTGCATAGGTTGGTGAAACTAACTCTAAATGTGAAAAAAGTCAGATTTCTGTGGGGCTACACCTACAATTTGTATCCAACCCCATTTATCTATTTACCCCTAAAATATAGTGCACAACTTTCCGAGGCCAGTGGTGCATCTGGGTGTATTTGTTAAAACGGCTGTTCTGGTAATGGTAGAGAACATCAGGAAATCATAGTCATTCTCTACATCGGTGTTTTCCTGTCACAAAAATATTGCGATAAACTACGCTGAAGTTTGTGTCTTTCTGCATGGCAAAACTGTCAAAAGCTCAAGAGGTGTGAATGCCTTTGCAAGGGCCTGTAGGTTCGCAGGGGCTGTTGTGCCTCTGCTGGAACTGCTTGTCATTTCATTTTCATGTCTAAATGCAGTTTTTAACCGAGCGGGACCATGGCTAATCTGAGGGACGTTTGTGTTGTTAAAAAACTGGACCTGGAACAAATGGCTGATTGACTCATACGAGGTGGAAACCAACAAGCTCTGTGGGAGCTCCCTAGCTGGCATCTGATTTGGCGAGTGAGTCACATAGATTGAAATAGGCAGTCAGACTTTTCTTGCACTGAGTGACTCAGGACATAAAAAACAAAGTTTTAAATTGCCGAGCGCATATAGGTCCTTGTGAAGCTGCCGTCTGTGTGATAGTATAGGAGGCAATGGCTGTGTCTAGGACTTTGGCTGCTCTAATAACACCTTGCCATTGGGAGACTAATGAAGCATGTCTGCTTTCTTCATCTTGACAGAGAATGAGAGGGCGGACACATTCTCGCACAAACACACACAGAGTGATGCAGATTAAGAGCGGTCTGGATGTCACTACAGTAATTGTAACTTAAAGCGTCTTTTCACATTGACAATAAAAAGCAAGACCGGGGGAGGGGGGGGGAGAGCGCAAATGACAGCGGCGTCTCTGTGGTTTTTCCTGCTCTGACTTTAAGGGTCGGTGAGTTTGTGGTGCTTATACCTCAGGATGCCTTTCCTCCTGCCCAGGGGGGCTGTTTGAAGAGCAAGAGCTGATGAGGCTTCACTGAGAAGCCACGCGGTGGTTTAACGGTGCAACTAATACGGCCATTTCCTGAAGTCGGCCGAGCCAAAGTAGCAATTCCATGGAACGGTAGATTTCTATTAATTAAATCATAATTGGGTTTTATATATTTATTTGCTGGAGACATTGGCAGGGAGAAGAGTAAGATTAGGCAGAGATTTGCATGTAAAATGTACGAGCTTCATTAGACTACCTTGGCAAAGACGGAATAATTTGCCTGCCTGCGGGGCACACAGATGGCTCTGTATGTTTGCTAATTTGCTCTCCTTTCAAGGTCATTAGTTCTGTTTGGAGAACTATCGAAAAGTTTATTTGAGGTGGGTAAGTTCTTAAAATGCTTATAATGTGACAGCTCCTTTTTTATGTCTGCCTGGAATTAAGACTTCAGCATCATTAAAGGAACAGTTCAGGATTTTTGAAGTAACAATCAGTAAAAAAAGTTTTAAGCTCCAAGAAAGCCCAAATTTCCCACTGCTCCACCTCCCCCTCTACCCAAACCCTCTTCCTCTATTTATCCCAAGGCCAAAAGTATCATTGTGATCACTGGTTCAAGACAGACTCCTATTTTTTTCTCTGAGTTTTTTTTTTTTTTCTTAGCAGCTTTAACTTAACAAAAGTAGTTTCTCCAGTTCGATATAATCAGTTACTTTCCAGAGATTGAATTCAGCTGCAGAATCTTTTGATTCACATTGAGAATGAAAGCAGAGTTCATTCTTTCTTATTGCTATCCTGAAGTAAATAAATGAAAAAGAAAATAAAAAAAAAAAATGCAGATCTTCAAAGTATATCACAAAATATGATCAGAAACAATGTTTTATAGCATTTTCACTTTCCCGGATTATCTATTAACAGCAGCAGTTTAAATAACTTCCTATGAAAATCATCGCTAGTCTAGTAAGAGTACCTTTTGACAAACGTAGAAAATATCCAGCGTTAGTATGATCAAAATGAGTAATGTAGTTTTATAGTTTACGGTTGAAGGTATTAAGACACAATTAGTAATGCTTATCTGTCTGAACACCTTAAAGGCCCTTTTCAGTATGAAGCTTTAGTAGTTTGTTCCAGAAACTGATGCTAAAGGTGGTCAGAGACCAAAGTTAACCTCTGTATTATAAGACAACTCCAAATTCACAAATTCCCTAGAGGTTTATGCAAACGTTGCCACATAAACTTTTAATGATCACATCGGCATTAGGTTGCTAATTCAAGCCAGTGCCGAGGCGTTTTTCATCTGAACTGTTTGCAAAAGCCGGCATGGCACCAATGGCCTGTGTGAAGTGTGCGCTGAAAACAGAACTGCCTTTCTAGCCAGAGCAACACTTAGAAAATTTAAAGGGATTTTTTGGATTTTTTTGAAGAGAGGTTATTTGAAATTATTGGAGAGAAATTTCTTACACTCTATAATAAATCCTGGTGGTGGAATTGCTCACAGTTGAACCGATATATCCCTTGTTTTAGCTGATACTAGCAACGTGAAAGAAATCAAACTGGAAATGTGGGCTACAGTGTTTTTATAGTCGATTTTAACTCCACACATACACAAGAAGTATTCAACTGTTTTCTTAGACGGATCAAACTTTTGCATTTTGCAACAGGCTTCCAAAAGATTTATTGGTGGTACGTTGTAAGACATAATGAAGGAACTTTTACAATCTCTGAACAGAATTACTTTTTATGTCAGAACAAGGCTGGGGTGTATATGAAAATGTAAACTAATAAATATTATAAAATATTTTTGTCTTATATAATAAACATAAACATAAGTTGTCCAGATTTGAACCAGTACGCTGTTCCATCTACATTTTGCTCCTACAGACACTAATGAGTATGAGTCAGACATCAGATACCAAGATGTTTATCTAAACAACTCCTGTTCATGTCTTAGACTTATTACTGCACAATGACAGAAGCTGAACCAATTTTTCTAACCATGCTTTTCTTCCCTCTTTATACAGGTCCTGTTTAGTTTTCTCATGCAGGAAATGAGTTTTGACATAATGGATTTTTTTTTTTTTTTTTGCTTTGGCATTACAAAAACACCGACAGCACTGGCACAGTGTGCAGCAGAGGTTGCAAAGGCTTTCCTGGCTTTATTTATCCACAGAAAAGCCAGCCTTACTTTAATTTAGAAATGGCTGTAAGCAATTTACACACGGTATTCAATTTTTATATTTAATTTATAACAAACTAAAATTTTGTCATTTTTGGAAATGATGCATTTTGACGCAATAATTTAGAGGATTATCCATCTAAATTCTGCTAACTGTAAACCTTGAATCTAAATTCACACAAAGAGAAATTAAATTATTGCAACTACATGAATTCACTATGAATACGTGCAAGGTATATGAAAACTCTCTTTGCGAGGCAATGTACATGTCCTAGGACAAAGTTTTGATAGTGTAAATTTATCAGTAAAAAAAAAAAAAAAAAAATGACCAAAACACTGCAGTATTTATTAATCCTGCCTTTATAGGTCTGTATCTTTTTGAATTCAAGTCAATACTGTAAGTGTGATAATTCAGATTTAGCGTGTCAGATTCTCTGCCTTCTGAGATAGGCAACAGCACTGGGAATTACATGGCTGTACTTTTTATTTAATAATGAAACAGACAAGAGAAAAGTTTAATCAGCCTAAGCGTTACTGGGGATACAGTGCAGCCGTCTTTGCATAGTAGACAAAGAATAAAAAGAATCACTTTTTATTACTATCTAACTGCAATTAGTTTAACCCTTTTATCTCTCACCATTTGTAACGCTATTTGGGCCATTTCACAGAGCCTGGAAATTTGGGCAGTAACAGTGAAATTGATACAGTGCAGGAGATACCATCAGCCTAGAGGGAAGGGTCGGATGTGTAGTGGGTAGACGGGGGGCCCTGCTTATTTCACAGTCTGTCCTTATGGTTTAAATCCAGCTTGCGAGTAGCAGTGAAGGACTTTCTGTTCACTAAGTCATTTTTATTTTTTGATTTTACATTTTACTCAATTAAAACACAATGGGTGAAATATCAGTCATCAAAAAGATTAAGTTAAATTAAAAACATATATTCTCAAAATGAAAAAAAAATGGCATAGACATGTTCATAAGAAGGGGTCATTTGCCACTTGCACTTCAGCCATGCATCTGTGTCTGTGCTGTAAAACACTCGCTGCTCTTGAGATTCTGAATCTGAAATATTCTCTCCCCAAATAATAATATGACTAAGACATCTCATTAGCATGCAGTGCAGGGAAGAAGTCTTTAATGAAGGTATCAGAAGAATCTTATTGTCTGGGGATTAACACTTTCTTTTTCTTAAAAGCCATTATTCAACATTGACTAATGAACGTATTGTATTTATTTGTGTTATTTTTGGTATTCTCTTCATGTTAATTGGCTGTTCTCATATTTCTGCTTTTTATTTATTTATTAATGTCTGTTTTCTTTCTTTCTTTCTTTCTTTTTTTTTCAAAACAGGGCATTTCAATTACTTCAGCTGTTGCCGTGGAGTTGGAGGTTATGAACATTTGTTTATTTCAGCCCAACTTTAAACTTGAGACTGACAGAAGAGGGAGACAGATGCATAGCTGGTTTGGTTATTACTTATTTTGCATTTTTATGCCCTTACAAAACACTGTGTTAAACAGATGTATATTTAGACATATCAGAAAGCGTAAGGTATAGATACATGTAAATAATGGTTTGCATGTGCGCATTACGTGTAATATGTTTTGGGGGAACTCACATACACTTGTAGCACTTTTACCCTGATTTACAGTAAATAATTAAAGGTAGAGACAGAATCAGGTTTCACTGAAATTAATTTAAAAGATTACTACGTACATACGTGGTGCACCAGTTACCTAGAATTACTCACTTTCCTCTTGCTGATTAATGTGTTGTTGATCCATGGCCGCGTAAAATGCTGCTCTGTGATTGGCTACATTGGTCTTATAAAAATTGGAACCATCAGTTTAACAGCAAAACTATTACAAATGTGCTGCCCTGCAAAAAGGATAAAACAAGAGGAACAACAGAAACCGTAAGAATTTTTTTTAGCTCATCTTCCATGTTTCGATTTGTACATGAACCAAATTATGTGTCCAACTGGCCAAAAAGAAGTTCTTTGCAACAACTTAAACTTTGATTATCTGTATTAATTAATCCAAAAGTTTTAAATATCAAACACTTACTTTGTCTTTTTTGTTGTTGTTGTTGTTGTTTTTTTCAATCAATTTCAGAAACAGGAGGTGGAGGCAAGATGCTAACTCTGCCCTGGCAAAATATGTCCAGTTTAAATTTCCCTAACAGAGACCTCCGCTGTTCAAACTAAAGGTGTGAGATTGTATGTTGGATAGTTTTACACGTATGACAAGATTTTCAGTCCTTTCACCGAGTGAAGAGAACGTGTCTAGAACACTGGCAGAGAAATCGGGCAAGGCACGCTGCCACATGGCCGAAGACTGTGAGACCACTGTTGGCAGCTTCCGAGGGGATGGCTGCCTTCCAATCTCCTACGAGGGCTGAGTGGATGAATAGATCTTAGAGCAGTTTGAATTATAAAATGTAAATTTAAAATGAGGGAATTGATATTTAATACTCTCCTTAATTTTTAGACGTGGTGGCTTGATTTAATATTGCGTCATACAAAATCCAAATAGACAAATCGCATCACAGTTGTCCAAGGCTCAGTTTTACACTCCATATTTGAATGAATAAAATTCAAATGCAGGTGTCTCCTGGCAACAATCACTATTGCCATCGCAAAGACAGAGATGAAAAAACTGTAAATGATATGTGATAAAAAATTAAACAAAATATTATTTAATTTTGTTTATTCAACAAAATAACTGCTAAATAATTTGTTAAATAATTATTTAACAAAATTAAGTCATTATTTAATGACTGCATACCTGGAACGCCACACAAGAGCTGCAGTTTTAGAAATTACTTTTTTTTGTTTTAGCCGTCGTAATTTGAACGTATGTCAAAGTTACTCAGATATTTACCACTGCCTACTTTTCTAGCTTCTTATACATCTGCGGTGTAGACAAAACTGGTTTCTGACATATACTACTTGATAAGAGGGACCTTGATCTGTGTTATTCAGCGGTCATAATTTTATGCCTTATTTGTGCATATATGTTTGCCTGAGTACGTAACCATGAGAAATATGGGGATTAATATTGTTCTATTGGTGGGTAGCGTGTTTTGAATTGTATACGTATGTATGCTTTTGTGTGAGCAGCCAACCAAGCTCTAATGGCTTTGTGTGCGAGATAGAATTGACTGTATGGCTCTGACAGTGAAAAGAGGATAACAGGGAGATGAGTAGCACAGAGGAAAAAGAAACAGAGAGAGAGGGAAAGAAGGAGAGGCACTCAGACACTCATTAGGCTCCAGACGCTATCTGGAGTGTGTCAATAGAGTCATGTTAGTGGGGTGTTAAAGCATTGACCAAGATACAGTGAGAGAGGTGGGGAAAGACGAAGAGAGAGAGAGAGAGAGAGGGGGGCAAGACGGGACGGATAAAGCAAGCGCTCCCCCACCATCGCAGCACCTGTCACACCTTGAGATAATCATCCATCATGTCTTGCCAGTGACTGGAGAGTGTGTGGTCCTTTTTAATGGTTGCCATTGACACGATTCGTCTTCCCCGCCACCCACAGCCTGTCACCAAATTGCTACTGTTGCAGCGGGGATACATTTTATTGCACCTGTGCTAAGATGAGATGTGTGCATTTCTGGCTCTGAGAAAGGATCGCCAAGGAAAGTGTGATTTCTGTGCGTTGATAGAAGGTAAGGAAAGTGGCAATTTCTATTGTCAAAACCCAGGAAACTTGGGCATTCCTCAACAGATCAACTCTGAGCGTGACAGAAAAGAAGAACTTGAAGTTTCAGTGACGCTGCGGAATGAAGCTGAAACATAAGCACTTGATTTGATAAGTGTATTCATTGGCCACTTTATTAGGTAAAGCTTACTACTACCATATGGCACTACTACCATATTGCCCCACCCCCCAATGCCTTCAGAACTGCCCTAAGTCCTCATGGCATGGGTTCAACAAGATTTTAGTCCATATTGTGATGATTGTATCTTTTGCACATTTGTTGGCTAGCCATCCATGATGGAAATCTGCTGTTTGATCACATCCAAAACCAGAGCTCTTGGATTAATATCCAAAAACTGTGGAGGCCGCTGGAGTCCAGATAGTTATTGTCATGTTCAAAGAATCAGTTTGAGATGATTTAAGTTATATGACATGGTGCATTACCCTGCTGGAAGTTACCAATAGGAGATAGTTACAATGTGGTCACAGAGAGTTGGGCATGGTTGGCAACTATAATAGTTTTTGCTGTGATGCCTAAATGATGCTCACTTGGTAACTAGTCATCCAAAGTGTGTTAATAAAATATTCCCATTTTATTTCGTTATAGAGTTAGCATCTAATATTGTTTATGCCAATTTTTTTGTCCTACCATCCAGCTATTCCAGATGAAGTGAAGATTTATCAGAACAAGCAACATTTTTGAAATCAAAGATGGATGAACCTGTCTAAATTGTAAGCTCACTTTCCTGCTTTTAGCAAACAGAAGTGTGTATTCAGAACATTTATTTGTATCCCCTGTAAGTGTGGTGGTGTTATCCACCTATCAACTCAAACTAGGCTTTTTTTCCCTTTTATTTCTGACATCAACCAGGTATTTGCATACACACAACAACCAATCAGCTGATCTTTTTCAAACAATTATCTCTAAATATGAAAAAGGGCTGTGCATGAAATCTAGATGAATTTCAGTAGATCAGCAAGTTTTACAATACTCAGATCAGCCTATCTGACACCAGCAGTCGTGCAATGTTCAAAGGCACTTTGAACTTTATTCCCCACTCTGGCTCATTTTAGACTTCAGCAAGTAATCGATGTGCCTTGAGTTGATTCCATATCATTGACAGATTTGGTTTTTGTTTTAGCAACCATTCGTGCAGGCGTCCCTAATAAAGGACTTGGTGAATGTATTCTGCACTTTAACCAAGTTTTCACATGTTTTACAACAAAAGCGATGTCCTGAGCTGGAAGCTAGAAGTCTGAACAAAAGAAGTATACTATACAAAGAAGTTGTAAATGTGGTAATCTGTGGTATGAATGAGGAGATATGTGCCTCACCAGCACCTTGCCAGGTCTGGCCCCAAGGAAATTGCGGTGAGGTGAGCTCAGACACTGGAAAAGGCGTTAATAGTGGATCTAACATGACTAGATGTCCCGTGGTGCAGCTAGGCACGCGAACGGAAGAGGCCTAGCTAATAGGAGAACTTCGGTGGGAGGGTGGCACACACCCAGGGCCTCTGGCGGCCCTTCAATAGGGGACCGCAGAGATGCCTGCCTGCTGTGGTTTCTGGGTTTTAGATGATTCTAGTTTCAGGTGACATGCCTCATGCTCTATTAGCAGACTCTTCCGACCACAGTTTTCTTTGGCAGCCGCACAGGTCGAGACTACAGCAGCTCTGAGCAGGACCAGTTTTCCACACGGCATCTTTCTCCTCTTCAATCATTTGCACACACACATACGCATGCACATAAATAAACATATGCAGACACACATTTGCATGACCAAATCTATATATTCTTTTTTATATATTTACACATTCAGACACATAGTCAAACATGATCATGCACAGATACTGACAGACAAGCCCTGCCGTTGGGCTCACCAGTAAATAGAGTCTGTTGATGTACATACTAGGAGCCCAGTGCACATGCACACTCGTACACATCCATATATTTTGTCTGAACCAATAGTGTAGACATGGTAGCAGTGAAGGATTGAGGCTCCAGTGGTGTTTGTTAAGTACAGCGCTGTGTCCAAACATCCTGCTCATTCCTATGAAGTGGTCGCACACTGGTCCTCTCTCTCTCTGCCAGTTTTCAGCACGCTGGCATACAGTCTGGGTGGCATGGGGCCTCAAGTCTGAGTCAAAGGTCTGTCTCCGTGGCTCATGCTAGTCTTCCTTTTTTTCTCTGTTTACCTTCTGTGATCGTCTTGCTGTCAGTCCCGTACTGAGAGCAGACGGCAGAAATGTGTTCTTTCAGTGGATCCTGTGAGTTGATAACACAGCTATGTAACAAATGTGTCATCTTCCTCAATTTGAATGGAAATCTACTTCCCCTACTGTAAGAATGCTGACTTTTGTCTTTTGTCGATATGTCAAGTGTATTCTAAGACCGTGTTTTTTTATGCACAAAAGCATGCTTTGTGCTGTTGAAATTATAATTCCCGTAGTTAGCGTTCAGCAGTAATTCCAAGAGATTTCCACTAGCGATATCTCAATCATCATCCCAGTTGGATATTGGCATCCTCTGAAAAACTACATTGTCCTGCGTCACTTGAACTGTGCTCAATCCAAAATTCGGAGATACTTTTACATGAATTTAGGTTTTAACAAAGGAAAATTATCAATTACTTAAATGACGAGGACTGAAATCTGCACAGCATGTACTTCTTGCTGCATGGAGAATGTTTTAAGCTTCCACCAGTTTGGTTTACACACTATATTAAAGCAGCCATGGAAATCTGTTGTTATTTTTAGTGAGTGAAACAATAAAGGAGAAATCTTTACTTACATATATTAAATGCTACGCTTCCTAAGCAAAATAAATAGAGAGAGCCTAGCAAGCCAGATTGAAGAATAACAATATATTTGGTTGAAAGGCTTTTGCTTTTGCAATATAAAAACACAATTTTAAAGCCACTGTACACAATGTCATAAAGTCTTGCAAAAATATTCACACCTTGAACTTTGACCAATTTTGACATTTTACAGGCAGAAACCTCTGTGTGTTTCATTTGGAGTCTCGTATGAGAAACTAACACAAAACAGTGAGAAACTGAGGAAAAATTAGACAACACGGTTTTCAAAAACTTTTACGAATCCAGTAATTGTAGAATCACTTTGTACCGTCATTACACCAGCAAATCGTTTGGGTTAAGTCTCGACAAGCTTTGCTCATCTGGAGACACAAATTGATGCCCATGTGAACAGCAATTTCAGAATTTGCCACAGATTCTCAATAGTTTGGTTTCAGTCACATTGCTCTTACGCTGTGTGCATGTGGTTTGATTTCAGATGGTGGACAGGAAGTGAAATGTCAATGAAGGCAAGTGTTGCAGAGATTCCATATTGCAGCACTTTAGATCCAGCTTCAACACGAAAAATGTTGGACATGACTTGTTTGTCAGAAAGAGTTTGAAAGAACTGAAATATTTGCCAACAATCAAGGCTGTTGACATCAAAAACTATCTGGTCCTTTAAACCTCCTGTTATACCAAACAGCAGACAAAAGACCATCAAACAGTCTTGAAGCTATAAATTGTACAAAATATGGGCTTTTTTTTTTTTTTTTTTTTAATGTCAGATCCTCACCTACCACCTACCACTGCCTGTCCACCATCTTTATGGATGCTTTGTGGAAATAGGCATCTGTGTGGGAGCAAGCATTTAGGCACCCCTGAATGCCTCTCCTGGGAGATTGACGGATTACTCAAACATGTCTGAATTAATCCAAACAACACTCCTGGTATGTTTTTGATGAGGGAATAACATAACATGATATAAATATAGCAAAAGTTGACTTATCCCCTTTTAAATTTGAACTTTTAAAGTACCATTCCACCACATGCATCGAAACAATTGTCAGCGTAGCTCTGGGTCCGTGTTTAGAGTCGTCCTTCTTAAAGGTGGACCTCTACTCCAGCCTTAATTTTTTTGTGGTTTCTAACAGGTTTCTTGGCAACATTGCTCTGCATTTATCTCCATTAATCTTCCCATTAGTTCGGATCGGCTTTCATATCCCTGCTAAAGAAAGGCATAACCACAGCAATGCGCTTTTGGTTTTGCACCACATATAGTATTTTGCATAAGAGAGAAACGTTTCATTGAACTCTCATCAGACCAAAGAAATTTCTTCTACATGTTCAGTGGGTCCATGATTTGGTTAGTAGTGAACATCGAATCCAACCTTTAACTGCTTTCTATTAACAAGTGCTTTTCTACATGGAGGCCAGGCTTGTGGAGTTCACAACTTAGCTGTTCTCTTGACAGATTATCCCACCTTTATTTTGGATCACTGCTGATCCTCCAGAGTAACCGTGGACGTTTTGGCAGCTTCAGTGCTTAAATGTCTCCTTGCCTTCGATATTGGTGGACTGAGCTCTGCTTTTTATGACATTCAAAATTTTGGAAATTGTCGTGCTTGTTTGTAAAATGTGACAGTAATAAAACACACAAAAGTTTCTGATTACAATATGACAGAAGTGAAAAGCTTTGAGGGGTATAAATACTTTGTTGGTGCGCTCTCCTGATTCTTTAGGCACTAAAAATCTCGCCCAACTACACATATGCTGCCAGGCCCTTTAACATTCCTTGAACACGTGTTAAATGCATGGCAGTCCCTTTTAAAGCCATTTAAAATGGATTGTGGCATGCTGTAAATTAAAATAAAAGATTCATGTCTAAAGCTGAAAAGAGAGCGGCACCGGGGTAGGTTTCTTGACTTAAAGAGAGATCATTTTGACAACGATGCGGGTGTTCCTGCGCCGGTGCTCTGATGTGCAGCTGTTTATGTCGAGCTGTAAATTTGCTGCATAATCCGCATGGAATCAGATTTTCAACAGAGGATATTTTCATCGAGGATGATCTGATTTTAATGAAAGCTTCTGTCACTCACAGGACAAACCTGCGTAATTTTTTGTATGCCATACACCGTGTCCTGGGGTGGGAAATGGTTCAAGGCACATTTGCAGGTAAGACTAACATGAAGCAAACACACAGACACGCTCAAACACACTTGTGAACCTGTAGTTATAAGGACCTTGGTTTAGTAGTTCACTGACCCACTGCAGTACTGTATTTGTTGTAAGGTGGTGCAACAAATAGTTCTGTAGTTTTACAAGTTTGCTAAAACTTTAGGTCATTGTTGAAACTATATCAAACAAAATCATAGACAAATATTTTTGTTTTTGGGTTTGCAGGCATTAGTAGATTGTCTCCAATCTCTAAAAAATGATTTAGGATTATAAAATCCTTGATGATAAATAACTTACACCCCTCTTTTACATGTTGCATGCCTCTAAGCTGTACATCAATTATCAAGTAAAAAAGGCATTAAAATTTAATTTACTGACTGTGCACAAAATGAATATCTATGTGATGCGTCAATCCTTTACTAAGTGAAAACAACTTAATTAATTGGACTAGTCAAGCAAATACAGCGTAACACAAAGCCTAGGTAATTGACAAAAATATAAACTTTGTGTTAAAGTGGATATATTATGCTTTTAACGGGAGTAAGTCTGCATTATGGCTATCTCCATAATTCATGAAAATACTTAACCACAATGAAAAGCTAACAGATGCGCCGTGGTTTACATTAGTACACGTTTTTATTTGCAGGTACAAAACGGAGGTAGGAACGGTCGAAACATTGGTGCTTGAGCTGTTTGGAACCCAAAGTTTCCAAACAGCGTACCGGCATTGCACATTAGTCCAAAATACGTAATTCACTCAACAAATCACTGACAAAATAACAAATTCTCCCAACACTTGCGCACAAAAGGACTGTTATAGCTACAACCAAGCATGCTCCCTTTAAAAGTGGTTTGGCTCTGATTTTCCGGGAGCAGCCCAACGAGCTGGCTCATGTGACCAACATTGACGATGGTATTTACATTCGGCTCATGGTGAGGTGTTTGCTGAGAGGGATAATTTGACAGTCAGATAAACAGACAGACAGACAGACGGATAAACAGAGTGTTGGCTCCGGACAGAGATCTCACTGTCAGTCTCACTGCCACACTGTTCCTCACTCATGCCCAACAGCCACGGGGCAATATTTGAGCAGACAGTCAGCAAGTCTTCCAAATATTGAACAACATGCTGTATCTGTTTTTTTTCCAAGCGGGTTTTGGACCGGCTCTCTCTGTTTGCTTCTTGATCGTCTTCTTGTGGCGTAATACTGCCTGTGGGTAGCTTGAACAAGTCTCTCCTCACCCCTTCTTCCTCCTTGTCCTTTTTCTGTCCAGCTTTCTGCCTGTTGGATAACAAAGAATATCATTTTAACTTTATTTTAATATAAAGGATCTTATGAAATTCAGATTGTTTGCTTTTTATTTTAATTTAATCATCATAATATGGTTCTGAAATCTTTCAGAGCCATATAGCTTTCACAATGTACACATTTAATCTTTGATATGCTCCTTTTTAGAAATGTTTTTTAAGAAACTTTAATTAATGGCCATATGTAAAAGAGTTCACAGATATCTTTTTTTTTTTTTTTTTTTTACAGTATTTCAAGTGTCTGTTTTGTGTGGGCGCATAGTATAACAATATCAGATGGTGTCAGTATGTCGTCTTTGTGTCTTTGCAGCGTTTGTGGATGTGTCTGTATCCACTGTGTGTTTAAGTACTTGTGTGAGCCTGTGCACATGTGTGTTCAGCGTTCCATGCCTGCTGCATCCAGTGACGTTGTCACACCTCTCCCGGTGTCCTGCTGAGTTTCCCGCGGCATCCTGAGGTCCTGGACGCTGTCTCAGTATCGCCGCTAAGGATGGTGGGCGTCTGGCACAGATAACACTCTGATAACTTACTGATGGACAGCCGGGAAACTTTTTTCCTTTCTCCTCTTTTTTCTTACCATCCCCCCTCTTAACACCACACAAAACATACATTTGCTTTTTTTTTTCTTTTTTTTTTTTTGTTTTGAATAAGCAAAAAGTTTTTTTTCTAAGAGTATATTTCCAAAGGGAAAAATACTAAAAGCAAACTGTATTTCCTTAGTTTTTTTTCTTGTTTTTCTTTCAATTATCTGTCTTTCTTTTCTCAGTTATAACACAACTTCTAATGCGAGCATATATCTTGAAACATAAGCTTTGAGTGGCTTTTTTTTTTTTTTTGCAAAAATGTCATTGGCATTCTTTTATTCTCTCTTTGTGATGGCCTGTGGGGGAAAGGCTAATATGTTCTGTGTCAATTCACAGCATGAAACTTTAAGATCTATATAAGGTTACTCATTGCAGAACTTATTTTCTAAGAGAAAAGAGAAATACATTATTTATGAACTAATTCCCAGGCCATTGCTAATTGTTTATTTTCTTCACAATTGCTTTGATGTAACCAGCTAGATACTTATAGAAGTCTGTCGACAGATGATTTTTTTCCATTAGACTCCCTTAATATATAATTATTGTGTGTCATTGCGCTAAAGTTTATTTTAGAGCAGTGAGTTTTAGTAAATAAACTATAAACCCCAAGTCCTGCATTAAAATGTGCCATCATGCTTTCTTGTTTTTTTTTTTTTTCTTCCTAAAGCAAAATTATTTAAAATTGTATTCATTCTATGGACATGTTAGTTCTTTGCAAATATATGTATTTTTTCCTTTTTTTAATCTAATATAGAAAACGATGTGTTATTGAGCTGAGTAATGTCTTTTGAAGGGGTTTACTTGCTCAGTGTTTGTTGGTTGTCTCTGTCCCCCAGGCTGTGTCATCAATAAGCACAGGCTGGTTTCCAAAATGAAGGTATTCCCAGGGTTTAAAACTTAGCACAGCACCACCTTTCACACCCTCCACATGATGCTGCACAGTACTGGTTAGCTAAAAGAAACCTGTCAGTGTTTCCCCGTTGCTGTTTTAGCGGATGAGTTAAAATTGCATAGTGTGGAAACGGTTGCTTCTCTGTTTTAGATCGAGTATTTCGATCAGGTGGTAAAACTTTTATTTGTCGTGTTTGTGCTAATGGTTTGACACTAGAAAACTGTGATATTTTCCATAACGTTAATAAACTGAGAAGCCTAATAACCGTGGAAGCCCATTCCTTTCATTTGAAATGCAGTTCATTTTTTCTTAATCATTCAAATTAAACATATTTTCATTAAGCGTCATTTCATTAAGTTTAATGTTCAAATTCAACTTGCGGCGGTTTGACCTTATATAACCAACAATAAATGTTATTACAGGCAGAAAGTTGAAGTCTCATCTACACACTGTGAACATCCAGTTCGATGCCAATGAACTGTGTGTTTGCGAGGCTGAGGTATTTTCTACATATGGTCAGCCCCATCCCAGGCAGCTTCACCTGTCTAGACTTTGCGTTCCCAGCTGGCAGGCTGTAGGGAAACGGCCTCCTCACTGAGCCTTTACACAGAGTCATGTCGTTCAAATACCAGGGTGCCCAGTGGCGGGATCTGTAGCTCCGTTCTGGATATCAGCTTTCATAGGATCAAAGCACTGGCAGCGATATCCTCCCCCTCATCAGCCAAACAGCACCGCATATACCCAAGGGATATGATCAGCGGATGGGAGTGAAAAGAGGGAGTGAACGAGCGAAAGCGAGACAGATAGACATAGAATGGGGTTTGAGGGTGGTGAAGAAGGCTGGAGGAGAGGAGGGAGGGTGCAAGGAAAAAGGGAGATGTGAGCTAGGTTAGGGGCCTGCGGGGCTCAGGAAGATGGGAGTGGGTGAGCGAGGGTAGGAGGATGGAAAAGACGGTTGTTATGGATGTTTGAAGACAGCGGGGGGAAGTGCCGCTGATGGGAGAGCGAAGCAAGGATTGAAGGTGGGGGGCAGGGTACGAGATATCTGCGTGTAAACAAGACAGCTACATTCTCCTCATCATGTAGGGCCTGAGTTTCTAGATGGAACCCTAACAGCTGAGTTTCCCCCAGCTTTGCAGCATCTGGGTAGCACTCCTTAGCCCCCCATAACTCCGCTACCTTCACCACTCTTTTTTTTTTTGCCCATGAGTCTATTTACTCACCTGTTTGTTTGCCAAGAGCGACAGCGAACCACCCCTCCTCCACCAACAGTGCCAACCTAGACACCCTCTGCTCCAACTCCCCCAACTCCCCCACCCCCTTTCTTTCTATCCTCTCTATCATCTTCCTTAGAGATATATGGAGCGAGGTGCAACACTTTCCTCTTCCTGCTCTCCTCCCTCTCTCCAGGCGTTTTTTGATTTCTCCTCTCACCTCCTCTTTCTCTCTCCCCCTTTCATATCCCAGAGTGCCTCTTTCTTCTGTTCGTCTCTTCCGATCGCAAGTTCTCCTCAAGGTATCAGTGTGTGGTACAGAGTTGTGGTGGAGTCTTTTCTTAAAAGTGCTAGCTCATTAAGGAGTGCGAGTGTTTGGATATGCGTAGTTTGTATTTTTAGTGTGTTTGTTTGTGTCGCTGCGCCGCGGCTGTGTTCGTCGTGTGTGTGCCTGTGCATGCGTGTGGGATGTGTGCGCGGTGGGTGTAAAGCAGACGTAGGAACAGTGCTGAGTCTGATTCTTTCTGTTCCACCGTGGCGTTCGGGAAGCAGAAAACTTTATTCCTGTACAACAATAACATCTGTTTACAGTGTTGAACATGCTGAGCGGCTGGCGAGGTGAAACAACAAGATGTTTAAAAAGTCTTTCTGCATAATGTAAGCATGTGGCGGTACAGTCGATGGTGCTATTCAAACTTTGTTGTAAACCCACTTTCTTATTATAGGTGAAGGCATTAGTGAAAGTGGAGACTGACATGCAGCAAACGAAACGAGATGGTCTAATTATGACTAAAAATAAGAAGCAAGCCACATCATCAACACTCTAAAAAGTTTTATGTGAAAATAAATAAATTAGGCCAACGATCTGGTAAATTTTTAGGACGAACCATAAAAGTATAAGGATGTTCTTAAGCGGCTGTGCTTTATTGGATTTATTTACACATCTAACACATATCTAAAAGAATTAAGTCAAAAAAATTGTTACAAACAGCATATTTTACGCCAAAGTAATGGTTCTACGAAACAACTCAACTTTTGGCTCTCTTTCAAGTAGAAAATAAAATAAATAGAAGATTTAAAAAGGCCAGATTCTAGGATTCGTCTTCCTTAATCAGTATCACAAGGAAACATTTTTTGGTCAACTAATAAAGTTGTTTGTTGCAGGTATTGCTGGAGTCTTTGCCTTAAATTTTTGACCCTCTCCATGCTCCTTAGGCGTCAGTGAAGTTGTTCCAGAAACATTTCTCACGTCAACAATTTTTCCTTTTATATTAACTAAATTGAAAAGTGAGAAGAGAAAATGTGTTTTTAATATTTTTAGCTATGTTTTTTGTGTCTTCTGGAAAAAAAAAGTCACAAAAAAATGTTACATTTGGTTGAAAAACAGTAATTGCTCAGGGCAAATTTGGAAATTGTACATTAAAACTATGCACCACACTTAAAATCCATATGTCATTCAATCCAGTTTTCTGCTACGTCGACTCCTGAAAACAGATTATGGCACATACACATGAAGAAACCTTTGCTCTCAAGTAAACAAGCAAGCTTACCTGCTCCAACCGACTTCCAGTGTCTCGTTCTGTTCCAGTATGATCATGTGCAATTGTGATGATGCATATGAGTCTATGGTTGTGTGATGCATAGTCTGGAGCATGAATATTTCAGCCTTAACCCAGTTCCCAGTGCTGGGATGTCCTGTCTCTACCAAATGAGACATGGTGTCATGTATTCCAGGTGGTTAACTGAGTCACAGTGTGCACTGTGACATTTCAAACCTCCTCCACTTAATTCATATGCAATCAGGATTACGCTGAGTGTAAACCAACACATGTGCATGCCTGCCCAATGATGGCTATTCAATGTACTTAAAAATAGCTTGCAAGTGTCTTCTCCATATAATAAGTTATGAAGATTGCTCATTTCAGTAATACAGCAGATTTCGTAAAACCAAGAGTCATGCTGGCTTTTCTCATATTTTGATGTAACACACCAATTTAAAGTAGAATGACTTATCCAGCATGATCTATGTGTTACATGACATGTATTCACATGTATTAGTCTTTATGTACACATGCAAGCACACACACACACTACACAAACAAAGTAGAGCAGGATGCCTTAAGGTCAATCCTGTATGTGCCGAGTCTTCCTGGAAAGAGGAAGGTAGCGTAGCTGGCAGGCTTACTGCTTCAGATCGATAAAGGATTGCTTTTACTGCTGTTTGTGGACGCCTTCTCTCCACTGTGTTATTTTATCCTTCGCTGAGCTCTGTTCATTTGTTGTTCATTTGCTCTGCTGTGTTGGTTCAATAAATCTTATATCATCTTTGTTTTCCCCCCATTACAAACAGCCAGCTTTCCTTTGCCAGGACCTCCACAGCCTGTCTGGTCCTCCTGAGCAGTTACTGCCTTCCCAGCATTATCCAGCAGGCCCATCTGTGAGTTGGAGGACGAGATCTGATTGAAGCACGGGATCTACAGTGCTAATCTAATGTACATATGAGAAAATATGCAGCAATGCTTTGAATAAGCATTAAACCTCATCGACATGTGTGAATATAGATAATGCATGAATCAGTTCTCTTCAGAGAACTTTGACGTGCTAATTATGTTTCCTAGTACATTTTTGCTGTTTAAATTCATATAAATGTCTGCTGGACAAAGTCATTGCTAATTCTGTTTGCAGAGACAAATATCCACAACCGTTGAGAGAAAGTGTACTATCTACTAATCTTTACCTCTCACCATCTTTCCAGGATTGGAGTGCAAAATGGTGAAAAAGTTGTAAAATCTGAACTTTATTATTCAAAAAGAAGCTCTTGTTTTATTGTAGCCTAGTTCTGCAACCTCTCACAAGTGTGTATGTGGTGTCTCCAACCACTGCATATTTAAGACCTAAAACAGTCTCTATCCTCTATAGTGTGAACCCCAGTATCCCAAATATGACGTTGATGGGACGTATGTCATGTTTGGTTTGCAAAGGACCCAGGCACAGAGATCTTTGTTGAAGTGAATATTCAATAAAAAGAAAGAACGGACAAATCTACTTATAGAGAAGACAGTTGGTGGCCAGAGCATGTTACAGGGAACAACAACAAACATACAAAACTGAGGTGATCAAGAGAAGGATCCAACAAGGAATGACTGAAGGTAAGTAGCTTAAATACTGGGGAGCTTGATTACTGAACGAAAAACAGGTGGCTGATTGGAACAGGGTGCAGCTGTGAGGAGAGACAGATGGATTGAAGAGAGAGACACAGAGAGAGGAAGAGAGAGAGAGAGAGCAAGAGAGAGAGAGAGAGAGAGAGAGAGAGAAATGACAGGGAGGAGCAAGGGAGTTGACAAATAATCTAACAGAAATAAAAGTGAGGACTAACCATGATTAATTGCACAATAAATAGAGAAGACTGATCTAGATCATTAGAAAACAACTAATAATTAAGTCAGGGCACAAATAAAAAAAAATCAAAATGCAAATACATTTTTTATAAAGAAACTTATCAGCTGGTAGCAGAATTAATGTTTCACATTAATGCCCTATTAGCAAAGGTTTGAAAGGTGGAATCTTAAAATATTTGAGAACCCCTATCACTGTTGGATCACTTACCTTCATCACCTCTTCTGGAAATGTGATAATCAGTTTAATCACCTTTAATGCAGTAAGGCTACCATGTCCTACGTGCTCTGCAATAGCTAGCAGTGATCGTATGAGGAGATAGTGCGGCTTTCAGGACTAATCATGCAAGGAGTCATGTTGTAAGTCACCATGCTTCTAATAATAAAATTGTTCACAGGGTGAATTTTCAGTCTGAATCTTTTACTAATGGGGCCTTTACAGAGCATCCGTCCATGTGCCTGTCTCCAGCAGCCAATGGGGAAGTGGCTGCTGGGTGCACCCTGGACAGTTCACTTGTCCGTCATTGGGCAACGCAGAGACACGTGGGCCGGCCAGTCAGTCAGTTGCCAAATGGATGTTGAGGTTTTCCTTCTGAGCTAACTTCATTCAAAGCTGAGTTATAGAGCTTTGCTGTTGCCACTAGTTTCATTATCACTGAGAAGAAGTTGTGTTTGCTGAAAAAGCAGGCAGCCATCTTCTGCCAGGGACAATAATTATGGACAATAAGCAGCTCATGCACAATGAGTAGAAGAAAACCCTAATTCCAAACATTTTACATCTCATCCTTCCCACCACGTTAAAGTCCAGTCACACTCATCCCACAAAAAAAGTAAAATGAGAAAAGCAAACGAATTTTTTCTGTCCAGAAGACATGTTCAAGCAAAGTGTGCCAGGTTTGCCAGGGAAGCTGTCACTGCTCTCACAGATCACAGCCCTGGTGCCACCAGACTTTGTTTGTGTTTTATTTCCGTGCTTTTCTTGTCATGGCAACCTGCTCTGGTTTCTCTGCTGCTCACCATTCTTTTTTTTTTTTTTTTCGTTATGGTCTCCCTTTTCTCCACCTCATCACCTCTTTTTCACTGTGTAAAGTGATTCTCCTGGTGGATGTTGGTCATTCAGAGATTTGTGGACTGGCAGATAGATCGTGTGCCTGGTTTCTCCCTGAACCCACGCTCACCCCCACAGACAGAAACCCAGCAGGCTGTCGCAGTTCAACATGGCAAAAGGCCAGGCTCTTTTTATTGCAAAGAACTTACATCTGGGTTCGCTAAGCCCACTGAAGGAAAGTGCTTTGTATTTTATCACAAGCAATAACGAAGCAGTGGTTGCTGGTTAATTTGTGCAAGTCATTTCTTGCAAAATTTTGGCGATATACCAACGAAAACAAATCAAATTCCATTTTTTGCCGTGTCCCACCACAGCTGTGATGTTTCTGCAAGCTTGCGCAAAAGCATGACGACTGTCTCCTTGACATCAATATGGTAAAAAAAAAAAAAAAAAAAAGTAATCTTTTTTTATGATAGTCTAACATTCATGGACAACTACGTTTTCTATGCATGTGTGTGTACCTGTTTGGGTGTGTATTACAGGACAGGAGATCACCTTGACAATGGCCAGTCAGAGAGAGCCCTGGGCACTGAAATTGAGAAGGCAGGTTCATCTGCTTCCCAGAGGGTCGTTCTGTTCGGCAGAGCCATCCTCTGAGTCCCTTTAGACTCCCTCTCCTTCTGTCTTGCTTTCGTTCCTTTTCTGTTCCTCTCTCTGAGTCTATCTAACTCAAGCATACACACACACACACACACACTTATGCGCGATCACAGCCCTCCAGCTGGGAGGTCCCAGGAGGTGGTGAAGCTCACTGACTGATTAGGTCCCAGGTAAAGCCTTGCCCGGGAGCTTGCTACAGAGCCAAAGTCAATGATGACGCTCACAAGAACACGCACGACCATTGTACACCTTTCTTATGCCTTTCCCCCCCGCTTTTTTTTTTTTTTAAACATAATCTTCACACACACACACACACACTTACAGACACACGCATATGTGTGTGCAGACATACCATCCTCCTCAGCCAGCTGCTCAGGCAGTCTGCTCACCTCTGGGATTTCATCATATTGCATATGATATAATGATATTATTTCTTCTATTTGCTGGCTAGTTAGTCACCTAGCCAAGTGGCTTACTTAGGAAATTAGGATACCATTATGGGTATATTTGCGGTTGTGAAATTGCTATACATTGGGACCTTAGATACGGAGTCTCACTTTGCTTCGGATATTTCTTTCTTTTTATTTTTTCTGTTGTGTCACTTTTAGACTACTTTTATCTTATTTTCTTTGTCTCGTACTCTTCTCGCTTCTAATCATTCTTTACGACAGACATGCCTTGAACAATAGGCTTCTTAGCACGGCATGCTGGATTCATAAACCATGCACCACAGTGCTAATCAGGAAGTTACCGGACAATGGCAGTGGCCCCCGCCAATCCACAAGCAGTAAAATGATAGCAGTCTCTCTGAATCTATTCTCTGCTCTTTGCCATTTTATAGTCTGCTAGGCTGTTGGTCGTTTGAAAGCTCAGACCGGAACCCTCCAACGCTATTTCAAGCTCTTTTCTGAAAACCCGCTATTGTGGAGGTATAATTACAGGCCCGTGCGCTGTGCTTAATTGTCAAACAATAGGGTATACACTTACACAAGGGTACACACATTACTTTCCATTGACGCACAGTTCATAAGACAAACACGTCTCTTTGTGTTTAAAGTGTCTGTCTGTCTAGTTTCAAAAAACAAAATGTCTAATGGAGTCTTTAATGATTATTGGATATTAAAAATGAATCCCCACTGATATTTCAATATAATCCAAAATCTAATTTTTTAAATATATTCAGTTGTGTCAAAATCAGTCCAGACTCGTGCGTTTTCCTCCTCCAAAGCTCCAGATTTTAGTCCATTCCCTTCCTTGCACTGAATTACCTGAACAATCATGGCTGAGTATCAAAATTGTGAGCTGGTGCTGAAAGTTTGAAACGGCAAGATGGCATGACCAGAGTAGAACCAGCGTCAGCCTCTTTGGTCCAAAAAGACAAAAGCATTTTTAGGATATTACTGCAACAACACGCACAAAGACAACAGCCTTCCTTTGCTACAGGGTTTTGGCAAAATACAAGTAACACTACAAAGCAGACAAAAGCATTTTCCATTAAGAGTATTTTTCAAACATTTACCTTGGTATAAAACCTACTAGCAACACACCAATTTATAAAATTGCAGACATCAGAGTGGAGGTTTTGTTCAATTATTTTTGTTATTGTCATAATTATGCAGTAAGTTTTCTTTGTCAGTAATTACTACAAAAGAGAATTCACACAGCTTTATGGTACAACTTTTAAACATTTCCTCTTTTTCACCTCCATCACATCTTAAGACAAGTTAATAAAGTTTCCGATTCTATCAGTTGTGTGGGATGTTAAAGCTTTTTTTTTTTTTTCATTTTCTCTTTTCCTGTTGTTACTTCTCTCTCTACTCCACTTCTTTTTCACAAACTCTGGTGTTCCTCAGTGGTCATAGCCCCATGTCTGACACTGATGGGTTCTGTTGCTCCGTTCACTGCTGTCCTCCTACGACAGGCACCCAGCTCCCAACTCTTAATTGGTGGAAATGCTAGCAGCGTCTGGTTATGGTGAGCGTTTTTTTGTCCACAATGGTGGCTATCCAGTGGTCTGACAGCTGCTTACCCATAACGTCATCTCCTTGGTGACAGAGTGGGCTCTGGCGCTGTCCTGCAGTATCTGTCATTCAGCATTACTAGCCATCCTCACAGAGGAGACAGGAAATTGTATGCATCTGAGAAATGAACCATCCACTTTCAAAGAAAAATAAAAATTATATATATATATATATATATATATATATATATAATATCTGTTATAAGCTTATTACAGCCACCAAGAAAAAACAACAAAATTTTCTTTCCAGCTCAGACGAACTCTAGCATTTGGGAAAAGGAGTAACAGAGAATGAAATACATGCCCTTAAGTTTAAAAGATTATTTCAACGGATCTATGGTGTGAGTATGACGCTATGTACTATCTATGTATGACTTTCTACTCTCTACCAAGTTGTTTTATGTTGGGATTTCTGTGGTACAGTTGTAAGACATGAGCATCTTCCAGACACTGCCTTTGTTAGTATTAGTTTTTATTCAAACTGATGATGCAAACGCTTACTGTAAGTATGTACTGTTTTATATTTTTGCATTAGTTTCTGCAAAAATACATTAAATTCCTGGCAATCTGACAGGAAAAGATCGTGAAGGATTAAAAGTGCCAGAAAGCTGCAAACATAGGAAGAGCAAAGCATTTGCGTACAATTTGTTTTGTTACACGAGTCAAATGTCTTGAGTACATTTTTCAAATACAAATAAATTTTTCAAAACAGCAATAAAGCAAATTTTTTTGTGATTGTGATTTTTTTCTGTGTGCTCAGTAACAAACTAAGAATGCAATAATAATTAAAGGGATATGGAACTTGTATGAAATGTAAATGTGTAAGTACATTTACATTTCAAAGAAGACAAGGAAAATGTTTTCTTTTAACATTTTCCTTGTTAAACGAAAATCTACAGTAAATAAATATTATGGATGTAGACTGATTTCTGTTTTCTTGGCCTGTGAAATATATTCTTTTCTATTCTCAGCAATTAAAACCAGGATTTGGGTCAAGCTCTTTGAAGACGCGTTTTACTTTTGGCAAAGTTCAATTTAAAACAACAACAACAACAACAACAACAACAACAACAAAAAACGTTTGGGTGAACCAAAGCCTGCTTTGGAATAAAACAGACTGGATTTATGTAGTCCTGATTACTATCAGACCAATAAGAAAGACTAAACAGTGGCTATTAAGACACTCATGCTTTATGTAACACTCTTGACATTTACCAATTTAAAGGGATTTTAATTTATCAGTACACAAAGTCTCCATCCACATCAAGCATCTGTGCTGGTAGGTCAGTTTCATATCATTCTCAAACCTTAAACACAATTTTGAAGTAAGCAAAAAAAAAAAAAACCTGGAGTATTGTTTTGATTCTCAATGTATGTCTGATAATGTTTTTAATCTATCGTGTCAGTCATTTAGGGTCCATAAATGTTTGCTCTCACTAAGCTCTGCCTTTTCTGCAAAGCTCCTTCTTGGAGCTGCCGGTCTCCAAGACGGGCTTCTACCTCACAGAGCAACCGTCCTCACTACTCCACCTCTCATCTCCTTCAGACTAGCGGCAGCAGCAATAAGTGGACAGTTGGTGGAACAGCACATCTGCTGAACTCATCATAGAAATGACTTGGTAGTGCAACGCGCAAGAGAACGTTGTAAATGGTTTAAAGGAGAAACATTCTTGTGATCTTGGGCCGTAGACAGAGTGTCAGAAAGGCCTAACTTCAAAATGTTAAACTGGAAAGTCAAACTTCTTTTCAGTCATGTTTGAGACACGAGTAGTTCTCTGCCTCTAGCAACCAACTAATTACCTTATTGCAGACGTATTGTGTTTAGGTTAATGTTAGCAGTGTAGTTGAAGGTGTACTTATATTCAACAGGGCAGCCAAAACAATTGGGCTTTTTTACTTAAGGCAGACAAGAGTGTGTCTTTGTGCGATTTTATGAATTTGTACTGAATGATTTCAACGAGTTGCTATTAGGCCTTTTTACTCAGCTGGTGAAAAGGAGGAAGCAACAGTGAAGCAGGTGGAACAGGTTTTAAAAATAACAAGTGGTTTATTGCTTAGGTTTCTTCCAAGTTAAAGGGGAAATCCTCTGCTATGTCTGTTTTTATTCACAAGCTCTGTATTCATGTAAGGAAATTGTGATATTAAGAGTTGACTGTATGAAGAAAAAAAGCTCACGTCACAGACTTGCCACCCACCTTCACAAGGCAATCAGTAATTAATTATAATAAAATGTCTTTCTAAAAAATAAACTCAGTCTTGCTTTTGAATATTGTACATTTCACAAAAATTAATTTGCCTGAAAGATTTATGAGAGGGACACTTAGCATTTAAAACTGCTTCTCTTGACAGATCTTATTTTTCATATTTAATGTTTTCTTTTATTTCTTATTTATTATTAAACCAAATAAAATATATTATTTTAAATCTCAGGAGAAAAATAAACTATTCAAAATTTACTTAAGTTGCTTTTAACTTCATAAACATGTAGACAGTTTCTTTTATTGTATCAGAATATGCCTCATACATAATAATAATGAAAAAAGGCAAAAGTAAAAATAAGAACATATCTTTTAAATTGAGTTTGTCAGAAGTTTGGCAAACATATACAAGCTGGAAAAACTTAATAAAATAAGATAAACATGCACCTAAGTTCCTCCAAGATGGCACACATCACTTCGTGTTTGCTCCTGTTTCTGATCCACACATGAGAAAACACAGCGGTGGTCATACAGGAGAGGAGGCGGCCGAGGAGCAAACAGCGTGAGGCCACCGTTTTCAACCTGCGGTGACCAGTGGCTCCTGCTTGTCCGTGGCCTCACAGCCTTGCCTTCCGCACCAGTGGTTGAATGCAGGTATTCACAAACTGGATTCCGGTGGCCGCAGAACCATCTAGCCCAAATGGACACGGCGACTCTTCTAGGTAAATAGCTACTTGTGCCAACAAACAAACAAGTCAGCTTCTTTTCATGAGTGTAGCTGAGTCTGTGAATGGTGCTCTTTGGCATTGTCCCCCCCCCGAGCAGATTTTACCCATCTAAAAATAAGCGCGGGTGTGCTGTTTTTAACAGGCTTAATAGCTTATGTTTTGGAACTAAATATTACCACTCTGTAAGAAATGGTGAGGCCATGCAGTCAGTATTTTCTTTAGAAAAAAAAAAAAAAAGCCATTAACGGTGATCTGGAGGGAGGTTTACAAATCATGCGTTCAAAGAAACATTATTCTGATTACACAAAGAAGTGAAAGCAACAAACATTTTAAACAGTAGAGAGTAATTTCCTATCCTTCATGACTGAATTGTGTAATTGTTCAACATTAGGAGCCCCATTTCAGTAGTTGCTTTGCCGTGGAGGAGACTTGGCATGTACACTTGGTCAAAACTGAGGCCAAACAATAGTCTATAAAACAGGCAAACAGCTCCTGGGAGAGCAAACCACATCACAGAAAGAATACTTTCTAAAGTCAGACGGCCCTATCTCCCTGAATGCTAAGGTTTAATCTTAGTTATCCTAGTGATGTTTTTGTTTTTAAGTAGTTTTGTTCTATTGAATTGACTGTATGCATCCCCTGACATGTAAATCCCTTAACATCCATTTCCACATTTACAGAGATGCTTTGGTAAATATGTGCAAAATATCTTTGAACAAAGCATAACAATCATATCTTTTTTAATAATAAAATATTATTTGTGGGGAATATATTTCTTTTATTTTTACAAAATCACAGGCACCAAAATTATCTGTGCTTCTGACATTTCCTTTTAAATAAATGTCCGTATTTATACTTAACGTTTTTTTTTTCCAAGTTGATCAAAATTCCAAGGGTTTTTTTTTTAGTGTGAAATGTATGGATAAGCCTCTTCAAAGTGGGACAGGCAAGGGAGCATTCTTTAATTGGACTGCAGGGGCCACGCAACCATCGAACCCAAACTGACTCTTATAAGTAAAACATTACTTCCTGTTTTTAAAGCAACTGAAGATTCTTGAGCTGGATTTGGTTTTGACCCAAACATGAGCATCGTTAAAGTGTTAATGATTACATTCTGGATTATATGTCTCGCACTACACATTCCGGACATTTCTAAGAATTATAGATTGGAACTGATGTAAATTGATCCAGATGGCAAAAATGGTTTCACAACCTTTTAATGATTCCAAAGTTAGCCTCATCGGTGTGTTGCATGATTTGTGGAAATACCAGAGAAAACCTAGCAAGGTGATCCCATCTTACACAGATGTCCATAGTGGCATAAAAAAACAAAAACTGATGGATGGAAAAATCTAGAAAATGGAGTGTAGAAAATAATAGACGATAAAAGAGATGTTTGACATCTGTTTTCATATTGTCATCTTTCTAAAATAGTGGCCAAAGTTCTCTTTTGACCAAAGTGAGTTTTTTTTTGTCTAAAAACATCCTTTGGAAAATAAGAGATAGTGATGTATATTTTTGTTTATTTTTGACAAAATTACTTTCAGCAAAAACAATAATTAGACCATTATTGTAGGAAGGTGACAATATAGAAATGGATTTTAGGATATATACATTCTCACCTAAACCTCTTCAAGCCTACAGTGGTAGCAATATATAGAAAGTATAGAACAGCTGGGACTGTGACAACCAAGGATGGAAGAAGTCCCATGTTTTCCACGATGCACAATGATGATGACGTTAAAGTAATAAAAAATAAAAAAAACTGAACTGCAAAGAATAGAGCAGCAAAAGAAAGTGAGATTATGTAACTACAGAACAGTGACTTTATGTTAACCCTTTTTATCCATCAGTATATCAATGTTTGTGTATATTGTGAGCTGTAGGAGAAGACAGTGGACAGCTGATTTGTCTTGCATGAATTAGTAATTAGTCATCAGTTGTTTTATTAGTTATAAGCTACAAAGTTATTCAGACCTAAAATTATTCTAAACAAACAGCTACAAACAGTGATCCATAGTGGTTTATTCAATACCAGGGATGGGCATAGCAGTTTGTCAGTTTATTTTTTTTGATGAATTTCATCTAACCCTATTTCCAGATGGATCCGTTTTTTTTGTTGTTTTTATCTGAAGCACAACTTCAAAAAAATTGTCTACTCAAAAATCATATTTCAATAAACGTTTAGGAAATTGTGCGATTTTTCAATAGTAATTCAAAGATCTTTCTAGAGTTGTGATCATTGTTGCAAATCGTTTTTGCTTTGGAGTCTTTTGGCCAAATCGCGACACAGAAGGGCAAATAAATAAAAACGTCTTTAAACTGTACCTAATGTTAAGGCCAACTGCACTTGAGTAAGAGACGAAATCTGTTGATAAATTGGAATTTTTATGACTAACCTTTCCGCATGATGCACTGCTTATGACATTTGCGGTGACGGGTGTATTTCTGCAGGAACCTTAGCATTGTTTAGCTTTAGTGAGCAGTGGTCGACAGGCTTTCCACATTTATCAAGCATAATTGCTGCTTAAAGTCTTAAATTATTTATTATTGTGAGATCTGACAGTGCTGCTCAGAACCAAATTGGGATCATCTTCCATGACCACCAAGGATTTGCAGATTGGAAGCAGAACTAAGTTTATTTCCTCAGCTCTGCTTTTATCCCTGCAAACGAAGCGTTTAAAAGGATCACCCGCGACAGATAACCACGTTACTGTACAGACGAATAACGCTGCTGCTCTTAAGATCCCGATTTTGTCTGTGACTTTTTTTTCTCCCTCCCGCTCTCTCTTGCCTTCACCCTAGACTAATTGTGCTGATGCTCTCCCTGTGGGTTTTAATGTTTGACACGGCAAAACACTCTTAAATCCTCCACACTTAGCTGCTTGCTCACTTATGAGGCCCCAGTATCTTAAAAGCAAAAGGATGTATGTCTAATTCACAAATTTATCACTTTGCAAAATGATGCATTAAATGAGAGAGGACACGCTCTGATTTGAAATGCTGACTTAAGAAAAGAAGTTCAGATTTTCAAAATTAGTTTAGATGGGCTCCTTTTAACCCCTCACCCACCCGCTCGCCTCCCACATCCTCCTGCTTTCGCAGTTATTACTCTCGCTCTCTTTTAGATGGGAGGCCATGTCGGTCTTGTTTTGTCTGGTCTCACTTTCCAACGTGCACACGGATGAAAAACACAGATTTTGCCGCTCTGCTTAATGCGTTCACACATTTAAATATGAAGTGCTCAAGAGCACATTCAAGATTGTGTGTTGTAACACATACATCTGCTGTTTATGCCCATTTTCCTTATAAGAAAAAAATATGCTAATTTTAAGACAGTGATTAATTTAAACTTCAAAAGGATTGAAAAAGTCACTATGACTTTTCTTTCCACCTTTTCTCATAATAAGAGACCATAAAATGCACCTCTACCTATTCTGAAGCCTCCAGAGGTGAAACCAGGAGAGGGATTTTTGAACGCACTTCTAGGAGCTTGTGAACGCAGCTCAACTGGCTGAGGATTTGCTCTCAGGAGGTCATTCTGCCAAAACGCAAGTTTAGGGGGAGGAAATGCGCAAACTAGCAGCAGAGATCTCCTTTAATAAGAGTCAAGACTAAAATGTGCTGAATGCATGGATTTCTTTAATTCTATGACTCCAATGTGTTATAGGCACAGAAACACAGCCGTGCTTTGTGCTGCTTGACAGTTTGCAAACAACAAGACTTTGCCGTTTTCAGCTATGGCAACATGGTTGAATTTCAGCTCATATATTACTTTTTTTTTTTTAATTTTCCCTTTTTTGAGTTACTGATAATTATAAGACTGTACATATGATTCTAAAAGCACAACGTGTTTCTGTGTTTTTAAATGATTCAACAATTGCACACACATTTCTTTTCAAACTTTTTACAGTGCCATTGAACAGAACCTGTCCTGTATATATGTGAGGTGATTGGTGGTGCAGATTTCGCCTAAGCTTTATTTCAGAAATTAACATTTACACTTTTTTTTTTTTTTTTTTTTTTTTTTTTTTTTTAGACTGATGATCTAGATTGTGGTGTTTGCATTACATAATCTATGAAATATACAGAAATTCTGATTGAAACACTTCTGCCACAAACTAAAGGGACTGGAAACCTAAAAGAAAATAAGGGCAATAAGGTCCTTATGTCAAGATAAGATTAAAAAATTCTTTATTAGCCCCACAGCTGGGAAATTTAAGTTGTGATGATGTTCACATAAATACAAAATCCAAGCAACCCCATTGCTGACTGAAATAAAACTGCGGAATGTCATTGAACATTTTCCAGCATTTTCAATGGCTCCCTAGAGTGATCTTAGCCTCACTATTTGTGAAATGGAAATGGTTTTAGACCACAAGGATTTATTTATAGAAGAGCCTGTCTGGCTGTACTGAGTAACCAAGAAAGCAAACCTTTGGTCAGGGATGTCACCAGAGTTTCACGACTCAGTTTCTAAAAGAACTACCATAGATACACTGTTCCCTATAAGGCTGGAGTAAAACCTATGCTCTCCCTTTTCTCATTATATTATTCAGACGGAGTAATTTATTTTTGACAGAAAGTGTTCTTCTCAGATTTTTGTTTGTTAGTATTTTTCAAACATAGTTGTGAAAATTGAATTACAATAAAGAGACAAATGTCTTGATTTGTAATATAATCCATACTGATGAAAATGTCCCTTAGATTTTATGCATCTAATTAATTAAAAAAAGAGAAAATGAATGTCTGTTTTTTGATTGTTTGATTTACTATTTTTCAGTATTTGACCAGCCAATCAATGGAAAACTGTCCAATCTGGATTTCCTACCAAATGAGCTGTACATCACCGATAATCATTCTGTTGCTCTATGACAGGTTAGTGCTGGCTGCACAGCTGGACAGGATGACTGGGGTATGGAAAGTGAATTCAGGAAGACATGTAGAAATGTGTGTATAGAGATATTCTATACCATATGTATTTAGGTGTGGTATTTTGCAGCATTCCTGTCCCTAATTCACACTTCACCAAAAAACAGCATTTCAGCTTGAAAACCAAGTCATAACACAAGCTGTTAGCCTCTTTCCATTTGGAACTGCTGCAAAGTGTAGGCGAGTAAGTTTAATAAATGGTGTTCAGTGTAAAGTTAGTAGGCTGTCAAAGGTCTTTGGCTACTCACCAGACATATAGCTGTAAATCAGAGGGAGTCAGCAGATTACTGAAGCGTGGCATGTGGTTAGAGGCTGACTGCAGGTGTGTGTCCTCAACACGTGCAAAAGAGTGAGAGCGGAATGGAGGGAAAACCAGAGCAGAACTGAGAAAATACCAGGTAAATACGATCACTTCCCTCAAATTTCCAGGTGCAAGATCATATGGAGAAACAACCATGTCCCCAGTCTCTCTATCTATCTATCTATCTATCTATCTATCTATCTATCTATCTATCTATCTATCTATCTATCTATCTATCTATCTATCTATCTATCTATCTATCTATCTATCTATCTATCTATCTATCTATCTATCTATCTATCTATCTATCTATCTATCTATCTATCTATCTATCTATCTATCTATCTATCTATCTATCTAGAAAATGTGATATATTTTGAGACAGATGCCTAACATGTTATATTTACAAGTATCTCAGAGAGTTGAGAGAACTCCTGTTTTCGAAACTTTATCTGAGACGAGGATGTGCAGAAAAAAAATATATAAAATAAATAAAAAAAATAAATAAATCCTCTCCACCAGTCTTCGTGACCCCACTGGGTATAAAGAAATTGTTGGGGGAGAGTTTGAAGAGACTGTGAGGGTGAAACAGGTGAAACAGAAAAGCAAAGGAGTGCAGCTTTTCCTGCCACCTTCTCTGCCCTTTGTTGCTTCCCCCATTCCTGCATCACCTTGCCTCGGGGGTTTGAACAACTGCTCTTGATGGGGGGGCAAGTGTTCTCTCTGTTCTTTCCATGCGCCTCTGGGTGTACTACCGACTCTCACTACCCTGGCGATCTCCTGCCGCCTCACACTTTTTCAGAGTTTCACAAACACGGAAACACAAGCGCACATGCGAACACACAAGCCCTGTGCAACATCTGAACCCTCTTCACTCCGCTCCCTCTCATCTTCCTATGTGGGGCTCTTTGTAGATGTTGTGCCTGAGCTTGGTGAGGAGAACAGGGAGAACAAAGCAGAGCACAGAAGACGGATGGCGAAGAGAGAACGGAGGTGGTGTTAAAGAACAGAAAGTGGTTGGGGATGGATAAGAAAGAGAGTGGAGGAGCTAATGTTCAGATTGTAGCGACAGCGGTTGCCTGTTGTTGCTCACAGAATATGGGTTGGTGAGTGTTTGTGCACCGCAGCTTGATTTGGGGGTTGTCCCCAGCTGTGCGTGGAGACAGCAGTGAGGAGATGTGGCAGAGACTCTAATTAGATGGGCCCAAGTGTGCTGAACTGGGGGAGAACCCTGGAGCGCAGGCAAACGCTGCTCAGCCCCCCTGCAAACAGAGCAGGAGGAGACCCCCAGCAGTAATTATAACGTTTCACAAGCCAAGCAAGACATCACCAGGAAGTTTTCAATCTGAAAAATGTTCTTTCACTCTCTAGGGAGCTGAAAAAAGTTGTCTTTCATTAGTCTTCCTTTTAAAAGGCGAAAAGGATAGGGAGGGTAGTTGATCTTTGAGTGGAGAGACGCTCCTGTTGCCTCTCCTGTGATGTCATTACTATCTTACGTTTTTGCTAAAAAAAAAAAAAGAAACGTATATAATGAAAAAGCAGCACTGCTGAGAAAAAATCTTTCTCTTGTGAAACATTTTTGCCATTGTTCATTGTTCCAGATCAACATGCAAATTAACTAAAAATATACAGAGTGAATGAAAAATCTATGTTCTTTTCATAATATATATATATATATATATATATATATATATATATATATATATATATATATATATATATATATATATATATACCCAAAACAACCTAAACCGTAACTTCCTCCCCTGAATTAATTGTGTTTAGCTCAACATTTTGGTTCAATTTCACTAACAAGTGTGATTACCTCCACACATAAAGAATTAAGAAACTGCTTGTACAGAACCTTTATGACAGCATAAAGTAGGCTAAAAGATCTCAAAACACAATATCAAAGGATTTTTAAGAACAGATGAAAAACCACGCCAGTGACTTTGAGCAATAACATCATTATTCAGCAATTTCAGGAAGGTTTGTCTATTTTAAACCTCGAACATTTGTAACGAATCATTAGAAAAATAGGAACAAGTCAGCAAAGCAAAAACAGACACTAAAAATAAAATCTCTAATTTCTGAGAAAAAAAAATTGCTAAATATACTAAATATATTATGAAGAAACCATCTATGCTTTAAATAGCATAAAGGTTTGAAAGATAAGCTTTGTATTTGAATTGCGCTTCTTTACAGAGTAAGGCTCTGTGCACACAGAAATGGGCTCGGTATATTTTTGTAAAATACTAAGAAAAAAATGTTTGTGCACACAACATGATGCAGCACCTCAGACAATTAAGTAGCAGGAATGCCAGGCCAACCGGTGGCACTGTAACACTGACAGTAACACTGTTATTTGTCAGAGAGTGAAGCGTATTAGGAAATGAAAAAGAAATGGAGCTTCGACACCATTGTTTAAAAAATGGCCACATGGAAACAACAAACCAGCATTCTGAAATGTATCCACTCCAAAAGCTTGAAGTAACCACATGGCTCACTGACATCAGTAAAACATAACAGCATCCACCAAAAAGATACATCTGAAAAAAAAGACTACTTATATGATGAGAGGCATTCGTGTTTGCAAGAATATTTTCAATTTTCTCAGGGTGAGTCTCAGAACTTCTTTTTGGTTTCAGAACACTATTATGTTACATTTCGTGCAACTGGCAGGCAGATCTAGGTCTGCCCGGCCTCAAGTTGAACTGCTGCGACTGTGCTGAGTTTGCTATGATGGTAACGAGGCGGTGAGCAGTAGCACAAGCCACTCCGACCAACTGCATCCAGCTAATCTGGTTTCCAGAGAGACATCATTCAAATAGCCTTATCATTCTCATTTTATTTTTGATTTCCATGTGTTTGTTTGACGTCATTAAAAAGCTTAGAATCCAAACTTTTCATAATCTCTAAAGGTCCCCAGTGATTCTTGTTCCTGGTTTTGTCTTGGCCATTCACATTCAGTTTGGGGTGCTCCTTACTTTCTGTACAAGAGTGAACATCATGGTAAGATCCAAAGAATATTCTCAAGTCTTCAGAAAGAAGATTGATGTAGTATATGAGTCTGGTAATGAATTAAGAGGCCACAAATCAACTTAAAACCAGCCAATCAACTGTCTGGGAAATAGTCAACAAGTGGAGGGGCAACAACTGCCAACATTCCCAGGTCTCACCATCCAAGTAAGCTGATCTTGAGAGCCAACTGCAACATGCCAAAAATAGTCTTGAAAATGCTTAAAATGTCAACAAGGGACACACAGAAAACTCTTGCTACTGTTGATGTGAAAGCACATGCCTGTAGATTTACAAAGAGTCAGCTTTCATGGTAGGCATGGTAGGCTCTCTAAGAAAAATCCAAAGGCCAGACTGAAATTGGACGTCGAGAACAAAGACACAGACCACAGTTTTGGACAGAGGAGTCTAAAACTGAATTTTGTGAACACCGTAACAGAGGACATTGCATTGACCAAATGCAGCATTTCAGGAAAAGAACATCATACCAACTATGTCACATAGAGGTTAAAGTTCGGAGACTCTTTGCTTTGACCTATCCAGCTCATCATCATAGAAATCAGCATGAATTCTACCATGTATGATAGGGTGCTTCTAGAAAATACTAGACCATCTGTAAAGCCAATAAAAGCCAAAGCAGAACTCTATCCTGCAACACGACAGTGACCCAAAAGACATCAGTAATTCAACATAGGCCCAGCTGAGAGGAAACAGTGGAAGTCCTAGGCCGGGTCAAAGCCCTCAGTCTGATCTCACTGACATTCTGCGTGGTGACTTTAAGCAGGCTGTTTGTGATAGAAAATTTTCAAACATCTCACTGCTGAAAGTGAGGTGAGGAGTGGGACGAACTTTCCTCTGAACTATGTGAGAGGCTAGTTGATGGCTACAAGAAGCGGCTTACTGAGCAAAAGGCGATAAGACTTTTCTTCAGTTAAAAGTCACTTTTTTTTTAACTACAGTCAAATCCATTTCTTTTCCAGAGATTTTAAAAAAAAGAGATTCAACATCTAAATGTAAACATGTCATAATACGAACTGTGTGCTATTGCTTATTTGTTGAGGACATTAAAATATAAGTGTTTCTGTGAGTGACAAAGCTGCTGCTGTAATATAAGAATGAGCAGATTTCAAAAGTTAGAGACTTGAAACACATTTACACACACACACAGCACTTACACTCAACTACCCTCTTTAGCATGTGCAGCACAAATAAAATTATTAATTTCCATTACGCATGCTTAATCAAATATACCTCCAACTTCACTTTCCAAACAAGAAATGCATCATTATGTCATTCCAACTGTTCTAACATGTCTACTATTTTAACATATTTAGTTTTGACATGAGAGGTAGCATTCTTAATTGCATGCATGTAAAAGCATCTGCCCAAACACAGAATGTGTAATCTATGCTTTTCCTGCTGGGATTAGTGAGGAATGTTGTGGTATGCCTATCACAAAGTATTAGGAAGGGGGAAAAAACAGGAAACGGCAGCAATATGCACCTTCTGTGTCATACAAATTTTCTGCCACTTCAAAAAAAAAAAAATGTTCAATACACAGAATGTATCTTGGAAGATTGTTTTAATGCTAACTATTGTGTAGATTGAAGAAAAATGTGTGTATTTTAACTTTATTTCCCTGTGCATTGCTTGCTGAGATCTCACATATAAATATGTATTGGCTTTATCTTCTCTTCCCCCTTAATATCCGGTCCCTATTACTTCACCGCAGAAATGGTAATTACAATCACACTAAACAGGCTTGTACTGTATCAAAAATTAATTAATATCAAATTTATTTGGGTTATCCACTACTAAAACACCAGGTTTTTGCATGCTAATGTAACATATTTTGAAAAAGAAATTCCTGCGATTCAATTACTTGTGGAATATCATTAAAGGCAACAAATATGCAGTTTAATTTGTGTGGACTATTTAAGTCACGCCAGAGCTGCAGAATCCCCTTCCTCTGTAAGTGGATTAATTAATTTGAATCAATAAAGTCTCTTAGTTGGGTTGTACCAGTCCCCTAGAAAAATAATGCAACACAAAGCCTTATCAGCTGCAGTGCCAATCCGAACCACCACTCTACGCTCAAAAATGAAGTTTTACTGAAGCAATTAGAGACAGATGAGTTTAACTACGTCCTTTAGGTTTTTTTTTTTCCATGTTGAAGGTTTGTGTGTGTGTGTGTGTGTGTGTGTGTGTGTGTGTGTGTGTTTACATGCAACACTGAAGCCTAAAACTAAAACTCCACTAAAGCCTACATTTCTTCAAATAAAATCCTTCAGATGTTTGGCCCTTTTATAAATGTGAACAATCATTTTACAAATCGTATCGAAGAGTAATATAAAACTCACAGTGATCATGGTTTCAACATTTTCATTTGTCTAAATTCCATTTGGATAAGTTTTAAACAAATTTGGCAACCATGATAGACACTAATTTTAAAGTCATCCCTTACAACACAACTGAAATGATTTCAGATATAAAACATTCAAGACACACATTTGGAAGGCTTTTGGAGCAAATTTAATTACGTTTTAAATATATAATGTAGTTAAAAAGCTTTGCATTTTACTTTAACTTGCTGATTTATATTTTACTGATGTAACTATAATAAAGCAAAGTATAAGCAGTGCTCACTGATGTCTCTTTAGCAACTTATCTTTAACTCTGTCAGTTCTTAAAGTTCCAACATTTCCAAATTTAATATCTTTCATAGCAAAGAGGTTGAGTAGCCATTTTAATGATCCTGTTGTTTGCTTTAAATTTCATTCACTCAAAGGCTCGACAAATGAAAACCCTGGCGTGGCAAAAGATATCTCAGATAATACAGTTTTATTTAAAATACTCACACGTCTGCTCTTTCTTTTACATCATTTTTGAAAATAACTAAGTGATAGTGAAATAAGCTTGGGTCTTTTTCATTTTGTATCAACTTCTACACTGAAGAGTGCTATTGGCAGTGTGTTGTTGTAATTTCTATGAAGAGATAATGTACAAAAATAACTGATCATCATCCATGTTATATGTAATTTCCATGTGTTTGTTGTGATAAATATAAACACGTAGCATGAAATCCTCAGCTGCATAATCTCGTTTTTATTTTATTTTATTTATTTATTTTTTTTGACTTTTTTCATGATACTCTATGAAATAACACAAAATAAAAAAGTAGACAACCAAAAAGATTAAACATGATAACAAACAGTTTTTTTTCCCAGTCACCTTTTGCTGCAATAGCAGCTTTGGAAAAACGTCATCAGTCCACATGCATGGCATGGTTCATAAAAAAAAAAAAAAAAAAAAAAAAAAAGAAACCAGAAACTGAAAATCCATAATTCAAACACATTAGAGACTTTGCACATAAATTCGTAATTTTTTCTTTGACTGAATGAAATACTAAACATTATATTGCCAATGAATAGAAATGCATGTAACCCATAAGAACATATGGATTCAAAAGAAAAACTCCCCATTTGACAGGTTTTGTTTGTAGCAGCAGGAGACTGAGTTGCTTGATGAGTCACTATGACTACTCGGCAAAGGAAAATTTATGTAAGGAACAATATTCAGCCTCCACATGTCAGTGTTAAACATTAGTTTTGCTGTTTTAGTGTCATTTTAAATTACTGGAAAAGCATAAAAGTGTCCTGCTATGCTTGAGCACATAAAACAGCTCCAGTGGATTACTTCCCGTTTCTGTGTCCCTGTAAACTTGTAAAGCTGATCATTCATGGTACATCTGAATCCCACTTTCAATTAAGGATTTAGTACAGCTGTCTTCAGACATAAAGATTATATTGTGTGATTTGTGGCGGCTTCCTCTCCCGGTATTTCAGAGGGCTCAGTTTAGTTTTGATACTCAAAGAAAAGTCTCTCCAAAAATATTGCTTGTTATTTTGACAAACACACACACACACACACACACACACACGCACACCCGTAGCCAGTGTGACTATGTGGCAATTTGTCTTGATGCTTTGATTTTTGGCTGCAAAGTGACACAGTTGAATGAACTATTGCCTTCCAGAAAAAAGGTCTCGGGTTCAAAACCCAGCATGGGGTCTTTCTGCATGTACTTTGCATGTTCTCCCCTTTTGTGCATCGATTAACTTCGCTTTATGACGATCACATCCTGCCGCAAACCTGCAAGTATAGCATCAAGTGCAGAGGATAAATGGATAACATATTTTATATTAATGGATGTCTTTGCTTACTTGACTTCTTTCATGCAACCTGATATTCTAATGACCACACATAGAGCTATCTTATATGTGCTGTGCAGGATCTCAATCCTGTACAGTTTTATTAAATTGGTCATGTTGTATTTAGTCATGTGACTGTGATATTATCAGTGAATTTTAGTTAGTGGCTAAGACAGCAATAATAATTTTGCATATCCCCTGCACAGATCTTTAAATCTGTTTATCCCCTAAAGTCTTATGTCCAAATTTCTGACCCAAAATCAAGCAGGTGACAAAACTGTATTACAAACTCCTTTAACTGGAAGTGAGCATAGGTCAAAGTCAAGTGTTTTTCTTATAATGCATTTGATTAGATAACCATCTGAAAGTGTGTCTGCCTTCATAAAACGTGTCCCTTAGCACAATTTGAATGTGAAAAGAAAAGCAATCAATTTAGAGAACCGTTCTTTTCTGCCATGTCAGTCTATCAGTGGTTGTTAAGCAATTTTAAGCAATTTGGAGTCCACCTTTCAGCTGTTAGAAAGTCATTTCTAACAGCAGTTCACTAATCATCTCAGGATTAGATGTCACAGCAAGTTCGTTCAGAGTTAAGAGGACGCAGCATTTGGAGAAACTGTGAAAAAGTCAAAAATTATATTCAAACAATAAAAGTTATTACACACAGCAGTAGAAAGTAAAACTAAGTACAAGTACAGCTTATTTCAAAGGATTGACAAGAAATTAATCTAGAAACCAACCTGAAAGCATGGTCAGCATTTATTTAGTTGCATTTGAATAAGTCACAGGACTTTTGGAGCAATGTGTTTTGGACGAATGTGACTGAAGTGAAAACGTTATTTTGGGCAGGATGATGTTAAGTGAAAACCAGAAACAGCATTTTAGCACAAGAATAAAGAAAGAGAGAAAATGTTTCTTTTTTTTTCATGTGAATGACCTCTATATCAGAACAGGTACAAAGTTATGTACTGTTCAGAAAGAAAGAGTGAGAGAAGAAAGAAAATAAAAATATAGTTTGACTTTAGCCGTGTTCCAGTTCTGGAACAAAGAAAATGTTTGAACCCTCAAGCAGAATGTAGTTCTGTATATTTAATAAAGAAAATCATGCGGACCTCGTAATTTTTCATCAGCTCCCAACACAGCGGCTATTTGATCATTTTCATTGCATTGCGATACAAAAGATCTTCACAATAGTGAAGCCTCCGTATATAGTGCACTCAGTGACTCTCTGTCCCATACCGTTTCCCGCTGCTGTGGTGAGGAATCTGATGCCGAGGTGTTGAATTTCTATTTGTTTAAGCGTCTGTCAGAGGTCCAGTTGGAAAGCTATACTTGTCCTCAATCAAAAAGTTGTTTTACATGGGGATCTGATGAAAGGAAGGACTATTCATCAAAACACCTATGTGTGCATGTAGACATTATCTGAGTAGAGGCAAAGAAAGAAAAGCATTTTAGCTGCAGCATAATCTTTGAGGATTTTCTGACGAGACTGATGAAAAATGGCAATAAAAAGGACATGTTTTTAATAATCAAATCCTTAACTCTACTGCTTGAATTTGAAACACTTCTGCTTCAAAAATATCACAATTCCAAGAGATAACAAAAATGTGAATGCATATTATATCAAGCATTTCTTTAAAAAAACAAGCAGATGGCTAGAAAACAACTGCTGCTTTCAGTATTTTTGCCTTATTAAATTGTCACATCTGTGTTGCTGAGCTGAAGCCAACCCTCTTCCTTGGAATTTAATCAAACTCATGAGGAAATGGATGTCAGACGATGGAAAAAGATGTAACCACCTTAAAAGGAATACACAGACACTGACTAAAAGAAAAAAAAATACAATAAGTAGGCTTACAACAGGCAGATTTTCTGATTTGTTCTGGTTTTGGTTCAGGTTCATGTTACTTTAAGAAGAGTGAAGTGTCCTCAAAATGCTAAAATCATTCTAAAACAAATAAATTGTAGGGATTTATTCAGTATCATTAATTTCTTTTTTGAGTATTTCCGTTTTGACAAGATATAAGTACTCATGTCACAGCTGTAAAAGTTCAGATGGCAAGCATATATAGCAGAGTTATTACCCTGAGTTATATCCCTGTTCCGTTTTTATCAGTTATTCCTGCTTGTGGCGTTAGCATGGTAAGACTTATGTTATGTGTTGTTGTCGGTCCACAGTGTGTCAAGTCCTAAAACAACTTTTTAATTCTCCTTATTTCCCATGTTAAATTTTAGGGAAACTGAATTTAGGGATTTTTTGTTGTTGTAAAGTTTAATCATCAAAACCAGCAGAAACACATGAGGTATATCTCTATGTAATGAAACATGACTAATGTTGCTATTAGTATTTTATTTTATTGAATTGGACTTCTATAGAATAAAACAGAACTTGTCATATCTATGAGTCAAACCTGAATGTCATGGAGGGATTTTCGTCATCAGTGAACTGTACAAATATGGGTAAGTTTTCCACAGGAAACATCTACTGACTCAGTCATGTTTACTTTGAAATGACAAAGAAACAGGTTCTTTGTCACTTTAAAACTTGTTTCTCAGTGTCCCTGAGTTTTTATTACTATTATTATTATTATTATTATTATTATTATTATTATTTATTTTATTTTTTTTGTACTCCTTAGTCTCTTTCTTTGATCAGTCTTGTTTCTGTTTTGTTTAGTTAAGTTCTTCTTGGTGATTATAGGTTATTTCTTGTCTCTACTTACTCAATGTTACTGTAGTTTAATTAAGTTTCTTAGATCTAGTTATTTTTTAGTGTTAAATTTATGTCCTAGACCCCTTGTTTACTCTCTCTCTCCCCCAGTGCCATCTTTCTCTCTCTCTCTCTGTCTTTATTTCTCCATTAAATTGTTAACATGATCCACTCTCACAGCTTCTGTCTGCATTTTGATTTAGCCTCAAACTCACACATCACAACTCTCAGATAGCATCAGTCAAATTTCAATTTACACAAATTATGGTGAAACTGCTGATGGTTTGACCAATAATGGTAGATGGTCAGCACCATAATATAATTTGAAACATGATTTATGGTGGTGATTAGTGATTTATTATTAGTTTCAATGGTAAAACAGTTTGCATGCATTTTATTTCAACAGCTTTTACAGTAATTAGCATTTCCAAGTGGAAAAGTACCAAATAATTAACAGATAACAGACACAAAGCTATTTTGCTTTGTTATTTTCCAACCAGTTTTAAAAATAAGCAAAACAGTATAACAAAATAAATAAATGGTTTGTAATTTAAAAAAAAAAAGAAATTGTGAAAGACTATTATAAATAATGCATACACCTTTTTCCTGGAAACCAAAACTAAAACCTGGGGTTGCAATTTATGTTCAAATTTATTGTAACATTTAGCTACAACAAAATCCCTTGCAAACTGAATTCAGGCAACAAAGTAAGGAAAAAGAAAACATGAACATAAAGTGTGAACACATGAAGCTCTTGAATTGCTGTGCCAAAAATAAAATAAATAAATGAGTACAAAAAAGAGGAAAATGAAAAAAAAAAAGTAGCAGGGGGTACCTTGCATCATTCACTGGCCTTTTAGGTGCTTTTTTCAGTTAGGAGAGTGGTGGGCAGTTGGGCACTTTGACCTAAAACACTGTAATGGGTGACGACTCGGGTTATACTTGCACTCCACATCCATCTGCTCAGAGCAGCACTACCAGAAACATGGCTCAACCAAAAGCTGCTCTTTGAAAATGCTTTTACCCCCTTGGTGGCTCTACACAAAGGTAGAGAGTTCTGGACTTGCGAAAATCAATACTGGAGTGAATTAGAACTGCTGCGGCACAAATAACATGTAAGATTAGAACAGCAAGTCAGCTTGTCTCGTCCAGAGCAACGTTAAATCTCATGGCAAATCATTAATGCACTCATGTACAGTGGAAATTTTAGCTGCTTATACTTCAAAGTACCGGAAGCCACCATATTCCATCAGCAGCGGCATGCTATATGGACCATACACAGCCCTCTGTGTGGATTCATTTATCCGTCTTTGCTGGTACCTTGCTGCATTCTTCTGGCACATTTGACAGCCCCACGCCTCATCTAGATTAGAAAATTACACAAATGTAAGGTTAGAAAGGTGTAATTGAAAATGGCAAAGGGGCTGATTAGGAGACATTTAAATGATTATTCAACAGCGTTGAACACGGAGGGCGTGTGGAAGAGGCCACGGAGGGAACACTTTGAAATTATCACTGCCCCTGACAGGTGGATGACGAGTCTCGCTCGGACCGTTTCTTTCTCTGAACTTGTACAAAGATTGTTCCTTGATGCTTAATCGTGCACACCGTGTGCAGTGCAGTGTGGTTCACGTGAATTTGTGCACAACCGTCTATGTATATAGTGGGACCTTCTGCAGTGGGCCTCTCATTATTGACATGGGGAGGCTCTTCACTCTTCCCCAGTATCTGCAGCTTACTTCTGTAAAGATGCTTGTGCAGACATATTTACAGAAATACTAACTTAGTAATCAAGTACATACGAGAAAAGAAACATTCTTTAATGTATTTTAATGCCCTTCACTGGCTGCAATACTTATTCCTCTATAGCGAAGGGTTAAATGGCTTCATTTAATAAGAACACTTGGATTACTGGAGACTGTGGGGGGAAGGTGGGAGTAAGCTTGAATGTATTCAGTAATTGAGGGGTGAGCAAAAATGTATTTTCTATGGTATGACAAAAACACAACAATTAGGTTTGAAAAAGTTTTCTCTTTAACTACTCCTTAACTTCCTAAATAATCCATACTGCTGTAAATTAACACAGGTTTAACTCATAAAAGTTAATTATCATGTCAATGTGGCTGAGAATGTTATACATAGACCCCAAAACATAGACAAGGACAAGCACCCTTCTCTATTGAGAAGGAGACTGTTGTAATACTGCAAGACTGGATATTCTTGCAAATAAAAAAAGTTCACAGCATCTGCAAATGCCTTTGAACTAGAGGAGCTGTTCACACGCATCAAAAAAGTTACAACACTTTGCTCACTCTTTTTGGAAGTCTGAATCTGATGTAAGTGAAGGTGGGACCCTGGTGGACTGCCACATTTACAGCATGTGTGTGTGTGGCGGTCCGCCACATACTGTAACTAACCTTATTATGTGAAATGAGGTTAGTCATAATAATGTATAGTTTACTGCTGTGTGTGGTCGGCTTTCTAACAAAGAGTATATCACAATAGAAAAAAAACAAACTACAAAATCAGATAATGATTAAAAAAAGTATCGAGCATCACATCAATATGTAGACCAAATAGTACAGGAAGTAAAAAAGTAATCCATCCAGATTTGATCCTTCACTGCTGCATATTTTCACAGCTGCTCCAACACTTCAATCAATCAATCAATCACATTTTATTTGTATAGCACATTTCAGCAGCAAGGCATTTCAAAGTGATTTACATAATTAAAATAAAAACAGCATGTGACATTGAATAAACAGTGAGAAAGAGAGATGTGCATTTTTCTTTGAAATCAGCAATCATCTCCTTTGTTTGTTTCAGGTTTTCATGTGTCAATTAGTTAATCTTAACATCTTGTTTACAACACGTGGTCAGGCTCCATTTACATTAGTTACTCAGTAAATTAGAATATTATTAAAATATTCATTTTTGTCAGTCACTCCATTTACCTACTAAAACCAGTTGTATAAATTAATTGCAGAGAGACATAATTTCTATTAGTATTTACTTCTTTTAATTTGTTGAGTACAGCTAATTAAAGCAAATCTATATAATGTGTGAGATAATAGTTTTACTGGAATAGATGCTGTTTCAAACTCAGTCTTTATTTTTCCTTCAGGAAAAAGTATCAAAAATGTACAGTGAATGTAATATCGTTTGATTTTCACTTTATTTTTAGTAAGATTTATACAAAACAGTTTTGAATTTCCTGCCTGTGTAAAGCAGGGAAATTTAAAGAGCGCTAGCAAATGAAAATAATGTAACCATTTTATATATATATATATATATATATATATATATATATATATATATATATATATATATATATATATATACAACACAACATTATTCAAGTATTTAAACATTTTTGTCGTTTTTGTGTGTTTCCTCATCAAATAATATTCTAAACTGGGTTTCTTGACACTGTGTTGTCTTTAGCAAAGTAATGACTTCAGCCGCGATGCTTGCGTGGCAAACCTAGAACACCATGGCCACAGTGAAACAACTGACATATCACTTTTTTTTTCCATTACACAGTGAGACGTTTTCTATCTCTGCGGTCTGAGTCTGAGTTGTGTTCTGTCAGAGTAAGTGCAGTTGACAGGGGAGCCTGGGCAACACCCTAAACCTCTGGCCTGAGACTTTGTTTTCCCTGGGCACCATAGCACTGTAGTCCCCCAGGCATTGGTCTATGAGCTGCTGTCTGTGGCTGCTTAACTCTACTCTCTCATGCCATACATTCGACATGAGCAGGGAAGGCTTTCATCTAGCACTGAACTATCTCAGCTAGATTAATTTACCAAGTGCAAACACGAACAGTATCTTCTTTAAATCTACACACACATTCAAATTAATGAAACATATTTTGAAGAAAGGGACTGAAAATTCAGACCAAACCTTATTTTGCTTTGTTTGTGATTAAATTTCTGTGTCAACTACTAGAAATATCATATTAAAACTTTGAAGTTATTGCTTCTGTTTCCTAATCACTGAACTGAATAAGAAATAATAAGCTTCCGTATCCAGGGTAACTGACTTTGAAGATTGCTTTACAAATGAAAACTAATCTGCTTGCATGACTTTTGGCTTATAAGAACATAGCTGCTCACATCAGTCAGGTTTGTTTTTTAATTGCTTGAAATAAAATATCTTTTGCATCATTTTATTCCACATAATCATTCTTGAAATAATAAAAATGTTTTCATTCTTAAAGTTCACTAAAAAAAATAATCCACACATAATTTGTTGTTCACCCCAAAACCAAAGACTTAAGATATAAGATTTTTTTATTTCTCACTACATTTCTAGAACATACGAAAATTGGAGCAGCATCCTCAATGATAAATCAATACGTAGATAAATAAGTAAAGTCTCAATCAGTCCTTATGGTGAAGCAAATGGGTCTGCAGAGCGGATGGAAGGTGGACAGATGGATTTCACAGCTCCTGGGAAAAAGCTCTCTTAGCCATGTGGTTGTGCTCCCTGTGTACCTGTACTGTTTCCCAGACAGCAGCAGTACAAACAGTTTCTGTCCTAGATGAGTGGGATCAGCAGCAATACGACTGGCCTCTCTTTGCAATCTGGTTCAGGTTGGGTAACCTACTCTCCAAGATCCACTGGGCAGTTTTCACCATCCGGGCCAAACCCTTTATGGCCTGGACTGTGCAACCATACAGTCATACCAAGGCAGCGGATGCTCTCAGTCATGGCTCCATAGATGTTTTTGAGCAACTGAACGGGAAGTCCAGCTCTTTTCAGTTTTTAGTTTCAGTCTTTCTCGTTAGAAAAGAGGTGTTCAGCGACCACCTCTTCCCAGGTTTGAGATGAGGTGGATGCTCAGGAATCTGACGTTGTCCATGCACTTCACCACTTCATTACCTCTCCATGAGTTGTGATAGTTGGGTGCGCTGTCCTCTGAGACTTCCTGTTCAGGGAGGTAGAGGTTTTGGTATCACCTGCAAACTTTAAAACCCTGTTAGAGGACTGAATGGCTGCACAGTTGTGGGTGAACAGAGTAATTGTACGGCGCAGGAATGCGCCGTATTACAGTGAGGACAGTCGACTGGTCACGCCGTGAGGTGTTTGCCTAGTTATCTATTTCCATTTGGACTTGATGGACTTTATTGTTTTTGACTTTATATGTGACTATATAGTTTTTGTGTTTTTATGATATAAAGTTGATTTGCCTTATTGCTGAAATGTGCTATACAAATAAACTTGATTGATTGATTGATTGATTGATTGATTGATTGATTAATTGACTAAAAAGAACAGTACTAAGCACAAAGCCCTGCGGTGTGCCTCTATTACGGACCACGGTGGATAATGTTCAGTCCCCTATTCTCACCATCAGAGGTCCGTTATTGAGAAAGTCGCTGATCCAAAGACACACTAAAGATGAAAGTCTCAGGTTGTGGAGCTTCACCATCAGCTTCTCCTGGAAGACGGTATTAAATGCTGAATTAAAGTTGACAAATAACATCCTGACATAAGTGTCAGGATGGTGCAGGTGTGTCAGGGCTGTGTGCAAAGCAAAGGAGACAGGATCCTCTGTGGACCGATTCCGTTTATAGGCAAATTGGTGCTTGTCCAGACCAGCAGGAAGGTGATACTTGATGTGATTTAGGATGACCTTCTCGGAGCATTTCATAATGACTGAAATCTCCTTTATTCTCCTACAGTGGGAAAATTCAGGTGCAGCAGCAGGATTGAGGCATCTAGGTTCACATAAAGATTAAAATAACATTAAAAAATATTAAAAGCAAAATTGTCCTTACTGCATTATAAGGACGATAGGCTCTGATAGTATGGTTGTTATTGAATTGGTACATTGTGAACTAGAGCTAAGCTGGTTTCAAACATCATCAGAAACTCATTCTGTTTGGCTTTAAAGTTGCAACACCAGTCACAGGGATTTACAGAGGAGTGAAAACACTCAAGGGACAGTAGGAGAAGCAAGATGACACTTCTAAGATTTAACTGAATGATACGATTGCACCGTGTCAATGATTAATAGTACGTAAAGCGTGAATATTAATCAAGTGCTCACTTGTGATACTTTGAGTTTGGTCCAAACTGCTAGCTAAAGCCTTTGAAATGTTGTTAATCAAGACGTCATTCTGTTCCCCACTTTTCTCTGCTTTTGTGCTTTTGAATGGCTTTGACGGGTCTCCTAATTTGCAGATATGTGACTGACATTTCAATTGAACTGCCCACATTAAAGATGACACCTTTGGCTTTATTGATTCTCAGGATGGACATAAAGGAAGAGAAGTGAGGAGATCCTCTGTTGCCATTCTTGATATTACGCAAAGACAGCACCAAAGGGTTTATTGCTTCAGTAACTTTCTTTGCACCACATATATTTATTTGCCACATCTAAAGGAGGGAAACATACTATATATCCCAATTTGCACTCAGTCCACAGGAAACTAAGTGAAGAGAAGGTGAAGGAGATTTATGTGGAAGTTAGGGCAAATACAGAGAAGAAAGAGCAAAGGAAATTGTTTCATTTTGTTACCATGGCCACCTGAAAATGCTTTCTGTCTTTCTCCTGTTCAAGAGAGAATGACCATACAGGGAACCTCAGGACAAAAGATGTGCTTTTTATAGGAGTGGCAGCTAATTTTCTTCGAAAATACAAAATTTGACAAAATGTAAGGACATATATTTCCTTTCCATTTGAAAATGTCTTTAACTTATTTTTACTTTTACACGGCTTGTATTATATAAATATTTGGAATTGTCAGCAGTAGTGACAGTTATCACAATTATGACCTTTACAATTATCCTTATGGAAAAATGTCATTCTGTTCTTACAGAAGGAACAGTGTAGGCTAAAAACCCGGCCATGCCACTAGTCATAATCCACCCTTCAAAAGAGCCAGATGGAAAGGGTAAGGTTTCACTTAAAATATTGTTTTTGGATGGAGGTGTGTAGCTCGCTCTGCTAGACTCGAGCTCTCTCATGCTCTCTGTTCTTGTTTCAGTGTCTTTCAAACCCTCCTTCTGCTCTGCTTCATCCATTCCTGTCACTGAAAACTGACCAAGCTCATCGAGATGAAGCACCCCAGGACCTTTTGGGTCAAAGATTCTTAATTTGATGAGGACATGATGATAGGACCAGAAACTCTATTTATCCATAAACATAGATTTTTTTAGTTGTGTATTGAGGTTAGTACTTTTCCATCACTTGATGATGGACACTCAGTTTAGAGCCTTATAAGCAGGCGTCATAAATCAGCTATCTCACCTCGAGATGTCTGATAAACATTCAGCCCATAGGTCTGTGTCTGGACTGTGGGGTAGAAAGGTATGTGCTTGGTGGTGATTGTGTGCCGCAGCCTCTCATCATTCTCTGAAGCTGGACACACACAGAGCGACCTTGTATGGAGAAGAGAGGTGGGCAGAGATACTGAAGTCTGCTAAAACCATTCATTGTTCTGTTTGGACACAATGAAAAAACAGGTTCTACTATGATAAAGATTATTGAAACCTTATGGCATACCAAGCACTTCTTTTTTACCAAGCTTCTATATTGATTTGTGTCTAGGATTTATTTATTTTTTTCCAATTTCCATCTATCTAAAACTTTTTTTTTCTGTCTTACAAACATACTGTGGGCCTTTTATTTGTTTTTATGTTCTATGTATTTTATTATTAGTGTAACTTTAAAAGTAAACATTTTTTGTGTTTTTAAATTCCAAAACGCAATATTTTATTAAGACTATATTTTAAGTTTCCACAAAAACTCAGTTTACCTGCAATCCATGTTGACTGCAGGCAATGAGAGCACAGCAGCATTATGTTGCTAGTACAATCGTGGCACAGTGCTGTAAATCTACATAATAAATATATTTTACATAAAACCTCTTCTTTATATGCAAAGTGCACACATTCAGGGTCAATTTAACGATGATGTACACAGGAGTTTATGACACAGTGGTGAGCAGAAAAAGGCCTCTATAGGAATGTATGATTTGCTAAATTTGTGTTCATTGTACAATCAACTTTTAAGTGTCCCATACACAATTTTATTGGCTGTTTAACTCTGCACAACTATCGATTGAAAGAGTAATCACCTCACATTGCAATTAATAAGAAGAGATGCTTTGCTATGGTGATATACCAAACACAAACCATAAAGAGTAAACGTTTACTCCCAGCGATCTCAACTAGGTCTGTTATTGTTCTGTGACTGGATCAGCCAGAGAGACTTGGGTGAAAGAAAGTTGCTGCCAAAGTTGGCAGTAAAAACAGAGAATAAGAGCTATCAGCTTGACATGATTTTCACTTCTACACCCAATCTGGAACTGCATCAAGTCATCCTTATCCCTACACAAATCTAGGTCCAGACAGTCTTTTTTTTATCCTTTTCTTGCTGTCCTTTTTGCATCAGCCCACCATGCATGAACATTAAGTTTCATTACTGGGTTTAAGACATACTGAAAGGTCTGTGAAATGTGTCTTTCAAATTATTGCAAGATATAATAAACTGATCAGCAATATCCCAATGCTCTCCTTATCTTTTTCAAAAGATTTCAGCATGCAGTATTTGCAGATATCATGTTTACCCCAGTTCTGCTCCTGATGAGAACACCAGTGATAGGAATTTCACGTCTTTAGTCTTTAAAATATTTCCATCCAGTGTTGACCTTTTACCAAAACACATCAGTTGTGTCACAGTATTAGGATTTATCCTAAACAGACCTAAATATACATGAATATACAGTCATGGATAATTATACATAGTCAGCATTGTTTCAAGCCAGTTCTTGGGGTTCTCCCAGGCTACTGTAAGATGTTAAACACACCTAACTACGCCCATAATTGCATAAACCAGTCACTGGATTCATTACAATAATTATTCTAATTTTCTGTAAATGTAATAAAGCAATGGGGAGAAATAAATAGAAGTGTCTATTTATTGTTTTTTTTTTTAGAAGATATGCCATGTTTGTGCTTGAGTGCTTGTCACCTATTCAGGTGACAGAACATTTTATGTTTTGCAGTTGGCATAGCCCACATTTGTGAGCAATAGCAGCAAATCTCACCCTCTGTAACAAACAACAGTATGTAAAAATAATTAGTATTTAATAGTTTGCTAGTTGCTTTCAGAACAAATGATTGTACTAGATGTTGACCACCGAAAAGATGAATGTTGGATGGTAAGTCTGGCTTAAACAGTTTTGTCATGAACACTTGTGTTTCAGCTTTTCTAAGCTGCCTCTGGTTGTTCACAAAGGATATGACGTCATGCGGCAATCATGCGTGGACAAATGTGGCAACATTTTTCTCAGAGCGAGTGTCAAGGCCAGATGTAAATCACAGTTGTTGCTGAACATGCAGCCGCAGCAGATAGACTTCTGAATATGTTCAGTATAACATTGTCTAATTGAGATTTTGGATTTAGAATATCAAAGAGGTTGCACCACTATTATGAACATATATTTACACATGCAACCAATAAACCAATCATTTTCAGAAGCATTTATAGACAGTGGACAAAAATGTTCTTCTTTACTCTTTCATTGAAAATTGTGCTTAGCTATTTTGTTAACCCCCAAAACGGGGCAATTGAATTGTTTGGTAAAATATATGAAAAAAACAAAACAAAAAAAATAAAAATACATAAGATCATTTCAGACCTTTAAAACTGCCATACGGTGTTCACATTTTGTTCCAGTAGCATTTATTTCAAGTAAAACGAACAAATAATGGAAATTAACCGACATGCATACAAACTAAGCAGTGACTCACATTCTGTTCACACCTAAAACTCCTTATGAATTAAAAGTTGAAATAATGAAGCTTGGCTTTTTGGAGTACTAGAAAGTTATGTTTATTGAATCTATTAACATGCTTTACATACTTTATTTTGAATATGTTGTTTTTATGATTAATGTAATTATGAAAAATTTTAACGAGCTAATTTTGTTTTGTTTGGCTATTGTTGTTTGAAATATTTGACTCTGTATTTCCCTTGATAATTATCTAAGACCGGTGACATGTGGTTTTAAACCTCTGATCAGGCTCTGCTTGTGGCTTGAGGTACATGAGGTTGTTCCTGACCTCCTATAAAACAACACAACCACCCTTAGTTCTCAGAAAATAGTAAGCATTTGTGACTATTTATAGCCTCTCCTTCAGCAGCAATGAAGTTGATGATGTTGCTGAATATGCTAGTGAATGTCATTGGAGGTCATTTTTTCAGGTCATCCTCCCAATCTTTGAAAGATGAATGAACTGGTAGTATTAAATTAAGGTCCAAAGGCTGAAGTTCCTATAATTTTATTATTATTATTATTTTGTCTCTTAGAGGTCATCTGATTTTGATAAAAGAACGCACGCAACCCATGCAAAGCACCAGGGCTTTAGGAATAAGGGAGATGCTGTGAAGAAATTTACAATGAAACAGAAATATGCTGCTCTCGACAAAAGGGTTTTGATGAATCACTTTCTTCTCTCAAATGTTAAAAGATTCAAACAGAGGTCTGTCATCCATGACATTACTCCATAACCATGTAGCAACAAGGTTTGATGTTTTTGCCCACTGAACTCTGTGCATCCTCACTCGGTCAGTCCAGTCAGCTGCTTCTTTAGAAATCAGCCAATCACATCGACACAACATGTTATCTTTCATACGTGTTATTAAAGTTGATTCTCATCTGGCATAGATCTCTCATTTTGTTTCAGGTTACCCATTGTTATTCCTCAAAGTTTTTAACCACTACACACACAACATTTCTGTTACTTTGTCTCATCAGCACACCAAATTCCTCCTTTTTTTTTTTACGCCTAGCAAGATTAAATAAACTGTGACCATCGATCCACTTCCCACCCAATTCCTGTCCAAAAAATTACTCAATTCCTGTCCAGCATGAGGTCACAAAAATACCAGAAAGGGCAAACATGAACTGGCTAGTGCATGCTGCAGGAGTAAAGGTAGTAATGGTAATAGAAATTGACCTAAAAAAACTGATTAGTTTATTATCTTTGCCCAGAAACATGTAAGCAATACAAGTGGATCAATACAAACAATATTCCACTGTCAAGTGTGAATACCGATCATCCTGTGGCCATTGCTTGGTTCGCTCTCATTCTAGATCAACACTTTTGGATATGTTCTGGGAAAATACTAATCTATATTCTGCTCATCTTTCCTTAATATCATCAATCTCCACTTAAGACAGTCAACCTATTTAAGAGGGACATATGACATGCTAATTTAGTTGTACTGTGTCATTTTATACATGAGATTTTGGCAACAGATAACTTGAGCGTGACTGGAAATTATTTGATAAAATTACAATTACCTCCGTGCCACCCCCACAAGAATTTTAGCTAGCACACAAATGTGCACAGAAGATGTTATGATTTAAGCCTGCTGATTCTTGCACTGTACTGAATGTGTCATTAGGAGGGAAAAATGGCTTAAAGTCACGATGCCAGCAGCTTAGGGAAACCAAAGTTTTTCTTTGGAAGGAAACACGATTTTTATCTGGCAGTAATGACAAAACAACATTTTATGAGCATTATGGTGCTTAGAAAAAGCAGGAGTGTGGGCGGATTTTAGTCATGGATATACTCAGATAAATGAGCTTATAATTACTAAATTATAGGTGTATACCAGTGCACCTGGTATTTTGATATTTGTCAAGATGCTATCAATGCTCAGTAATTTCTTCCAGTGGTTAATTTATTTATGATTCACGTAGAGTACATTGACTCCGGTTATGAAAGGGGCAGGATTATTTGTCGCATCCAAACGTATTTATTTTTATCCTGTTCTGGAGCTTGAACATCCTAGATCATCATATTTGACACACAAATAAAATGTTTACTTAAATATTTACTCACATTCAGACAAGTTATTTTACTTATTATAGTAGAGAATCTATGTAAAATGCTTGCTCACAGGATGCAGAGATTTTCTATAAGATGCATGAAGCACGCATACTTATCTTTAAAATTAGGAGCTTTGTTTACAGAGTCGCACACGCAGGCATGAGTTTTTGCATATGAAGGGACAAAGGTAGTCTTTTTTTTGCCACTGTGAAGGTTGCAGCATTCTTGGGAGGGCACATATGCCAATGCCGACAAGTGACACTGATCCGTCGGAAGGCTAAATTTATGCAAGACTGATAGGGGCAGGTGCTCTTAGCTGGGACAGTGGCACAGGGTGGTCGGAAAGAAGCAGACCTGATTTCAGTCCAGGCAGAGATCGAGGGCAAACACACAACCCAAATAGGGGTTTCTTTTCAAAGCCAGCTGGTCTGGCTTTAATTCATGCAGGACATCGAACTTAAACTAATTCTCTCTCTTTTTTTTTTGTAATTATATTTTTTACTATCTTTTTTGTTGTTTAGGTTTTTTAAGAGGTTTTCTCTCCTTTTTATTTTTAAACATTTGGGCCTCAGCTGGTTCTGCAGGGTGTAACTTCCTGGGGAAGCAGAGAAAAGGCACGGGTGAGTTTTCACAGAACAACCTATTCCTTCCCTTTCCTCCCCCCCCCCATCTTGTCCGAATGTCATTCTGTCAGTGGAAAAGCCTGTACCCTCCAGGATGTTAGGCCATACATGGCAGACCGGTTCAAAACATGTGTAACCGATTAAGCTGTGATTTTGATATTGGTTCAACTCTGTTCAAAAAGTTCTATAATTTCTTAAGATGTTTTTCTTTCATTTTATTCCAAAACTAAAGTAGATTTTATCTCACCAGACTGACAGAGAAGAATAACAGTTGGTTTCAACTCAGGTGGAAACAGTAATTTGGAGAAAGCTTCACTTATGAACTTTAAGCTACTTTTATATGTAGTTTGTTTCGCAAATGACCACACAAAACAGAAATCTACAATCTTTTTCTTTTTTTTTTTTTTGTTTTGTGCCAAATATATTTTTTGCATGAGACTTTGAAAAGTTAGTGAGAGGAACAAAAACATTAATTCACTTAGAGTTTTGTCAGCTTTAAAACAGTTTCATTCTCCTTATTTCACCAAACCAAACCAATTTTGCCAAATCATACAAGTAGAACTCGCAGTATATTACTGTCTCATTTGCTTTCCTCGTGGAGAACCACTAATTCCCCAAAATTTAGAACCTTAGAAACGTTGACCCAGTTTACGGGAACTGCTTAGCCCTCACATATTAGCTTTACCGGCTCTGAATTCCCTGGCTTTGATGGTCACCAGAGTTGAGGAAACCCGTTGTTTTCTTTCTCTGTAGGGTGGTGTATGCTCTCACACTGTTGCCTTTTTGCCTTTGAAAGTCACCTCATCCTGTCAGCTCGCTTTCAAGCTCTGCAATTGGTTTAATTCTTGTTTTTAGTTGTTGATGTAGCGAGATGGAAACTTGAGCCAGGCTGCCGATTTATTTTTACTGGTCGCGGACGGGTGATATAAAGTGTGCATCCGATTATTATTAGTTGATATGCTCACCAAATGTAGTTCAGTTAAATTCCTAAAGAAATTTGATGTTATATCTGTTTTCTACTCACACTAATTTAATTGCAAGAAAGTGAATGCGTGAATAGTTGTTTAATTTGCTGTTTCAGATGATTATGTTATAGATGAAGTTAATGCAGACGCTTTGTGGTTACAATGTTTTCGCCACTGGAAAAAGTGTATTTCATTTAATTCAGTCAGTCATTCAATTTTAAACAAATTACAACTGTACCATGACCTATTGCACATATGGGAGCAGTTTTGATAGCAGTGGCATGGAAAGCACGGTGTTATGATGCCTTAATGGCTTACAGAAACGGTGAGTAATTTTGCTCACATTATGCCTTTTTTTTTTATTTGCTCTTCCCTTTGTTATTTAACTCTGGGAGATTTCCAGCAGCGTTATGTCCTCCTGTATGATAACTCCTTTTCCTTCTAGCCCCGCTGAGCGGTGCTGAGGGCCAGAAAACAGTATGATGCTCCGCTGCCGCGATGCATTGCTTGTGTGCTGGGGCCGCCTGGATCTACAAAACACAAGCGCTGGAGCTAGGCGGCTCTTTTGATCTGCGGCTAATCTCAACTGCCTGCTTCCCCTCTGATCATGTATGAATAAGAATGAGTCGAGGGTGATCCTGAAGGCACAAAGAGCTTTAGACGGTGCCGCTCGTCTGCCAAGCTCCACCATGTAGCACAAGCCGGAGCCCGTGGCCGCTATAGGCCCCACAATCGCACACATGAGCTGAGGATTCCTCATTTAGACACATTTATTCCTCTGCGCTCCCTTTTCTTCACTGCGAGATGTTATCGGGTGCTTGTTAGGAGTGTGGGAGAAATTGCGTATCCACACCAAATGATCTTTAATTGTCCGTAGAATTGGCAGAGGTCAACAGCTGCAGGAAGAACATATGCCAAGTCATTGTGAGTAAAGGATTTTGAAACAGTGAGAACTAGAAACCTTTCTGTGGCACAGAGGAATAATAAAAGGAGGAGAGACACTCCATGAATCGTGAAAAATGAATACTTAAACAAGTTGTCTCCTTTTCATGCCTGTGTTCTAGTTTGCAGGACAAATTTTTGAAAAGTTTCTCAAAGTGATAAATCTGATTTTCTTAAGTTTATTTGTAGTGCCATGAATGTTACCTGCGTCATTTTTACAAACAGGAAAGTTCTCACTAGAGAGCCTTACTGCTTGCTATGCCAGGCAGATTTCTGAACACTGTTGTCCATTGTGAAAATGTTACTCAGTGCACAACTTCTACCTAATTACTAGCTTAATGTGGCCAGAATGTTTCTTTGGTTCAATAGACTGAGTTTTATAGGACAACATAACATACACATATACTGAAATCTGTTAAAAAATCTGAAGTAGTGCATATATGCCTAGCGCAAGGTAGCAGTTTTAGGTGTGGTTAAAACAGACTACATTTAATAGTTACTAGGAAATAATATCACAAAACTGCCAGTTCTGCCGTTTTAGCAACAAGAGTCTAACCCTGAATTTACACTGCCTGCGTCTCCGCTCTGCCACAGAACAGACTGTGCAGCAAATGTGCACCTACTATAGCCAATGGGAGCATTTACACTGCATCTGCATGGCGGCGTTGTGCGCATCGCCTCTGCATTGCCAACCATCAAAATTAGAACCAATCCTGTTTTTGATGGACACAGAAGCAAGTGCAGAGTCAATCTTCAAAGATCACACCACTCCAACAGAAAAAGCTGAGGTAGATGCTGGGTAAATCCGCAGTTGCAGTGCTCTTGTCCGGAGCTAGCCAAAGATATAATTGAGGTTGTGTCCTCCATGCTAGCAGGGGCCCCCAAGAGCACTTTACTCTAATCCCATACGTTCACATTTGTAGTTGTGTTGATCAAAAAACAGACTGTCCCCTAGTGATGGGTTATTTTTGTTCTTACCAATTAAACTCTTACCAGTTAAACTGAAACGTACACTGGGTTAGTTTGAACCATTTCAACAGTGTCGAAATGCGAACGTTCAGCCGAGTAAACTTAGATCTTGGCATTTACGTGTTATATTATGACTGACCAACGTTAAAAACGAGGCACTCTGAAACTCCCACTGTCCCAAATTACATCAATCATATGCAGTCAGAGCATATCCAATCCACAGAAGGCAAACCCATACAATAAATAACCCTAAATTCTCTCTGCCAAATGTTGTACTTGGTAAAGAATGCAATGGAAACCAATGTTTCTTGGACATTTGTCAATAGATAAGGAACTACATTATTGATAAAGTCTCAAAGCACAATGTGAACAAGAGTGAGGGACAATGAACATCGTCAGTGACTAGTGTGTGTGTGACTTTGAAACAAACTTCAATAGGATAACTATGCATCTTAACTCATCGTCTATCTGTGCAAATATAATCTCGCTCCCATTTCTGTACTCCCTACACTTTGACGTGCAGTTTTTTTTACACACCATCAGGAAATACTAGTGGGCACTCCTTGAACTGAGACCAAAAAAACAAAAGGAATGCCAGCATCTCCCCTTGCTAAGCACAATTAGAGAAAGGGCAGCAAGAACAATGAAATAACTGTGCCTGCTCCGGAGCAGCTCATACCGAATTATTTCCCAACCATTCAAAGCGGAGGAAAAATCATTAACAGAAAGTAAGTTTTTTTTTTCCCTCTCAAAGCAATCTAGAGGAGACAAAAAGAGTGCTTAGCCCTTGATATGTGCAGACTGAAAGCATGACAGTTAGAAGATTTAGGAACAGAAAGAGAGGTTAGAGAAACAACAGTGTCAGGGATTAGAATGAAAACATTTCAAGTAAATTAAAATGAAAATAATTAGAATGCAGTACGAAGGATAATTTCAACAAGTATTTAATCTCTATTTAAAATGACCTTTATTTTTAGAGATGATAATTCTACTAAATTGCATTGCTACAAAGCTATTGATGCATGGTTTAAGTTACTGATTTATTTTTGCATGAGGGATACCTCCAAGTTAACACCAAACTGAGATATTTCATTATGTTAGAGAAGGGAGCAGACCTCCCCTACAGGCTGCACACTTAACTGCAGTGTGAGTGTGTATTTAATCTGCAGCAGATGGTTCAGCGAATGCACCTGTCATACAGTAGGCACATTAATGCCATATATATGAAATTAAAGAGCCTTGATTAGAAACCAAATCAATATGAAGTCACTCTGCAGGTGTTTAATGAAACATGAATTCCAACCTTTTTTTTTAATTTTGTTCAGTTTTCTTCAAAATATCCAGATGTTAAGTGTTTATTTTATTGAAATCATTAAGATTTCAATAAAATTAAGAAGATTAAGAGGAAAATGTCCTACTATTTGAGTCAAGTAAGAATGATGTTTTGGTGTGTGAATGTACAAACACGCATTCATATGACGGTGTGAAAAAAAAAAAAAAAAGCGAGGAAGCAACAGGCCTGACCAACAGTTTACCCGGCAGAGCTTCATCTGAGGCTGTCTGCATGGTCACAGGACCAAAGAGCTGTTCTGATGTTGTAACTGGAGCCCCGGGCGCAACAAAAGCAGAGCTTGTTGTTGAGCTTGTGATTCATCCATAATGCAGAAAAGGTGTACAGACAGAACACTGTTTGTTAAATACAACACATGCAAATCCCACGTGACACAGCTTGGAGAGAGCTTACCTTGTGGCCATTGCAGTTTAGGAGTCCTCCTGACCTTGTTGTTAGTGTGTTCAAGTTTATACTTGAACTCTTTACAGGATCTGTCATCATTTGGTTTTACGACGTTTGGCGTGGCTGTCTATGGTTCTGCTGACAAATATCAAAATAGAAAAAAAAAATACTTTTGGGGTGAGTTGTTTTAGGGGTTCTTTTTTTTTGCATAATCTAAATAAGAAACACCTAAAATTATCTAAATGGGTTGTTTTTAAGTTAAAGTTGTAATATATATTCATCTTGGAGTAATGCAGTTAGTTGTTTGTGTCTGTTTGGAAAGTAAGCATGGACTATATTTAAGATAAGTTAAGGTTTTGATGCCATCGAGATTTTTTGATATGCTGTTCCTTTGGTTAGGTCCTTTTAATGAGAAGCCAGAGAAACTGCAAGAGTAACCAGAGGTTTCCCAGACCTTCAGGAGCTTTAGATCCTGCAGAGCCGAACCTCTTTTTCTCATGTTGTTGTGCACTGGTGGTCACCTGGCTGAATGAAGGCAACAACTACAGTTTTCTATTGCTTATAACGAAAACAATTTACATATTTTGGAAATGTTTAAATCATGGACAGTCATGGAGCACTGGCTATCTCACTTATTATGATGTTATGTTACTGTTTTAAAACCGTACCTGGTAGCAGATGTGCAACGTGTAATGCAGCTCACTTCAGGTTGGCTACAGGAACAGAAAGCACAACTAAATGACCACCTAAAATTAGCTAATTTCTTCCCCAATGTTACTGTATAAAGAGCAGAAAGGCAAAACGGTGTAATATTCTATGTAATTATCACCTCAGGACTGCGACTAAAATTAGCCAGAATTTATTGTACATTTTTAATAAAGTCTTTTTTTTTAATCAAGAATGCATGTTATGCATTTTTGTTTGTGACAGTATTAAAATCATGGTGTTTTTTGCTAAAGGTTATCATGCTCTGAAAGTATGACATGCCTTCAGCTTTCTATGAAAATAGATAACAATCAGTTATTGTTATTTATCCTGGAGTCATGGTAACAATTATGTCTAATTGTTTACCAAAAAAAATTACTTAATACACATTTGGTTAGGTAAATTATGTGGTTAAAAAACTCCCAACAAATTAACAAACAACATAGCTATATTGCTTCTTTGTTTTAAAAGAAAAATTGATATAGAACATTAAATTCATAGTTTATTTAGATATAAATCCCACATTCATAGAAAAATATATCTTTAGCTTTTTTTTTAATAGGAAGAAAAAAGAAAATCATTTGATCACAAATGTTGTTGTTTCTTACATTTTATATTAGAAAGTGATTAGCTCCATGACTTGAGTGAATCAAAATACATTTTTATCACCTTTACTCCTCTAATTGTAATTTACAGTGGTAGAATTTCTAGCAGCACAATTACTGGTGATGTTAACCTCTGAGTTTTCTTATCAATCTTATTAATAAGGAGCTTGAAATCGTATTAAATGCAAGGCTTTGCAAGCTAACAAAATTAGAAAAAGCAGAGAAAAGGAATTCTCTCTCCTCTGCAAAGTGTGACGTGACTCCTAAAGTGGGGATATCTCTCCAGATGTTTGGGTTGAGCATGTCCTGAATATGTATGCTAAATTTAACAGGATGGGTAAAAGACAATTCAATTAAAAAGTGTTTCATCCCTGCACAAAATCAAGAACTACATAATTAAATTGAAAATACTAAAGCAAAAAATGATACATTTTCATAAAACTCAAGAATAAAATTTTAGGAGTAACAATTTGTTTTACACATGCTTTTACACTGAATAATATGCAGACGCTTGACTGTAAAAATATTATCAGACACCGATATCTTCTAAAAGCAAGAAAGAAAGCATGCAACGAAATTCAAACCCATGTGCAAAAGGGAAATCTATAGCTTCTCAGCAGAGCCTGTGAGTTAAAATGGCCTGCAGGTCTTTTTGTCCCCACCGAGAAGGCTTTGGTCGTCACGTCATGTAGCATCAATCTACTGTCAAAACACCAAACGTCTCCAAAATTCATTAGGGAAACGAGCGCAGGAAACAGCGACTGAAACCTGTAAATACCAAGTGAAGCTGGGAGCATCCTCAGACATATCCGACATACAACAAATACTCCGCTCGTCTCCCAGAGCCTCTGTAATAGCCGGCTAATTCTCAGGAGCGGCGAGGCAGAGTGCTTGACAACATCATCGACTGTGACAGGCAGATTGTATTTTCACGTGAGCGTGATCGACAACAGATTGCACTGAGCCCGGGCTGTTCCTGTTTGCCCTGGAAATGTGTTTGTGTTTATCTTTTGCTTGAAGAGAGGCATTCCTTTCCCTCTCTCCTCCTCCCTCTCTCCCTGTTTCTCTGTTACCAAAAACACGCATTTTTAGATGAACCACTCCGCGCGTGTTTGCGTGTGTGTGTGTGTGTGTGTGTGTGTGCGTGTGCGTGTGTGTGTCAGAGCATCTGTGTGTGACACAGGCTGTAAAGTGACTGCCAGGAGAGGCTTAAGAAACAATTCAAGCAAGATCAATATCAGCAAACCGCACTTATGTGTTTGACTTAACATCCAGTTGCAGTTTCCCCTGTTCTCTTTACATGCCAAACCTCACAGTAAACTACATTTAGCTGATGGCCTGAGGAGTGCGTGTACATGCTGTGACATATTGTAATTGCATAATTGTGTTGGCAAACTGTAAAACAAATTTTATTTTCCCCCCATCGGGCTTTGATGCGACTGTCAAACCCACACTTGAACACACTCTCACACTCCCTCCTCTGTATGTTAAGCGCAGCCTTATAGGAGTAGGAGGGAAGGATGATCTGGGCCAAGAAAGTTTCAGGTGGAAAAAAAAATAAAAAAATATTAAAAATAGTTTGACATAGTATACAACATTCAAAGGGATAATTCAGAACTTTTTCGGCAAGGTTTTGTTAGCACATTATAAGGAATCAATATCTCACTTGGAGTAGATGCCTCTCTAATTGTGGTCATTTCATATGAATCCTGATTATATGGAGATTGAGGCAAAAGTCACCACAGAGTTGGAGAGGGGCCAGGACCAGTGCAAACTTCTTAAAACAGCTCTTGAACCAGCTTCAATCTTAAAAACGTCGTGGAGGTTTATGCAAATGCTTTCTCATTAACCTGTAAACTACTGTTATGTTTGAATTGTTTACTGACATGGGAAATGGAGCCGGGAGTCTGTATGCTATCACTGATCCCTTTTTATGAAACACTTACTAGCAACTGAACAAATAAAGTTTTCCCCCAAACCCATGAGAGTAACTATTTGACTGAAAGGCAACATAGTATAAAGATCAATAAAATATCTCTGAGTTAATCTGCTATTTCATCTTGATCCCGCACTGCTTTACTTTTCTATCAGACTGTTACATTAATCAGAAATGTTTTGAATGTCCCCTTTTAGTACGTGTTTCACAAAGGAAATCAAACTCCATTTCTAATGTAAATAATCATTGGCTTATCTGTAAATAACTGCTCAATGCAAATCAAATGTGACAACGGAACAAATTTTTCAGAAAAAAAACATTTGCATAAACCACAATGACATGTTTGAGACTTGACTTGATCCTGGACAATAAATATTTAATTGGTTTTGGCTCCTTTTGGGCAGGCTGGTAACTTCTAACTAATCTTGATGTGTGCTGTATGAAGACGTCATACAGCAGGATTGATTTTAAGTCCTTATAACTATTTAGCAGAATCTCACTTAAAAAAAATAATAATAAATCGAACTATCCCTTTAATCCACAACTGTTTGTATTCACATATGTGTCACAAGTTTTACAGATATCTCAGCTCAATAGCAAATGTAATACATACTGAAATACACAGTACGATAAGATTTTGATTTGGTCATGGATCTACAGTGTTCTTGAATTTTAAATATGCAGTGGGTCTTCCCTGCTTTGCATTAAGAGTAAGAGCACTGATAAAGCTGGATGTATGCCTTCATTGTAGTTTTACAGTTATGCGCCCCTATATGAATATGCATGAGCTAACGATCACATTGTTTTAATGATTTTACACCATTCAAATGTATTCAATCCATAGGCTCCAATTTATTCAGACGCCTGCATGTGGTCATTATACATACACGCACACATATATATTTCAAGGGAGAAAGATTTTAAAGTATATTCACAGATTCGCTGGAAGGTTCATACTTCCTCTCGTCGTGTCTCTGCACTTTGTTTCTCTCTCCAGGTGCCGTTAAATGACAACCTCGAGCATTGCGGTGCAGAAAGGACCCCTCCAATGAGCTGCTGGCAGACAGCATAGAGAGCAAGGGGGACGCAAGACAGAAGACGAAGGAACGCTGAATGTGGTATAACCAAAAAAAAAAACAAAAACACCTATGAACGTTGATGTATCCCTTATCGTGTCTAGTCAAAACAGAGGTCTGAAGGGGGAGAAAAAGTGTCTGCGGAGGTTGTGAAAACTGTGTACTCATTGTTTCCCTTGCTATTGATATCTGACATGTTCACATTATGAACTCAGGGTGTCTAACAGACTACTCCTTATTGATTATCATAGAGGACCAGGGTCCAGAGGAAATGCTATTAAAGATTAAAGGGTCATGTGATGTGAAGGTGGCACACAGAGTTATCAGACACCAGAGGGTTCAGTTACATGCTGTAATGTCCATCCGTCAAACAGATTAGCCGGCTTGATTTATTTATTAACCCTTGCTCCCCACATTTCCTAACTTGACTAACTAGGTGGCAAGATTGCAGCCTAGTCCACAGAAAGGCAAAGAGGGACTCACATTTTGTGCATTAGCCTCATGGGGAAGGACTTACCTGTTTGGTGTAGATTTCAGAGTGTGAATTGATACAGCAAAATACAATACTAAACTCAAGCAAAACCAGGGTATCACAGATATATTTTACAGGCGACATTACACACTGAACCAACCAGCAACCATAAATATAGTGGATATTCATATTATAAACATGTGTGTGGGGGTCACCATAAAAACTTGTAGTCTGTTTATGGTCATCTCCAGTTGTCAGGAGGTGGGCAAAGAATACACCATGTAATATATTATTGCTGAACACTGCAGCAGACAATCAATGATGAAGGCTAAACTCAGCCTTGGATCAGCTCTAGTTCAACATCTATACCTAGACTGGACAACGCGACACTGAATAATTCTATACCGGACAGACAGTGTTTGTTTTTGGCATTATGACAACCTAAAATCAAGACGTGTGAGAAACACAGCACAATGCATGTTTTTGTCAAACATCACCAGAAACTTTAACTGTATTGTGTCATGATGTATGTTATTTATTTATTTTTTAATGCAGTTTGGATGTGTAAAGCCTCTATGTGGCAACAAACAAAAATTGACATTCTCACCCAAAAATATGGTCAAAATGTATTATTGTTTCCTCACATATACAACCGCCACTGAATGAAAATAATAAAACTATTATTATAATAAATCTAGATATTTAACAAATTCTATTCTACATATTTCTGGACAAAGCCACTGCACTGTCTGTCTTATCTCCAGTGGCGAACTTACTGCTCTAATTGACACTAATAGAGTGGATGTTTGGTAATCATTTGGCTGGGTGGTTAAAGAGCTCATATTTTCCACGATGCTTACTCACTGTCTGTGAGGGCTTATCTGCATGAAATAGCTAGGACTTGTATAGATGGAAAGAAAATCTGAGAATGTAGACGGTCTTTCTATATCCAAAGAGAATCCTTATGAAGTCCCAGAAAGAAATGTTTTTGTTTTTTTTCCCCTGCACTAACAAAACCAGCTGTTGGCAAATATTGTCTTTGGGTAGATTTTCATCAGCATTTTAGGGTTCAAGTTATGTAAGTTTGCCGATAAAGTTGTCAAATTTCAATTTTTGAAATGTACATGCTCAAAACTTCTAACATTTATTGAGATTAATATATTCATCTTGTTTGTTCAGGAATTATAACTGTTGCCTAACTAGTAAAATCTGATGGTATTATTGAATTGCTATAAGCTTCTAAAACCTATTCTTAAGAGAAGAGATGTACATGTTTTATCGGAAAACCAATGGATAAGATAGGCAACAACTATTTCCAGGTTGAGGTTGGTTGGATTACAATTTTGACTTCAGATTTAGCGCCATCACTAAACTATCTGGATACCCAATTAAATTCTTGTTTCAACACAGAGCCTATCTAAAGCATTATTGAACATTGCATTTATAAAAAAACACACTTGATTAAAGTTTCTGGTGATTTTCGTGGGTAAGGTTTAATACCCTCCGAAACTTATTTTTACAGTGCATAATAAATGAGAATTTGACTAAACTGACGTCTGCGTACAAATAAAACATGTAGGAAGGATGTATCATAAAAACTATAAACTTACTTCAGATGGATCTATTGATATAATTAATGAGTATTACTGGATTTACAAAGTAATGCTGTAATGTAAACAATTGTTTGATTTTAAATAACGGCTAATATAATTAAAAACATACTTTTATAGTATTCTTTTAATTTAATAGGCATATACAAGTCCAGAAACCTTTTTTTTTTCTCGCTGTTTAACAAATCATGGTTGATTTCCAATGAAAGGAGTAAAAAACTAAGTTTCCCACAATGAGCACTACAACTTCGGCGGCTTTTTAAAAATAGACTGCAGACGCTCTCTCTGTTGGTTCATTAGTTAAACTAGACATCAGCCCATCATCTTCCTCTAGTGGTCCTCTCGGAGCAGTTAATTGTGTGTCCACTCTATCGGGACTTCCGTGATAATAAAGTATTAAGAAACCATGCCTCGTTCATTAAAGTAGAGTGGGGAAATGTGAGACCGCCCCCTTTCAGGAGTCAAAAAAAAAAAAAAAAGGAGAAGGGGGGGAAAATGATTATTGCTTCTCGCACAGGGTGGGAGAGTAGAAAGGTTTCAGGCAAACATTCGGTCTGGATTTGAGGGAAAGACAGAAACAGCGCTCTCAGCACCAGTGTCAGGCTCCCAGACATCCCGCACTTCACCGGCACCTCCCTCCACCTCTAACACCGAGTCCCGCTCCTCTCACCGGCACCTCTTGGAGGGAACAGGCGAAGCGTCCTCACCGCCTCCAGAGAAGATACTGTCCGATCACAGAGAGGGTGGGGGGGAGACGCACACACAGAGCACAGAGTAAGAGTGTGAGAGAGAGAGAGAGAGAGAGAGAGAGAGAGCGCGCGAGCGAGCGAGCGAGAGAGAGAGAGAGAGTAGTTTGGTTTGATATTATACAGACTCCTACCACGTACTGTACGTTACTTTTTTTTCTTACCCGGCGCCGTCTTCTGCTAAGTTGCGCTCCTGGATTTTAAGTGCGTCTCAGCGAACTCCGTCCCCCCCATCAGGCAGCGGCTTCACTCTTCCTGTCAAACAGCCGGGCCAAACAACCGGCGGACCCGCTTGTTGTTTCTTTCTCCTCACCCCGAAGAAGATTTCATACCAAACAAAAGTAAGTACCCGCCGCGTTAACACTTGGCACCCAAGAAGTGCAGCGTCATTTACATCTAGATATCTTTATTTCTAAGGGGAAAGTTAGCGGCTCTATTTTGACGCGCGCAGCTCGTCAACAAAGTGCATTAACTGCGCGTATCGATTGGTTGTGACCTCCGCCGGTGTCAACTCTGTACTACCGTTACAAGGTGACATCAAATAGCTGGTTATGTTCTATTAGAAAGAGGCCAAATGAGTTTCATGTCATTGTTAATGTTACTGTTGTGGTGACCTTGTGCAGCTTTGTAGAGTCCACATGCACAAAACCACATAAAGTGAAATGAAGCGCGTTCCTAAAAATATTATATACAACTATATAATATAGATAACAGATTCTATAGTCTATATATATATATATATATATATATATATATATATATATATATATATATATATATATATATATATATGAAAGTCACAAAATATTAAATAAACTTTTAGACCAAGTGGAAAAATTGCCAAGTAGGCTTGAAATTTTCAGCGTATTGTGCATATGTCTATCTTTTTATACACGTGTAAGCATGCCACGCCACAATTCATGGATAAAAGTGCAAATATGATGGAGCTAGAAACTGTCCTTAAATAATTTTAATACAACAAAAGGATTTTCGTATTGCAGCAGGACACAGTTTGATAGACTTACTTGGGTGTTAATTTATGCAGAGCTACAGAGAACAGTTTTGTAAATCAGTCCTTTTGGAGAGTGTTACTGATGTTCAGGCTGAGCTAACAATTCCTTTTCTGTGACTTTGTGATTGAGACTGACTTACTGTAACCACTACAAGGAGTGTGATATATTTACAAGGTGAACACAGTTGAGTCTCCTGTGGCACAACTGAACCTGTTGCAGTGAGAGGATTAATAAGGACAATATAATTAACTTGTGGCAACTTTCACAGGTTGACACCTCAGAGTGGAATTAAACCCCCTGCACTGTTTGTTTCATTTTAGAAGTGTACGGGCTCCATGCAGAAATATGTCATGCTAAGTCTAAATCTAAGACTGTGAGAAAAGTTGATATCTAAGTACATTTTCTTATATTTTAACGTCGTGTGAAAATACGGTGGGAATTTTACCTGCAATTTTATACTCAATATAATTTAATAAATACTTAAAGTAAAGGAAAACTGTTCTTCAAAAAAAAAAAAATTTTTACAGAAGTTTAGAATTTGTTTTTACTCTGACTTACAAACTTAAAGAAATGTAAAACCTCACCCCTGAAAGGGAATATTCTAAGTTGACAAATTTTGCAGCATGTCGGAGCGGCTTATTGGTTCCTTCTAATGCGCTCTACATACCTTCAGTCAGTGCACAGTTGTTTCTTGCCGTGAATTCAAAAACAGAAGAGGCACTTACTCTCTGTTTAAAGTATCCTGCATTTAAGAGAGATACTATTTTAAAAGGTCAGCTTAAGTTGCTCATTTTTTTTTATTTTGTCCCACCAAAGTTTGTCATCTTTTTTAGTGAATTGTAATCTTATAAAAAATATACACTCTTTAGTCACAAAGATCTTACACGTGGCCTTCCCTCCCCTGACCATTGTCAATGAAGCTGTTCTGTGTGGCCTCTCTGGCCTGTTGCTCTCTTGGGATTAAGCGTTAGGTTAATCCGCTCAGAGGAAGGTGAGCACTCGCATGTGGACCTACGATTACACACAGAGGACTCCTGTCATCCAAGCTCTGTAATCTCAGAGACCCTTCACACACACACACACACACGCACACACACACACACACACACACACATAGACGTCTGCTGCGAACAAGCACGCGCGAGTGCAAAGACGAAACCAGGTTCTCTGTCTGTCCTTCCCTTACACACACAGACATACACGCGCACACACACGCACACACACACACACACACACACTCGCCCTTTTCTGCATCAGAGGACGCATCGACACCCACACTATCTGGCCCGCGCTGTAGTTGCTTCTCCTGTTTAGCTTAAGTCCTTCCACCTCCTGACAAATCATTTGGGATTTTGAACGCCGATTCACAAAACCAACAGTGACAATACACTCTTACCCTTCTCACAGAGAGGGATTAGAAGGTCACGTGTCCCTCTGATTGGCTGGGGCATTGAGCCGATTGTTAGGGCACTTTGCTGTACACCAGGGGCTCAGCGGAGCTTTAGTTAAGTGAGGGGAAGGGACACATTGTATTTCCAGCTTTTGAAAGGTTTTGCCATGTGTTTAAAAAAAAAAAAAAACTTTGGCAAAGTCTGCAGTGACCGGACAGATCTTCATTAGTTTAATTTGCTGTCTATGAGAAGTGAAATATAACGAGAAAGTTATCTTGTAAATACTATAACATGTTAGCCATTTTTAGAAGTCCCTCTACGTATGCTGCTCTGAGCAGAGACATTTAATATAGCACAAAAGGCTCAGTTCAAGATTCCCTCATCATGGAAAACCAGATCTGTGAAAACATTCTTAATGAAAACATCAAATGTATTTATGTTAAAGCAAATAGTTTAATAGCGCCCTTTTTGGTGTGCTTCAAAGTTTTTTTTTTTTTTTTTTTTCACTAATGGTTTCAAATATTTTGGAAGGAGTTTGCACAGTTTGCACAGTTAAACATTCATTTGCAGATTGCCGGCTGGCAAGATCTAGAGGGAGATATTGAGAAACTGTAATTGGACTTCATGCCCTTTGGCTCAAATGAAAAGGTAATATGAGAGTCAATTGTGGAGAATTATATTTACTCTAGATCATGAGAAAAATACCTGAAACAACTGAGAATTGTCTCTTTATATATATATATATATATATATATATATATATATATATATATATATATATATATATATATATATATATATATATATATATATATATATCTTGAATTAAATTTTTAATGGAAGTCTTTAATTTTTGTTTGTCAGCAAGTGAAAGTTCTTACAACCATATGTGTGTTTTTTTTTCTCTTCATATGCTCAAGACACGGTTCTTCTTCTTCTGCAGTTTCCATTTGTTTTTGTATTGTTTTATAATTGCGCGGAAAAGTGTCCGACTGAACTTCAGCATGTGTTTATTTGTTAATTTTCAACACACTCTCCTCTCCTTGTCTCAAATGTCGCGAATGTTCAGAATCTCTCCCCACATGGATCCTTGCCTCACACAAACCTCATCGTCGTTTCTTCATAGGAGCCTAAAATCACGCCACACAAAAAAGAACTTAAAGAAGTGTCAGTAATCTAAATAAACAATTCACTTCTTGGATGTGTTGAATGCATACATTTGAATATGTCCTGGTTTTTGCATAATAATCCAAAGCATTCTTCTGTCTCTATCTAGTAATTAGCAGTGACGTTCAGCAACTTTCTCTGTATGTTGTGAGTGGATGGATGGGGTGGGGGTGGTGGGGGTGTATGGGTGTGTTCGCTGGGGTGTTAAAGATCACAGAGGAATATATCAGCCTTTGATGTTTAATTGTATTGTAAAACACACTTTAGAATATTTCTGCATAAAGTAGACTTCTGGCTGTGCTGTGCTTTGTGTTTGTTGTTCTGTGTTTTGTGTGTTTGTCTGTCTGTATGTGTGTATGGGTGTCTGCGCAAGCGCGTGTTAGACTTTGCGTCTTGTCTCCGCGTGTTTATGCATCAGAATGTTTGTGCCCTTTTTTTTTTTTTTTGTCTTAGTTTTGCGAGGTTGTTGTTGGTGTATATTCAAATCAAAAAGCGTGTTGTTGTTTTTTCTTTCTCCCCTTTCTTCTCACGCTGAAGAGAAAATGATTTGATGTCTGGGATGATGGAGCAGTCTGGAAAACAGTGTCAGTGCGAGGGGCTGATAAGGCAGACTGAGAAGACTGATGCTGATGAAAACAGACACAAACAGACGCGTTTGAGGTTAGTTAGGAGTTGAGCAACAAAACCTTCGGCCTCCGCTCAGGTGCACGTCGTGAAAGAGCGATGCCTTCGTGATGTCATCCTTAGCACCCCGATCTAGATGAACAGGATGTCCTGCCTTCTTCATCCTGTTTCCTGTTTCCTGCCTGCACTGTTGGTCATTATTAAAGCAGCTGCCTGCTGGGTGGTCTGCGCTCGGCAGTGCTGACCACACAATCATATCGTCAGCTGCAGCCCACCTAACGAGACGCTCGAGACACCTCACCATACTTGAGGCCAGCTCCCTGAAATATTTGGACAGTGAGAATCTTGGGAGGTAAAAAAAAAAAAAAAAAAATCAAAAATAGTGGGAGTGAATGATAAGTTATAGAGAAATATTTAGAGTAGAGGAGATGTAGGGTTTCTTTGTTTAAACACATCTTACTGAAAGCCTCGATATCAATACTCAAATGATAAAGTCAAATGTAAATAAGAACAAAACTGTTTATAAGTTAGTTCATATGGTTCTTGAGCATGAAAATCCTGCAGTTTTCTGTTGGGAACAATTTTACCGATTTCACCGATAAGATATTTTTTGTCCTTAATCGATTTATTGGTTTTAATTCCAGTTTTTTAAGGATCACAATTAAAGAAAATAAAATGTGCAGCAGGATGTTTTTTTTTTTGTTTTTTTTCTGTTGCTATAGTAGTTTTGAGTTCAACCGATCATGAATAAATAACTAATCTTTATCTCGTTTTTCCTAAGCAAAAATGCATAAAAGTACATGCGGTTGGTTCATATGGTAGAAAAAAAAACAATTTCTCTTTACCTGCCCTTCAGGTCTTTTGTTTGCAGCCGTTTAGTTATGGTCCGATATTAAATTCTTATGGCAAGCTAAACTCATCTAATAATACCCTAGTTAATTAATAGATTTAAAAGAAGCATAATAGATAGAATATTTTAAAGAAAGAAGATAAACTTTTGCTAAAATTATATCTTCGTAGCAGTGATGGGTGGCACTAGTTTCCATACCATATATTAAATATTTAATGCCCCCCAAAAATTTGAAAGCAAAGGAAAAGCATAGAAGTCGTCTTTCAGCCGGCTAACCAACGGTGCAAAGTAGCAGGTTATGGAGGAGCAGAGCCGCGTTAGTCATTGAAGAAAGAAAGGTCTTTTGGGTCTGATTGAGTGGACTTCACCAGGCAGAATTTGTGTAATGGAAAAGTTTGTGATTTGAAACCAGTTTCTTTCAAATCTTCAGTATACCACAATACTAATAATCAGGTTCATGCCTCGGGCCAATCAGGGGAAAATTGGCTGATTTCAATCCTAATCCATCTAATTGCTGCTAATTGAGTAAGTAGAACTAAAGACTTAATCAGTGCAACTAAGTGTTATTTCTTTGACCACACAGATTTTTTTGAGAATAAGTTGAGAGAATTTCCAGGGGGTTAATTAATATGGGGGTGAAGAGAAAGAAAGTATATCGTATTTCAAAGAACTGTACCTGACCTTTAAGTATTAAAGGGCCAAACTTGTACACCTAAGATATTTTTACCTCTTTTGGTGTGGGACACATTTGGAATAGAGCCAGTACCAACAAAATTAAAAGAGCTGGAAAGACAGAGAGAGAGAGAAAGTAAGGAGGGTGGAAAAAAAAACAAAAAAAAACAGAGACGTCTTCCAACGACTGTAATTTATCTTTGTCACAACTGCAACATAGCCGAGTCATTCTGCGAGAGTCCGGCGAGACGCACAGAGGTAGCTCTGTGTCGCGGCCTCACATACGCTCACATCCATCTGAAGCCCACGCTCGGTCGGCTGCCACAATCCGCGGCACTGCTACTGCTGCTGCTGCTTCTGCCACCACTTCTCCCCATGCTGCTTGAGAGCTTTGAGTTGCAATACAGAGTATTTTTAGCAGCTCTTGTGTGCACACTGAATTCACAGGAAATTTACTAAGTCATTCTTTGGTGTGAATCTGCCCTCTTGTCATCAAACAATGCACCACCAAAATTTCGGCCATCGGCACAGGTTTGCACGTATGTTTCTCCGTGCGCCAGGACAGAATATTAATCACGTTCCTTTCTCTTTTAGATACTTGGGAAATCATATCAGGAAATTTACGATTCTGATCCAAGGGAACTCTCTTATAAATCTCTTAACACTTTCCCTGGTGGCAGGGGGAGTTAGGGGGGGGAGGCTCATTGGGAGAAAGAAAAAACAATATTCAACAGCTCACACACAGAGTTCCCACTTTTTTTCAGAGCACACAGCTTAACCAGACGGTGTACGGCCAAAGTCCACAGAACTGTTCCTTTCCACTGTCATCTGTGACATTCCCAACCAAAGGCCAGCCTATGTAATGATGTGCAGCACAGACCCGTCGAGACTACATACATCACTGAGCTAGCAGGGAAAAAAGGCAAAGAAATGTAGGAAAAGAAGTGAGCAAGATGAAATATATATATATAAAAAAAGAGAATTAAAAGATGAACAAAAGCATATTAGAATTCAAACTTTATAAGCACAACAGCATACAGCGATGTGGAAGTACCCTGAGGGTGGGGAAGAGCTAAGCGACGCCTACCGCCCACTCCTGTTTCTTTTTTCTTCTTCCTTTTTCTAAAAACTTTCTTTTTTCTTCTTTTTTTTTTTTGCCTGACTCCCTCTGCCCCTTGATGTATGGCTTTTTCCTTACAGTGGCTCTTCCAAAGTGCAGCTCGTGATGTCATTAATTTTATTCATACTTTATAGATGCTCTGTCTGGGAAAAAAAAAAAAAAAAAAAAGAAAGAAAAAAGATAGAAAACGAAGAGGGACGAGGCGAGAAGAGAGTGAAGAAGATGGAGAGAGAGAAACTGAAAGAGAGAGGAGAGGAGATGGCGTTGGAGAAGGAGATTTTCAGTGCAGTTGCATGTATAATAAATGAGGGGGGCACTTTGTTTGAAACTCCAGTCCGAGTGCTTTGCTTCAAGGTTTGCCGGGCCAGAGCAGGGTGGGTCGGTAGGTGGTGGGGGGCGCTTGTGGTCTCACAACAGCCACTTTCTTTATCCTGCCAGCAGATGCTTTCACCTGGCACTGCGGTTGGACCTGGTGGAAAAACAAACAGCCTTGTTTATTTGGCGGAGAGAGATATGCACAGAGTAGTGACAATGGAGCAGGGGATTGACTGAAAAAGGGTGAGGACAGGGTGAGGGAGAAGGAAAGAGATGAATTCGTGTAAGAGCGCCATTTGCAGTGACAGGCCAGACGATCCTGAGGAGAATACTGGCACCTGGCCCACACTTCCTAAACAGTCCTGCTACTAAAATAGTTCAGCCTTGGTATTGACTTTTCTCCCCTATGTTTGTGTGTGTGTGTGTGTGTGTGTGTGTGTGTGTGTGTTTGCGTGTGCACGTTTGCTGAATAGGACAACATAGATGGTTTCATTGTCTTGTGAGGACTTTTTCGCTTTCAGCTGTTTACATGCATGGGTATTTTTCAGCTTCCTGTGTGTTTGTGTTCGGAAAGCATAAAGGGAGTCTTTATTTGTCCCCTCTGTCATCGTTGCTGATAAAAATGGCCTCTGTCTTTATTTTTGGCCAGGCGCTGGACTCACGGTTTTATAAATAGCCGAGGAAGTGCGGGGGGATACCTGTCGTGGCTCCAGCCTCCCCTTCCAGTCGAGACCCAGTTCCCCCACGTCACATCCATCCACTGCCGGCCCACTTTGAGCAGTCCCCTCCAACCCCACCCCATCCCATCTCCTCTCAGGGGCCAAGCAAACAGGATGGCATGCCGATTGGGAGTGTGAGAAAGTACCGAAAAACATTGAAGGACTTGAAGTTAGGCCTGAAAAGCCTTAGTTAGCGCTCTGATATAACATAGAAACTAAAAACTTCTAAACTAAATATTCTAAACTATAAAGTTTAGAAAATTGAAGGTAGGTTTTGTAAATTAGAAAAAGCCCATGTTGCTGTAAACTTGAAGAAAAAGGGAAAAAAAAAAAAGCTCAGCGCTGTAGCATGCTAACAACTAGCCAGATGGAACCCCATTTTAATTACGTTTTTGTTTTTTCAACTCAAAACAACTAAAGTTGCTATATGTTATATTCACAGCTATTAACCATACTTCCAGAAGAGACTGTGGTTTTCCAGGTCTCATACTGGTGTGGAACTGGCATGGTAAGGCTGGATTGATACAGCCAGTAAACTCCTATAACAGCTTTACCATAGTAAGAAGGATGTTTTTCACCTGAGAAAACATTAAACTAAACAGTCTTCTATGAAATACCAGTCGGTTAATTTTCCTCAATAGTGTCTTACCTGATTTTAAGATATTAAAATTTCATACAATCAGCTAAATGGGGGTACAAGGAAACAACAAAAAGCCATTTTATGCTATTGGAGTAGAACGGCCATAAAACACGTTACTCTCTATTCTTTACTATCTAACATTTATTTTTTAAAGGGATTATTCTTAGTCAAACTGACTTTTCTGTCTTTATTATGCGGGCAAATGGCAGTCTTCTTGGTTAATCCCGTTATTCTTCAAAGAGCACCACTTCTCGACCATGCCATCTAATTGTTGAAGCCACATTATCACCCTCTGCAGCTCTTTTTTTAACAAAAAAAAAGAAACGAGTGTCATCTTTTCTGCATCCTAGCCCAAGATATTATTCTCCAACTAAATGACTGACACTCTGCATCTTGGCCCTCATAATAGGGGCTTCATAATCATGTTATGAGTGGGCCAGAAAGAGAGAGCGAGTCTTTGCAAAGCACTATGCTGCCCTTGGTGGACTGTCTCTTTACACTGGAAATGAAGAGTGCTACCCCCCACCCCCAGCCCCCCATTTTCTCTGTGCAGGGAATTGTGCCTCCTCCTTTTAATGTGTTTTTTGACAGCTTAATATGATAACCAGGCTACTTGTTAAAGAAACCTTAGATTATTCTCATAGCAAGAACATGTTTTTTTTGTTTTTTTTTGTCCCTTTCCCATGTTCTTCAAAATGCTACTCCACAAACTGTCGATGACCCAGTTCTGAAGAGGTGGTCGAAAACAAGTAAGAGCAAAAAAGCAAATAGCACAGGGAGAAGGAAGAGAGGTAGGGGAAGGAGGTACTCTTGGGAAGTTAACTCAGGTGCTTTTCTTTCTTCTATCTCCTTCTTGCTTCCTCTTAAACTGAGCGACCTGCCTTGTGGGTCTCCTCTTCCCTGTAGCCTAATCGGAAGAGAAACGCTGGGAACGATAATGGGGATTAGCTTGCACAGCTCGCCGGTTCCCCCTCGGTTAAGTACACGTGTAATGAGTTGTTTATTTGGGATAATGCTCAGTAGGTGCAACAGAAGCCCAGTGCCGCTCACCTCCCTACTCTCCGTTTCACACATACACACTCAAGCGTGCAAACACACACGTATTGGCATGCACACGCATGGGGCACACATGCATTGTGTAAACCAGAAATGTACCTGGTGTGAATTGTGATGCGTACAGACATGGACCAACTTTAAATAATAATTCACACATGATCATTCTTTTGAGCCCCGGTAAAATCAACTTCCAACAAAAGAAATAAAAATTCAGCAACGTGTTCAAAGTTCTACTTTAAATGATTACAAGAAAGTCAGACTCTTTCAAAGTAAAATGACAGCAAAAGAGATATAAACATATGCACAGTAGCCCCATGTATAGTTTTGAAATGTGCCATAAATATTGCATGCAGATTCATGCCCAGACTGGGTTCAGACTTAGGGTAGACAAAATCCATTTTTGTTTGTAATCCAGTTTTGGAAAAAAAAAAAAAAAAAAAAAATTATGATCTGCAATTTAGATCAAAAATCCATTTTCTTTTACTTAGGCTGTTTCTAAGTAAAACTTAAACAAAAAACAGAAAAATGGTGGTTGTTTTCTTCTATTGATTTCCATGCGTAAACTATATTTGTATGTTTGGAGCAAAACAAACATTTCAGTTTGGACTTGGTTTATATTCAGCAACACCCCTGATGTCCACTAATACACCAACCCTTACAAATTCCCACAGACAGCTGTGATGCAGGTCACTTGGTAAGGAGAAAAATGGGCAGTTTGTATTTGGAGGACTGAGTTAAAGGGGTGTGTGTATAAGTATTCCTGTGTGCGAGCGCTCATGGATGTTCTCAGGCCTTCTGGGGGTCAAAAGGCCGGGGAATTTTTCTTAGGGTGAGGAGAAGGGGAAGGAATTGAATGATATGAGAAAAAAAAAATTAGGAGGGAAAAGAACCAAAAGGAGGAAAGGGGGATATGTTGTGTGCCCACCAGCCTCTGCTTCTGTCTGTTGCTCTTGCATACGTACATGAACTGGGAAAAACTGTGTTGCTTAGTGGATGGGACGTGCTCTGCTATCATTGAGTGGGGGGTGTCGGGGGTGGAGGGGGGTTGCAGGCGAGGTTATGTGAACAGTGCAGCTGTGCTCGCAGCAGAGGGATTTGAGTGGAGAGTTGAGGCGAGGGCGGGAGCTGGGGGGGTGGAATCGAGGCACCCAGGTCCTTCACTGAACCACTAGATTGTGAAGCAGATGAGAAAAGAAAAATTCAACATTGCAGCAACTTGCCGCTGCCCCCTCCGTGCACTGATATTCCATTCCTCCTTTGCTCCGCCACTTTGGGCCTTCCTATCCCAAATAGGAAAAAATAAATAAATGATGATGGATGCTCGATGGCAAGGATAAGAGTGCCAGAGAAAGAAAGAGGAGGAAAAAAGAAACAGTTATGATTTATATACAGCGCTCATCAGCCAAAGGAGCTTTTCCTCTGTAATAATCATGATTATAATTTAGATTTTGTCGTCTTTTAGCAAAGGGGATTTCCCCGCAACGCTAGTGTTTGAGTGAGATTTTGAAATCTCTCAAATTTGTTGAAAGATCCCTCCCTGCCAGTGAACGATTTCTTCGCCCAAGAAGCCGGATCCACCACATAGCGAAGGATGGTGGGGCATACGAAAAACCCAAAACTCGCTTGTCAGTCCATGTGATCAGTCGCTGTAGAGACAGGGGGAGAGAGAGAGAGAGAGATAGAAAGAGAGAGAGACAAGGCAGAGGTGGCTGAGAGACGACAGAACACAGAATGGCATCGGTGCGCGATGCTAATGCATTCAGCCTGCCACCGTATCCAACAACAAGGCAAAATATCACACGACTCACTTCACAAGATGTTCCTACAACAACAACAACAGCAACAGACACGTAAAAGATTGCGCGCTCGTAGAGGCACGCACACACACACACACACACGCGCGCGTGCGCGCGTTTTAAAAACCAACCATGAGGAACACGATTTGAAAGCAAACAAACAAGTCACAATGTAAGGAACTTGTCTACGACGTTGTGACAGAAAAATAAATGCAAAAACACAAAAAAAGGGGAAAAAAAACCTTTTGTTTCATGAGAAAGGAGTTTAAATGCAGGGGTGCAACCACACGTTTACATTTTGAGATGAAACTATAGTTTAGAGCAAAAAAAAAAGTAGAGGTTGTTGGCGTATTCCTGTAGAAATGGTAAGTGTTGGGCTAAAAATAGAGTGTGGTGAAACAGTAGTAGCTTTGGCATGAGGGGGGGTTGATACAGCAGCCTTCATTGTAGCCACATCTTTAGAGTAAAGGCACTCTGCCAGAGCTTGTAGATTCAAAGCAGTAATTTAATATTTGTTTGTCTCTATTATTTCAATCTTCCCCTTTCTCCTTCCCCAACTCTCTCTTTCCTAAAGGGTGGGAGGTGAGGGGGGGTGAGTAACAGCGCGCTTTATCAGATTACTGGGTCTGAGGTCTCTTTTAAACCTCTTTGCCATCTTGATGTTGTGCAGCTGTGCAGACTCTTTAATCACACGCTATCTTTTTTCACTCACCCTCTCCTCCTTCTCCTCCCTTCTTCTTGTCCTCCCTCCCTCCCCTAACATATGTTAATTGGCTGCTTTCTGTGACAAATTACGAGCGCTCACTTTGATGAGGTCGGGTTGTGATGGCGCTGGGAGTGGAGTACAGTGGAGCTGCCAGACCCTCACCAGTTCACCAGTCGCCCCCACCCCCCGTGCCCTCCCTCCATAACCACTCCAAAAAGGAGCGCGGCACCCAGCCGATGAGTAATGATAGGCTTGGACTCGGTCTGGCCTGGCTCGAGCCTTAGTGGGGGCCACTCCCCTAAACAGAGGCTGATCTGTAGGTACCGTATGCCGCCACACGCCCTCCGCACGGCATGCACAACCTTTCGCCTCATGCAGTTCGCCACTGACTCTCCTCAGGGAACTGTAACACTCTAAAAGCACCATGCTTTCTTTTAGCAGACTCAGTTTGACATTATCTACAGCAAAGATTTTTAACGCAATTATTTTATTGCCTTATTTTGGGTTTGTGGCCAAATTGATCTGAAATAACCCTTGAGAATAACACAATTTGTAGACATAATGCTCCCACCTTACATCTTGAGCTTACGCTGGTTAGTGTGTGTGTGTGTGCGTGCATGTGTGTCTGTGGTGAGGGGACATTGCCTGGAAGCATTAAACCAGCATTTCTTAAACAAACAATTTCAGTGGACCAATTTCTTTTTAATGATGCTCATCGTCAACAGGGAAACAATGTTCACAATAATCAGCTCAATCATTTGCTGTTGAAAAAAACAAACCCTCCCAACTGGTTCCTTTGCTCTTCCTCTGCCTCACAATCCCCTCTCTGCCTACTCTGCGATCTAGGTTACTTGGTTTCCTAGTGGAGCACAGGGACCAGAGGAGGGGAAAAAAAGGAAAATCAGAAGGTCGAATCTATGAAGGACATCCTTGTTGAAGTGTGCAACCTTCTACTTCTCTGCAAATTACCCACACACTGTGCATAGACTGAAAGCCGAGTGGCGGCACTCTTTTCAACTCGGCAAGGCTGCGACCGATCGGCTCCAGGCAAAGCTGTAATGGTGTCCCAGTGGCAGAAAGAGGTATCACTTGATTTCACTGCTACATTAAGATGGTCATAACTTCAGAAGTAATCAATTTACATCATAGATTCACGGTAGAAACCAAACTTGCTGATGCAGCCCAGCAAGAAAGATTAGTAAATTCCACAACTTCCTCATAGATCTGCTAGTCTACACTAGCTGATATTTAACTAGTCAACCCAAAAACAGGAAATATGCCCTTCTTCTTTTAGCAAGCATGCAAATCAGATAACAGCCCACAAGATATTCCATACTCCCAAAACCAAAAACCAGAAAGACTCCTTCCTCATGTACACTAAAAGACGGTGGTGGAGAGACGGCGAACAAGGCTGCAAGTGGTTGCTTGAGGGTTAGCCATGTTAGCATTAGCCTGGGGGCCCTAATTGAGGCCAGGAGGGAACATTTAATAATTGCTGTCACAAGATCAAATTTAATTCTCCTCTCCTCACTGCTACTACTGCTGTAGGGTAGAGTGAAACAAATTGTCATCAGAGATTTCTAAATGAACAAAGCTTTTAATTAGGGTGATTAGAATACTGTGGCAAGGAAAAAAAAAGAGTAAAGGGTGGGGGTGTGATGAAATCATCAGTGGATTGTCTCAACTCTGATGTCTGATGGTGATACGGTTCAGGGTGAAGAGGTGGGGTGCTGAACCCCAAGCAAGCAGGCATGTGTTACATCATGTTTAGCTAAACTGTTGCTCAGTTACATTTTAGTGATAATCAGCTGTTTAGAAGTAGCTTTTGAATAAATGGTTGAAAAGTTCTTTGGTGGACAGAAAGTTGCAAATAGAAGAATAAAGTTTTGTTTGGTTTAGGCATCAGGAAAATATATTGGTTTGTTTTCAAGTAGGTTTACTGTTTAATTTGAGGTTATATAATGTACATATCAGAGTAGCCAAATGCAAACTCCAAACTATTAGGAACTTTTGTTTTTGCTTTCTAATGATCAACAACATCCACATCAAAGATGACGCCAAAGAAAATTTTAGTTTGCACAAATGACAGGAAACTCTTTTGAAAACTACCAATAGTGCCTGGCGATATTTTTCAACAGACCTTGACTGAAGAAAACGACCCCTACTGTTCATTGCAGACCTGCAGATTGAACATGACTTACTGTTCAGAAACCACTTGCAGCATCCTTGATGGTTTAGGAGGCTCCACAGAACCGAGCAAGTGCAATCTCATTATCTGAGAATGATTTTCTGCAAAAAATGTTATAAGCATATTTTATAGCAGGTAGACCTATGCCATCTAGTACAAATAAGTACAATAGGACCCTTTTAAAGGAGAACACTTAAAACGTTTTTCTTAAAAAAGGTTTTTAAAAATAACACGTTCTATTTTTAATAATCTTAAAGAAGTTCAGAATAATCTAAATTGAGTAAGCGTTACAAAACAATTATATACATTTATATGAACAATTATATTTATGTATGTGTACATAGGTAATTATATTTATACATAAACAATGATTTAACATAAACTTTCTAGATTTTACCTTCAGTTGTTATAAAAATGCTGCATATATCAAACAACTTAAAAGACATTTTACTTCATAATTTGACGCCTTGAAATTGGCCTCTGTCTCTTTAAGAAGCTCCCACTCTTTCAGATGCTCCCTTTTAGGACATCATCACAACAATGCTCCTCCATGATGTTGTTTACAATCGCTCTTAGGAGTATTGGACTGAGAAGTAGTTTGCATGATAAATTCAGCTGCACAGTTCCACCCGGTGTTTGCTAATTGCTGCGGTCACTAGTCTGAAGGAGCTGTGTGGTGGAGGTGCAAGGTGTTGGTACACTGTGGGGCAGAGGCTGAGCTTTGGACTCCAGCTCCAGAGCTTTTGGGTGAGTGAAAGCGTTTAGACGCCCCTGAATGGTGACCATAGGACATTCAAGGATTTCTTAAAGAGGCATGACAAAAAATCAAAGCAACACCCCAGGTGTGTTAACCCTCTAGCCCTTTTGTTAGTGGCTAATGGTTAGTCAGTGGTTGTATTCTCACACTGCTTATATATCTTATAAATCATCCTGGAGGCAAGCTTATGTTTCATAATGGAGTGTTGTCAACCAGTCTGACGAACATTTTTATTACTCATTTCCATTAACACAGCAGGGTAACTCAAGGATTCTTCCTTTACTTTTTCAAAATAAGAATCTTAAACATACAGGTGTCAAGCTTAAAGCTCTCAACTTCATATCTGCGGTTCATAATAATAGCACAGACTTCCTTTACCAGAGGAAGTCAACAGGGTAGCAATTTGTGGACAGCGTTCACTTAGATAAGAAATATACTGAAGTTTTAATACTGTGTGGCCCATGTGACCTTCTTACACTCCTATTTGACTTAACGAATCTGTGGACAGCTGCTTGGATACATTTTGTCATCATCAAGAACTTTTAGCACTAGGTCGTTCTTGAGAGAGGTCACAAACGAACAACAGCTTTAACCAAATAAAGTAAATCAGATGGAAAGTATCACAGCAGTATAAATATATAAACTTTACTTGGAGAAGCTTCTTTCTGGATTCAGGTATATCATTGTGATGTAGAAAAGATGTCAGAATTAATATTAAGAATTCTGTTTATGTATTTTTTTTACTAATAAACAAGATGTTCTTAGAAATGTCTTTACATGGCGTCAGAATGTATTTGGTTATAGAATATTTTTGTATAAACAGAAGTTGTTGGAGATGTGTCTAACGGCCTATGAGCAACGAGGCCTTGGCTTCATTTTTAAACCTCAGACAAAAACATGTGCATACACACACTCTCCATCAGCGTAGAACATTGGTAACATCCTGAGACATTGTCATACTCGGCAGAGTACATAATTGGGTGAATATGTCAGCGCTTTGTGTTCTTAGCAACATGACTCCCGGCTGTTCTTTTGGGGGCTGGGTAAAATTAGTGAAAAGTTTGCTGTAATTTCACTGCATTGGTCTGATTTTGTTCTTTTTAGAGGAGTGGAAATTTTCTCACTACTGCATCCAAATCTTTCTGGCATAGAAGCTAATGGTGTACATTTTCTGTTCCTGTTCCTTCGGCAGCCGGGTTACACCTGGGTGCTATGGTGCTGCTCAGGCTAACATTTAAAGTAAGTGAGTGGTTCCTACTGACTGTAAAGTGACATTAAAAAAAGGGAGTGACAGAGAGGAAGAAGTGACAGAAACTGCTGTGGTGTTGAAAAAGTGAAACTTGGTGAAACTATTTGTGTTTATAGATCAGATGTGATCATTACCACAATCAGCACCACTTCCATATTCAAGACCCCTTCGATATTTCAATAGCGCCAATCACATTAGTTAAATATTAAGATTATTTTCATTTTTATCTCTGCTGTATCCCTACGTGTTGTCTAACTGCTGTCCCCTCCAAAGCAACTGGAATGGAAAGACTGAATATACCAAAGGGTGATTCATTCCCGCCTTCCTGGGCCTTTCCACATTGTGGCTTGCATTTGCTTCCTCCTTTTAACCTCTTCTTCTTTTTCTTTACTTCCATTTTGTTCCAGTTTGGCTCATGGCTATTAATGTAGCTGCGGTCATCTACGCTTATTTGTTTGTCACTCCTGCTTGTGAGCCACCGTCGCAGCAGACGGCTGCTGACAGTTGAGACAGAATGCCTTTTGAACTGGCATAGCTACTAGTTCTCCATTTCCCGGTTTGTTTGGCTTCTCCTTGCTTTCATGTGTGGCCTCCTGCTCGATTTGCCTTTGGTCCGGCAGCTGCAGCTTCACAGCTCTTGGCCTCCTTTCAAACGAGGAGGGGGGGCTTGACGCATTATGTCAAGTCATTTTGTCCTTGGGGAAGTCAGCGCCGGGTTATGGAAAGATGGCTTTCACCTGTCTCTGTACTGGCTCTGACGGATGGCTACCTGTCTGTGTTGCTGCTGTGACGGCCCAAGGCCTGCCTTTCCTGGTGCTGAGTGAAACATACAGCTGGCCAAACGAACAACACACCTCTGGTCTCAATTGTGTTTTTTATCACCTCTTACAAAGATCCACAATTGAAACTAGCACATGCTCTGTGAATTGCAGAATATCTTAACATGTTAAAATTAAGCTGTGTTTTGAAAGTGTAGCCACACTTTCTATTAAAATAGTCTTTCACTAGTATAAAAATGTTAAGAATTTAAAAGTATGCCATTGTGAAATTTTAATCTTCATAGAAACACGTCTTTATTTTATCAGATACACTCATGAAATAACGGCAGTAAGACCTACAAAAGTAGCGTAATTTCTCACAGTGTTAATATGATTCAGTTTAGCACTGTTCACTGTATTTTGAGTTTTGTTGTAAATTACATTTTATCTATACTTAGCTGGAAGTTAAATATATTTATTATTATTTTGCTATTGTGATCATGCACATATATTTTAGCCATTCTCTGAAAAATTCAAACAAAATCAGAAGTTTGATAAAGGGATTATTGAGGTTCGGCCGACAAACTTGGTAGTTCTTGTCTTGTTCTTGGTATAATAATAAAAATATATCTTCAGACAATGTTAAAATTTGAATGATTTGGAATCGAGTTTGAGTAAAGCTATCATGTAACTCACACACCTGATAAGAAATGTTTACAGCTTAAAGTATTTCATATTCTGGAAGTGCGTTTCTTTTTGTTTATTTCTTTTTTCTGCTACTGGAGATATTCCCTATTTTGCGATCAGACTAATTCAAGGAAGGAAACACCTTTAGCACCTCTGATTGTATTTGGCTGCCTGTCACATCCTTCCACTGAGCTGTTTGTGTGTGTGTTTCCTGTCCTGTCCTCCAAGATCATGGAAAGGAGTGATTAGACCGTAGAACTAATAGGGAAGCTATGCTACTAAAACTACATCAGGATAAAATCCACCTAAATTTAAAGTTGACTTTAGAAACAAGACAATCAGGCATTAATGAGAATTTGAGTGTTGCTCGAGATGCTGCCTGTAGCAGTAAATTTCCTACCATAACGTCAGTCACATTTACGAGGCCTTGACAGAATGTTTGAAACGTGTGCCAACCATAGGCTATTGGCTCACTTTTCTCCTTATCAATAGACAGGTGTCTCAGTTCTGTCACATGGAGATTGAAAATAGAATATATGTGAAACCTTCTCTGTCTCACTAATGATCCAACTAAACCGTGATCTAATAGAGAGAGACAGGTGAAGACATATCCTCAAATACACACACACATAGACACAGATGCACACGAGCGGCAGCATCTGAAATTCAAGTGGTGCTAGAAACACACTGGTTAAAAAAAGGAAGAGAATGAACACATTATAAGATGATCCACCACAAACGCTCTAATCCCCAGATGTACATGTTGCTAATCTCTTTAGCTGCTAACATGTTAAATTAGCCCTAATATCTGCTGAGATTCAGATTCATAGATGTCCACCTACGTTTGGGCAACCGCCCAGGTTCAGGTCACTCTGCCCCCCCCCCCACCCCTTGTGTTTCAAAAAAGATACAGACACTGAAGTGGGATGGGGGTGGAGGAGGTTGAGAGAAGTAACAGTGATAGCCATTCGTCACCCTGCCTATCTCGCTCTGACAGATGGGGAGTATAGCGTGCCACATAGAGGAGTCACTGCCTGTAATGACATTAGAGACACAATGAGACCCAGCACACGTTTTTCTGTTCATATGGCCCGACCATTGACTCGCTCCTCTGCCTGATTCTTCCCTTCCTCTCGTTTGTGCTGTTACAGTACATGTCCATCCAACCTTACTGGAGATAAAGCCCTGCTGTGTAACAGCTTGAAAGCATAAGCACGTCAATGCACTTGCAAACACATCCACGCTTCTAAAAAGAAATAAATAAAAAAAAGAAAAGCAAAACAAGTATGCTCTTACACGAAAAAACAAAGAACAAAACTCTAAAAAAAAGCTGTGCCACCGATAAAAAAGGGTTCTTGAGGAAAATGCGTGTCAAACACGAATGTTTAAAATGCGAAAATGTAAAGGCTGTTGTGCGGCGCATCTACAGAAAGTCAGGCCGTATTGGGAAACTGTTCCACACTTTCTTTCATTCTCCTCCTTAAGATAACAAAAGGAGTTTATTTCAAGGAAGGGGCTCTCCCATACACCTCCAGCTTACTCAGAAATGCTTATTTTTGCGGAAACTCCAGTTTATATTTAACACTATTTATATATATGCTCTTCAATAACTGAAAGATGCCTGGGCCAACGTATATTGACCTTTAGGAGTTTGGAAATGACTTCAAGGATATAGTTATGTTCCTTAATTTGCCCATATCTTCAGTCAGAGGTGTAATTTCAAATTTTAGAGCAACTTAAATTATAGCAGATAAGAACTTTAGCCAATCTATTCTATTGTCATCAGAACATTTATATATATTATTATTTTTAGTTATTATTTGGAGAGGTGTACGTTGACTGAAACCATACCAGCAATCTGTGCATAACACAGCCAAACACTGTGAATATTTTGCAACACTGTTAAGTGCTTTATTTCTCTTTTTCTAGACGCATGAACCAGATTTGTGCGCCGCACTACATAACCAAATGTGTTGCAGATGTACCTGGCATAGAGAGGTAGCTTCTTGGAACAACATCTCCAATTCTGTCATGATAAATGACCTTCCCCAATTTGCTATAACATGTGGAATTAGAGTCTAAGAACAGCAGCCTAAGCAGAAATGGGCACAGAGTGCATGTCTAAGTGTAGAGCGCTGGTTTCGTTCTCAACATTTTGCTTCGTGATTCTCTAAATGCTGAGATTATCTCTTTAGCTTTTTTTTTTTGTTTTTGTTTTTTTTTTTTTTTTCTTGAAACTGGGGCTCTTGAACATTTCTTGTCATGCCCACTCTCCTCATTCACAAACAAAACAGCTGTCTTTCAAAATGATGAATTAGTCTTCCGGATGAGTCAAGCTAAGAGTTCCTCTTTCTCTTCTCGCTGTCCATAAAATTTAAAGGAGACGTTCTTACTGTACGTCCTAAATGACGGAGCCACATTAAAAACCAGTCTACACACGTCTATTAGATAGTGAAAAAGCGCCATGTGCTGTATATTAGTTTTTAGTGACTAAACACTTGGGAGAGAGGCGACCTAGAATCAAGCCTTGTGGTGCTCTGAGTATGTATGTTCTCATTGTCCTCTCAGCTTCACTTCTGAGACACAGAGAGAAAATGCTCATTAGATCTACGTGCTGAATCTCCGCTCTCTCTCTATCTCTCCTATCCTCCCCCAGTCATCTCTCTCTCTATCTCTCCATCCGTCTGCTTAACAGATGGGAGGGTCGTGGGCACAGCTCTTCCCCTCCCCCTGGAGAGACATGGTGCCTGTTCAAAAGATCCCTCTTTATGCTTCTCTCCATTTTCCTTTCTTCACTCAATTTCTATGTTTTCCTCTCACCACTCTTCTAGCTTTTCATTGTCACCCCTCCAACTCAAAGAACAAAGATGTTAAACAAGCAGAGGAGCAACTGTTGTCCTTCTGTCTGCTTGATGCCACTGCGCTCTCTGACCTCAGCAACTGGCTGCACCGGCCTCCCTCCGATTGTCTACTTCTGGCTTGTGTTAATAGAGGAATACCATTAGTTGGAAGCCTCCGGACCTCCCTCTGCCTTGCTGCCTTTGGCCGTTCATAAATCACTGATCAAATCACTGACATCTTACAAATAAGTGAGTTTGTAAAAATCAAACCAACAACTCTGCCCATAACCCAGGACTGAAGTGGATCTCAGCAGGATCGATATAGAGCGGTGCACATAAATTGTGTCAGACGTCTCCCATTCTAAAGAGTGGGAGATGTCGCACAAGTGGCTTGTGATAACGTTTCATGTTTTATTCTACTTTTTAGCAAAACTGCTACTGAAGATTCAACCCTTGACAGAAGTCTGTTTATCTGTCTATTTATCTGTGTGTTAATGGCAAAAAAAAACCCAAAATAAAATAAAATATTGGTGTAATGCAACACTCCGCCTAGGTTTGGGATTATTTTATGGTTTTGGATGGATTTAGACACCTATTTCATCCCCTTGGTGTGCTTTCTGAATATAATGTCTCAGACACCAAGCCAGGTAGTCACCACCCAAAGTCAGCTGACCTCTTTAGTGGTGAACCTGCTTCCTTGCTCCAAACGGTGACATAGCTATAACCTGACCAGGATATTTAATGGTAGGGCCAGAGCAGATTGGTGAATAATGCAAATAAATTCTAGACATTAACAAACACTGTGAGGTGCATTGAGGTGCACCAAAAACAAAACAGATCCGTAAAGTTCGGTTTCTTCAGTGCAGGTGGGAGACACCACCCATTTGTTTTCTTGGAACAATGGGATATGTTTGACCTTGATGAGTTAAACTTTATTCCTCTTTGGTCTTGGAATGTCAGGTTGATTTTATCTGACATGCAAAAAAAATTCACTGGCTTGATTTGTCATATAGGACCAGCCAGAGGCAGCTCAAAGTGGGGCTTATCTTTATGGGTTTATGACAGAACTGTTTTGTGAAAGAGGCTACAGTGACGACAAGACGTCTAATTTGTGGCTTTAAGTATGTTGTGAAAGAGACTAGACTCTACATAGTGCACGGTCTCTTTTGTGTCTTCTTCATGTTCCCTTTTTCTCTACTTTGGGATTAGTAAATTGGCTTAAAGTGTTAGACCATTTAGGTTTATATTTCATTTGTTACTTTCTCATCTTATTGGCCCACTTTTGGTCAGGTATCAGTGTCAGGGGCCTGCAACAACAATCTAGCTGGGGACTAAAGTGTTGTTCCTCTTGAGCAAGTTCAAAAAGAACTGCTTGTTTGCTGTAATTCCCTTTAGTTTTTTTTTTTTTTTATCTTGGCGTTATGAGGCTAAATTGGATTTAGTGAGTCAGTGGTAATCTGTTAAGTTAAATGATGCTCCATCCACCACAAGGGAAGAAAAAGGGAAAGGAGCCCGATGAGGAGGTGGGCACTCACTTCTTAACCAGAAGCTGTCTGGCTCTCATATGGGACGGGGGCGGGTGTGAGGAAAAGTGGGGGGTTTGGTGGCAAGAGAGATGGGGTGGTGTGGGGGGGAGGGGGGAGGCAAGTTGCCCTGTTGTGTAGGAGGAGGTAGACGAAGCACAGATGAAAAGGCATAGGGGAAGCTGGCTGAGCCGAGGAGGCATCAATACGGGGCTAAGTGGCAGCAGAACCTCACCTCAGGGGAGTGCTAGTTGGTGCCGAGAGCCAGAATCGGGGATTAAATGTTCAGGACACAGGCTTAATCTTAGTGTTAACGTTACGTAAGGCCTAAGGTGTTGCCCCAGCGGGTGTTGACATTGAGAGTTTCAGCTCTGCTTAGCGAGCTGCACGAGGAACTAGAGGGAGGAGGTGGAGGCCAGGAGGCAGGGATCACGGAGGTAATGCCTCCCTTGTTTGGAGTGATGCCCAGGCTGGGTAATGTTGAGTACAAAGACTTGGGAGGGGATGATGCTGTCAGCCTGTGATTGAGGTACTCCGGCTTGATTGATATCCTTGTCTGGCTGTCTTGTGCCAAGCGCCTTAGTGCTGGCTTGTAATCCTAGTTTGTCTGACAACATCCTTTTTTGTTGAGTACCAGAGGGCAGCTCTTTGTTTTCCTGTCTATGGATGGGTGTGTTTGCGCAGAGCAATGCTAAGATGTTTTGGATAGCCTCTTTAGAGCTGCCACAGTATTATTTAGGATCTTCGTTTTATTGTTATAATGGTTCAGTCTGATCGTTGTGTTAGCTGACGAACGCAGCATTTCAATACTTCCATGGGTGGGTGTATTCCAAATCTCTAAAAGTTTTTTTTTTGTCTATCATTTCTTTATTCTTTAGACTCCATTGTCCCACATTGTATTCGTTTTTCATGTAATGGCAGTTTTTGGTTGACTGATCTGTAAAATATAGAACAATTATGGTGATGGTGTTTCTTTAGAAGCAAAAATGATTGCCATGATCTGACTTATTTAAAACAGAAGGTAAATAATAATTGCTTTTGTGTTTTAAGCATACATTCATTTATTTTGACTAGGTATAGTTAAAAAAAATGAAAATATGTATTTAAATGATAATGGCAAGGAAGGTTTTCAGTGGACATGAATCATATCACCAAAGATAAAAAGTTAAATCCCAGTGGAAACATTCAAAGAGCTGATCAGCAAGTATAAGAAATGTTTGATAGTTTTTCCTCTGATTACTGAGAAGTAGATAAATAATTTTTGATGTGCCAATTTAAATAAAAATATAAACGTAACAGACGCATTTGAGAATAGTTTATTGTCTTTTGATAGATGGTTGCCTCTTTTCCTATCAAAAAACATTCACGATTAAATAAAACAATTTTATATTACATGAATATTTATAAAAAAAATAACTTTAAAAATGCAAAATGGCAAATATTAGTTTATTAGAGTTTTCGTAGTGTCCTTTTATCGTCTTCATTTTCTGTTGAACATGGAACAAAGTTGTGTGCTGTTGCCAAAGGCCTTGGTCTGTCACTAAGAGCCAAAGTATCGCTGGTTGTCTCCATTACAAGCTTTCATTATCAACGTCCTACTCACAAGCACCAAAAGGTCAAGTGCATAGCAGTGTCCTGCACTACATCTAAGGGGTTTGGATCTTCCTTGTACTCCTTTGGGCATGTTACTCAATAAATACATGGATTCGGGTTAGGGAAGAGTAAAAAAAAAAAAAAAAAAAGGAAGAAGAGCACATTACAATGTTCGAATATATGTATGGGAGTATGCAAAAGGAGAGAATATGAGAGAGTGAGGAAAAAGAGCAAGGGTGTTTGAGAAAAGAGAGACAGAGAGTGATAGAGAGAGAGACTGAGACTGACATGTCTTTTGGTGAAGTGGTGTCGTCTTCCACATCAATGTCTGATGCTTGTGCTGCCAGGTGCCGGAAATGTGGTTCAGAAAGGAGAGAAGAGAGAAGAAGGGGAAAGTAGAGAAAAAAAGGCAGGGTAGATGGAAGATTTTTTTTTTTCTTATGTGACGGCGCTGACAGCTCCCCTGCATTGCACTGAGCTTAAATAATGGGATGCTCATTTGCATAACGAGGGACGTTATCACCTCTACTGTCAAAAGAAAACACAACAACAGTTCTTCTGCTCCTCCCCGAGATAGATTGGGTTGGCCTACTTTAGCACTCCAGAGAGATGCTCTGGAGCTCGGGCTTAGCCAGGCTCATACAAGAGTGCACACACACACACACACGTACACGTGTGTGTGTGTGTGTGTGTGTGTGTGTGTGTGTGTGTGTGCGTGCATGCACACCTATGCACACGCATGCACACGGACAGCCGTTCAAAGTTTTTGGAGCGCGGTTCTCTTTTCCTCGTGGGTGCAGTCCTGCACATAAAGCTGCAGCGCTCCACCTGAGTGAGGGTTTCTACACCCTCAGCTGTTCACACAAAAGTACAGTTTTTTACTATTAATCACTAGTGGTGTCACTGACTTGCAGTTTCTCCAGCTGGATTAAGTGCAAGCAGGAGCTGCGTTCGATCCTAGTGCGACTTTCAGAGAAAGGGAGCATGTTTTCGTGTTCTCCTTGTGGCTTTGTTTTGCCAGAACGTGGCGAGACCCGGGCTCCGCTTTTACGTCTGCCACTTATCCTGTAGCTCACATCTGCCTCGCCGGCAGATGTGATATGGACTGCAGATAGAGTAGTAAAAGTACATGGCTGGCAAGTTCTACTGTCAATATACAGTGCTGTTTCAAGGGAGAGACATAAAACGTGTTTCTCAGAGCCGAGGTAATGTAATAGTGTTGGTGATTAGAGCATTTAAGTTAGTGGCACATCCAAAACACTGTCAAAGAACGAGGCGAGATCCTGACAGCGCTGTCTTCTCTCATAGTGGGTGCCTCGGTAAAAAAAAAAAAAAAAAAATGCAAAAACTGATTTGCATGATATCGACAGAGAAAAACACAGCATTTCTCACAACATTGTTGACAGATTCTTTGTCTTTCTTCACCCTCCCTTGTGGCTGCCGTGATGCTACTTTTATATATTTTTTCCCCTCTCACTATTTTGCCATATTTCATTTCATTTAATGCTTATTCTCTGCTTATCCCTCCCTCTCTGTCTTGCAGGTACAGATGCTGGAATCTTTGAGGTGATTGGAACAAATAGAAAGAAGAAAAAAGCTAGATAAGAGATAGCAGGAGTGCAAGAGTGAAGAGAAAGAGGAGCAAAAAGAAGAATAGAGGAGAGACAGAGAGTGAGAGAAAAGAAAGAAGAAAGCTTTGAGTTATTCAGAAAGAGAAGAAAAAGAAAGAGACGGGGACGATGGGGAGGAAAAAGATTCAGATCACGCGGATTATGGATGAACGCAACAGACAGGTAAGTCCCGAGGGGGTGGGAGGATGGATGAGTACGAGAATGGGGGAGAGAAGAGGCTGGAGGAGGGAGGAAGAAAGGAGAAACACCCTACACCCCCAGTAGCCCTCAACAATGAAGGTCTTCTGGGAGTCTGGGCAATATGTGAACTGGGGAAAGGAAAGGTGTATGCAGGAAATCTACTTATTTAATGCCTTTCAGAAGTATCCATATATCTTAAACTTTTACCTTTTCTTAGATCGCAAACCAAAAACTTTAGTTTATTTCATTAGGAATGTATGTGCTAGACCACCACAAACTGGAATGTAATTGTGAAGGTGATGGAAGCGATCTCAACTGATTGTTTTTTTTTTTAAGTTATTTCGTGAAAAGCCTTTAAACATTAGTGAACACATACCATCATTAAGACCAAGAAATACACTATAGACTGCTCAAGGAAGTTCTGCAAGAAGAAAATATAATGCAGAATTGCAAATGTGAATTTCAAACATTTGGAAAGGCATTGTAGAAAGTAATGTGCAGGACTGAACAAAACATTTGAAAAAAGAGCGACTTTTTTTTTTTTTTAGTTTGCATACAAAAGCTACGTGTGGCAGAAAAATGAACGTTTGACATTAAGCAGAACATATTGTCTTCTTTGAAGACATGTCCATGGCAACATAATTCTGTGGGGATGCTTAAGCAGGAAATAGGTAGCTGTTCAGAGGTGATGGGACGATTGACAGATAAACACAGAGCAATCTTTTAATAACACATCTTAGAGGAAGAGGTTCAACTTACTTCTACAGAACAATTGTGTTCAAAATACAGTCAAAGCTGCAATGGAAGAGTTTAGCTCAAAACATATTGATTTGATCGAATGCCCCAATGAAAGTCGAGACCTAGGTCCAATTGAGAATCATTGACTTGAACTTAGAAATTCATGTAGACAGACATTCATCATCCCATCTGATTGAGCTTGGGGTGTATATCAAAATGTTTTAGTCCTTAGCAGTGTAAAGCTTATACAGACGTATAAAAGCACACTATACTTTTCAGATTTTCATTAATGAAAAACTTTGAAAGAAATCTTTGCCTTCCATTTCATAGTGTTGTGCTGACTTGTGCAAAAAAAAAAAAATCTAAAACAATATACTGATGGCTGTGACATGATGTCTGGGGCTTTACATTTTTGGTGGAGGAGTTGCTGTATATTTCTCTTAAGTGTAAAAAAAAATAATTGGGGCTTTACATTTGTACATTTTAAAATTAATTCCACATCACTACCACACAGCTGCAGCTGAAGTGTCCTTTACCCAACCAACCTGTCACAATGCACATTTTAGCTCACTGCCAGTGGAATATTACCGGGAAGAGGGCAGCAGCTCACGAGTGTCTGGGTGGAGTAAAACACAAATAAACAACCAAACAGAGATGGAATAGTTAAAGTGACACGCTGGAAAACAAATGCTGCAGCTCCATTTTTGTTTTGATTAGAATCGGTACCAAGTCGCAGAGCATTTAAAATCAACCAGTTTAAGCTAAACAACAGTCCTAATAAGGGACATATTGATGTACAAAACACTTTGCGACAACAGCTGGCATCACTTGAGAGATATATATAAAATGAGCTAATAGTGGACAGAGAGTTAGAAGTAGACACTATAGTCTGTGGCAGGAAATAGACAGAGACAGAGCTCTCTCTCTGCCCTTGAGGCCCACAATCGATCACTTCCTGTGGCATGGCTGACCACTGACACTTTGTCAGCTTCCTGGCAGCTCCAATTGGATCCATACGCTGCTAAGGTGGCCTCTGGATCACAGGTCAAACACATACACAGACCCATTTCTGTCGCTGCTGAGGCATCTTTATTCTTGGGTTTATACAGGCATGCTCCCATGTTGCTTCAGGCCAGAATTAGTGATCTTGAGGACATAATTTGAGGACAGTCAAGGATATCTCAAGGGATAGTTTGGATTGTTTTAAGTTTTAAGTTTTTATCAGGATTAGTTCCTTTACCTGAAGTAAAAATATGTTATTTTGCAATGAGTGTGCCAGAGCACTATCTCACAATTAGTCATCATTTTAGTTTCCTGTTCAATTCTAAAACATCTCAAATTGAGTTTATTTATATCTGTGTGGAAAAACTCAGTACTCACTGCCTATTCTTTCACAAGAGACCAATGTTAATGTTGTCAATGTAGTTTAAGCTAAGAAATCTCCATGTCAATACGCCTGACCAACTTCAAGCTGAATCTCTGCTCTAAGTTTGTCAAGAGTGGAGTAAATATTAACATTTTTCAGATCTAGTAGCTATTTGGAAATTATGCTGAATGACTCAGAACCAGTTTATCAGACAGACTTGACATACAGTGACAGCCTGCAGCTTCACACATGGGAAGTTTAGCATTGTTGTAACACAGATTTCAAGCTTAGAAAACAGCAAAAAACTAACAATGGTCTTTTGTGAAAATAAAGACGGTTAATATGCTGTTACTTATACAGATCATTTTCATTTTAGCTGTTTAAAAATCGCTAAAATAAGCTAAAACTTGTCTGGTTAGCTGTTAAGCCTTCTCGGGATGTATGGCGTGTTTTATTTGCAGTTGGATGGTGACCATTTTAGCGTTCCCAGTTAGAAAAACAGCAAGAACACCCCGTTAGGTTAGAAGACTGACTGGGAGAAGTTAAGGGTCCATCATAGCTGTCATACAGGTTAAACATATTTATAGTAGCAACTATTAGCATTTTTAAGCATTTTTGACATATTATATCTTAATAAATTGGTGGCAGAAATAAGTCAGTCCATTTTGTTTTCTAAAAGCTTATCATATTATGACATCCATTACAGTACTGATAAAAACTTTACAAAATTGTGTTTTAATAAATAAATAAATAAATAAAAATGTCCCTTTAAGAAAAAACAAACAAAAAAAATCTAGGTAAATGAAGTTTGACTGGGAAAAATATGTAAAAGCATTTGCTCTTATGCCAGTTTTCTGTTACTGAAAGAGACAGGCAGGCGGACCAAGAGACAGAGCAAGAGCAAGGGGGAGGTCACAGGAATGTTACATGAGGACTATAACTATCGTGTTGCAGCACCCACTCTCCCTCAGTGTTATCTCAGGCCCTCTCCCTCACCTCCGCCTTAGCCTATGCCTGCAAGCTGCACCAAGCTCTCTGACTCCTGAGAATAAGGAGGGAAAGAGAGAGACAGGAAGGACACCTGAGGGGAATCGATGCCTCAGATATCTTGGCTTTATTTACAGGGAGAGGAGGAAGGAGAAGGAAACTGAGCGGAGAGAAAAGGGTTCACGGAAAGGAAAATCAATAAATCGCTGCATTTTTCTTGTTTTGATCTTTAAAGTGATAATAATCATTAATACCTGCTGTTTTATGGAAATAATAACTCCTCCTGACATGACCACACCAAGTTATTTGGAAAGCACCGCTCTCTTATTGAACCATGAGCTTAAATAGGTGATGTCATTTTGTTTAGGGGAGGAGGACATCACAAGACTGAGACAGACACAGAAACTAAAATTTTCTTCCTTTGCGAAAAAAAAAACAACAAAAAAAAAAAACAGAAGCCTTGCTTTTGCATATTTTCACTTCCTTTTTGAGGAAATGTCCCACGTCTAAGCCAAATAAACACCAGATGACTGCTCTCTACCTCACATTCATAACATATTTCAGTTTTTGTATCCCTGAAACCTTGCCTGTCTACTTAAAAGGATAGTTCAGAATTGTGAAGTGAGATTATGTTAAAAGGTTACAATCCAAAATATCTAACATTCAGTCGGTGACTCTCTTGACGTCTTCATTTAGCATAAATCCAGATAAGTTGATCCCATTGGCTGAAGCTAATGGCTAGTGCAAGAGTGGCCAAGACCAAAGTGGACATTTACCAATTTAAAAGAACTCTAATTATGAAAAAAAAACATAATTGTGATTAAATGTAAAACATTTAACAATGCATTACACTTTTCTTAGAAACTCTGATGAGAACCCAAAAGAATCAACAACCTTCTCAGCTTAAAGTCAGTGTCTCACTGCCCTGGCTATCATTGTACCATAGCAATGGATGCTAACACTACTGAAAATAAATGATCTGGTAGCGAAATAATCCTCCAACACAAATTTACAGGATTTACAGGTTGCCATGACATTGAACCAACTAATGTGGATTTACCTTAGATAACAATAACACTAGGGTTATTTGGCCCAGTTAAGTTATTAACTCTACGTAACCTTTTAACAGAGCATCATTTAAAAAACATCCTTAGCTATCCCTCCAAACATATCAAAGCTTATTTTACCTGCAATACAAAAAAAAGAAAAATACAACTTCAGCTATAGGGGAGAAAAAAATATGAGCTTTAAGTTTTAAAAAAGCTGCAAAAGTGTGCGTCATGCCTTATTTTGAAATTTACTGCAGTTCATCCTGGATTCTTACACACTCCATAACGCTACCGTCTTTGGAGTGGCACCACTCTGTGGAGCTGTCAGCGCTACCTTGCCACCTACAGAGCGGTGCTGCCTCCCTTTCCTTCCCCTCCTGCACTCCTCACAGCGGCAGGATCACAGTGGGCACGGCGCCTGGCTCTCTCTGGGCGGCCACTTTGGACTGCCACCCCCGGGCCCTGAAACACTTCCCGAGAGCGGTGGCAGAAGGGCTAGGCCTCCCTGGTGTTGACTGGCTGCCCGGAGCTCCGGACAGTGGGCAGCAGTGTGTGAACCCTGGCTCCAAGCCGCCCGACCACTCATACCCTCTCCCAGCCTCGGGCACATGAAAGAGGCCCCTGTGTCATAAACTCATGGGCTGCAAACAGAGAGCAGACTCTCTTGATCTGCACACACATAGGCAGGCAAATGCTCCTATGGTAGAAGATACAAGTACAGGTGTGGGTGCGCATACACATAGAGGTAGCTGATTATTCTATCACATGCATATTTTACATGCTACATTTACTGGCTTTGTGTACGCTGAATTCACAAACACACGCTTTCATTTATATGCAAACATCTACAACACATCTTTCTCTGTCTAGCCCGTCATGGGGATCAACTAATTTACTGCAATTGGCCCTAATTAGTGTTACCTCTCCAGCCAGTACACTCAGTGGGCTTAATTTAGGATGACTTGTTTGCGTGAACGTGTGTGTGTGTGTGTGGGTGTGTGTGTGTGTGTGTGTGTATGTGTGTATGTCTCTGTTTGTCCTTGTGTGGGACATGTGGTCTCCAAAGGGAAGGGACCCAGGGGCCAAAGGTTAAACATGGATCAGGTCATCAGCAACAGGAAGTAAAACAACTGGGTTTCTCAGCTCCCTCAAAATAAGTCGCTCACACTTAGTTGGGGAGGAGAATTAAAAAAAAAATGTTTTCATGTCCTTCTGTGTCTGTTTTCCTCTTATCTACTTCTCGCTATGTGAACTGCAGCAGCAAAGACAAAAGAAGGGGTCTTTTTGTTTCAGCCAGCAATGCATTCTTCCCTCCCAATCAACAGCGCTGGGGCGAGAAAACGTGTGAGAAAAATTAACAGCAGGAAAATAATGAGGCCCACAGGGTAACTCCTCACCCCTGAACTCCTCCTCCTCTAATTCCCTGTTTCCCACCTTCAGTCGTCTCCCTCTCCTACCACGGCGAGTGGCACTCCTTCGCTGTCATCTGCTCGCCACTACAGGATCTCACCTGAGAGAGGCCCACAAAGATCGCACAATCTCTTTTAAATTGTATGTCTGCAAATCATTTTTGTTTGTTTCATTCCTGCACATTAATTACATTATCCACCATTATTGGGGGATTTTGATCTGGACAATACGGCTCTCCACCTCGGGCGCCATTGTGTCCAAGGCAGCCCCATGTTGTTTCTCGTTGTCGTTTACAATTAATAGGGAGTTTGGAATTGCTTCTGGGTTACAATGTAAGCATCATAAGAAAATATGGACATACAACGCAGCTGAAAGTAGCATCTGATTATCTGTGCTACGTTAAATCCTCACTGTGTTTGATCAGCTCTATTTTATTGTCCAAAATACCTTGACTTGTGAAACCAGAATAATTTTGTGCTAAACAGAAATTATTTAAAACGTAACTTAAGACGTAAGAATCCTAGTTTTATTTTCCAAATCATAAAAAAATTATATATATATTTTTTAAAGTAAACTGAAAATTGAGTCAAACATAAAACTTCAGTATTATTTTGAGAACATTTTAAACATTTGTTACCAGCTTGGAATTGCTACCCCTAACTGGAAGAAACAAACAACGTCTTAGTTCAAAACTGTTGTTCAAATCCTTCATTGTCTTATCCTCGGTTTTGTGAACCTAAAGAGCGGTCTGACCCACACTGTAAAAAATCAAATAAAATCTGTATATTTAACAGTGATAAACAGTAAAATTGGCAGGACATTCATGAACTATAAAGTAATTTAAAGCTGTTGGTTTGATGTGAAGTTGCTGTAAATCGGTGAAAACAGCAATTTTGTACATTTTGCACTTAGGTTGTTTCCATGTTCACATTAGAAAAAATATCAAGTTTGCATCCTTTTTCCCCTTTGCTTTTCTGATCAAAAAAGCAGATTCATTAGACCTTCAGAGCACATGTTCATTGTGGGATTTTCATTGGAGATGTTTTAAAGATAATTTAACAATGAAAAGATTCTCATATATGTTGTCTAAAAGTTTGAATAAAAAACAGTCACTCCATTTATGTAGAAACTACAAATTAAATAATTTTCTTTTCTCAATCAGTTTAATTCTTTTTTTTTGTTGTTGTTGCTTAAATATTAAAAATGTAACTTTGTTGGAGCAATAAAGCGACTAATGTCTAATGTGTGAAAGTCAACTTTAGGATTAATTTTTATTAGCTTGAACTAATTGAAATAAAGTGAATAAAATGCACCGTGCCATGCAGAAGTGTCAGCTCTCCTTCTGCTCTGAAAGTTGGCCTACCTCAGACAAACAGCAGCAAAGTTATTTCTGTCATTCCAACCACTAACTTGGACCCAGAGATGCAGCTTCCACTTATTTTTAATCATTCTTCTCTAGCTGTAGTTTTCCAGCACAAACAGGAACATGCAGACGGACATAGCCAAGTCACATCTTCAACGAAACCAAATTACCGGTTAAAACAATTTGAACTGGTGTGCAATTTGGGACCTCCAGCTTAAACTGGCTAAATTAAATTTTGATCATTTTCTCTGGTTAACAGGTAGTCATTAAGGTGAACTCGTCTTTCCATTTTAGAAACCGAATCAAAAACTCTTAGGAGGCTACTGCCCTCAGTTCATATGGTACAACGAAAGCACACACGAGGATGATAAGTGTGGTTTTGAAGAGAAAAAGGAGCATAGAATATATTAGAGGTGGGACAAAGCCTCTTTTGTCATAATGCCTCTCTTAGCAGCTTCTCTGGCTGTGATGCAGAGTTCAGGCCAAGGTCCCCGACTCCTCTTATTCCTTTTGCGTAAGCCCCTGGCTTCCTGCTCTACTGTGACAATAGGATAAGTGTTTGTCTTGAGACAAATTCTTCATAGGTGACTGACATTTCTGTGTTTGTGTGTGTGTGTGAGTTTGTTTTGTGTGTCTGTTTGGTTTATTAACCAGCAGTTTTCGGGTGCCTGTCTATCCACTCCTCCTCTCCCTTCACCTCCTCCTCCCCCAGGGAAGAAGGCAGGAGGCGGGAAGCAGAAGCGAAGCCATTGTGAAGGGGAAGCCACTGGCCTCTTCCTGTTATGAGAGGAAATGCATACAAATGTGCTTCCTGTGCATCCACCCCCACTTTTTCTCTCTCTCTCCTTGTCCCTCCTGTCTTTTTCTCACTCTTTTTGTGGTGCAGAATCAGAATATATCCCTCCTTTTCTTTGATTCTCTTAAGACTTCCTGGAAAAAGTGACCCGGTCAGTAAGGTAAAACAGGGCATTTTTCATCACTAAATATTATTAGATATGTTGGTCCATGTCTCTTCTGACAATATCTCTTAATAATTATAGATATAATAAAAAAATAATTGGAAAAAAAAAATAGCATAAGCGGGAGGTGACAGCAGGTAAAGGTAACATGGTTCAGTGATTACCAAGTCGTGTTTGTGTGTCTGTGTGTGTGAATGAATTTGCGTGGGCATGTGTGTTAAACTGCATATGTCGCAATCTCCCCTGGGAAGATGGCTGAGGAGGAGGATATGGGTGAACAAATAGATGTGTACTTCTTTAAGGTTGTGCTAAATAATCTCCACCGTATATTACTGATCAGTTTTGGAATGTGAGAGGATTTAGATATAAGAATACACTAAATAAGAGTATTTGATGTTTAGCCTACAACAATCTCTGATTAGTGCTTGTTGTACATACAAAAATACATATTTAAATATCCCACTAAAACCTTTCGTTTTATGAGCCATTAGCTCAAAACGTTTGCTCATGGGGATGTAAAAAGCTTTGATAACTTGTAATGTTTTGTGTACTATGTGACGACAAGCACCACACCCCAGTTGCCAGAGTGCTGTGAACAGAAACAATTATGTTTACACTCACACTTAAACCCGTCCATTTTCTCACCACCCAAAACACTGTCATGTCATCTGATGATAATAAAGTGTTGTGTCTAATAGTATTGATGAGCCGAGGAGGAAAAGGTTGTGACCACATACGGGTGGTTTCCATCTGGGAATGTCTTTTTTTTTTTTTTTTTTTTTAATTCTATCATCTTGGTTTATTATTATTTCTACCACTGAAAACGTGTCAAAAAACAGCAAATTTAAAGTGCACCTACGTCTGCATGTCTCTACCAGCTGCTGAAAAAAACAGGTCAGAGCAACAGCTTACAGCAGCTGCTTGGGGTACTGATGTGTTCTTGAAATTGCAAATAAAGGATTTCTCAGATAGCCATGGAAAACAAAAAGGTCACATGAGGCCACACATGTTGGAAAGTGTCCTCAAGCCATGACAGCAAAGATCAGAACAGAAAACCTCTGTTGATGAGATTCATCACAAATTAGCACATCCCACATTGAGTATTTAACCGACCACTTGTCATCTCGCCAACATTCATATACATGCCAAGTAGCTTTATTTTTAAATTGTGTAATCAGACCACCGTGCACCGTGTGTGTTTGCGGATATGGGTTTTTTTTTTGTTACATACGTGTGTTGGAGGTAGCAGGTTGTATGTGTCAGGTTGAGATATGTGGGTGTGGTGTGATATTTATGCGGCTGTTATTGTTTGGTCAGTTTAGGCTTTTCATTATCGCACTCATTCTCTTCGCGCGGCGCTGTTAAAGTCAGCGTACGTGTGAATTATGATATGTGGGAAAAGCATGCATGCAGTTCCGCATTCAAGATTCAAGACTCAAAACAATTTTGATTTGATTCTTTCCTTCTTTTAGCTGTAAAAATGGCATGATGATAAAGTCAGAGGTTTAAAATATGTTTCCCACAAAAGTTTTGTACTGATGAGAAAAGCCAGGTGGCATTTAAAAATTTGCTCTCTGCCTACAAGAAACAAAATGTCACTTTATACCTACACTTGTTTATGAAGCTAAGTTCGTCTGATTTGTAAACGTTAAACTTAATGAGATTTACAAGACATTTTAAACTATTTTTCATCAATTTAATGACTTTTGACACTTCAACAGATAACAAGGCACTGAAGTATAAGCAAATTAAATGAACCCAACTTAAACTGCAACAGGACACTGTACTAATTAAGCAAGTAAACTTTAAAAAAATGAAAAAAATGAAAAGAAAAAAACTGTCCAACAATCTAAAGTTAAAAATGATACTACCTGCATTAAGTTAGCTGCCTAGAGCTCAATAAAATTTGTTTTATCTCTTTCAATATTACCTTTTTTAATTATATTTTTCTTTTTTGCAATGTGCAAAGTAAAGACATTCTTTAATGTGAAAGTGTAAATGTAGTATATGAAGTTTAAGCATTCAGTCACAAAAAAAACAAACCTAACTTTAATGGAAATATTTTATTTCTTTAATGCTTCTAGAATATACCTATGTATTTTTTGTATTTTTGTAATACCTAATTAATGTTTGTATACCCACCAAAGGTTCTAAAAAAATCCCACTTTAATTAAAAACTAGCTTTAGCTTGACTCAACTGGGTACAAAATCTTTCAATAAAAATACATCTTTGAGGATGTTTGCCCAGGTAGATTTTTGCTGAGAAATTACAATAATCCTAGCTTTCTTCCTCTCGGTTTTGATATGCCATGTTGATCATTCATCACATAGCATGTTCTCTTTGCAGTTCAGTTTAATCATGTGCAAAAAAAAAAAGATAGAGGGATGTTCTGTTTAATATAAGTAGTTTGCCGTGAACTTTGTAAAGATTAATCACAAGATTTAAAGCAGCATCCCATAGCGCTATAGGTTGAATCTCAGCTAAACATGCTCCAAAATTAAAGTGAAGACTGTGTCTGGATTGCGCATGGACATGGATCCAGTTTCAGACTTGAAGAATCACTTGCGTAAATGTTGCTCAGATTACTTTTTAAACCTGCGTCTCCAGAATTATGTCGATGAATTAGTTGCCAGCCACAGAACGAGCATGTCGGTTTTGTTTTGAGACTAGGTCCTCATGGCCTTTCGGATTGTGCGACATGCCAACTTTTGAAGCTTTATGGCGCCAGTAGAGTAAGTGACAGAGTGAACAGTTGATAATGGAGCTGTGATAGCAGATAGTCGTGTCCTACATCTGCCCCTTGTATTAAAACACCAGAGGAAGACAACACTCTACATGCCATGTACCCCAACAGCCTGTTTTGACCTTATGTTCTGCAAGACTTGTCATCTTACTAACACGCTCATGCACAGTTTGCAGTGCAATTCAGTCCCTGCAAGGCTCCCAGGCCCCTCTGGGGGAGTTTAGGTTTCAGCTGTGGATGATACAAGTTATAGTGGATATGACAATTAATCACATTGTCTGAACTTGTGAGTTAATCTAAAGCCATGAGGATAAGGTTTGTGTTTTTCACATTTCTTTCTGACTGTAAATGTCAGCATGGTATTTAGAGCACAGGGGAGCATTTTCTCCTCCTGTCGTCACTGAATCAGGCGAGTTTTCCGAGGTACGTGACCTGATGCTGCTCACACAAGTTTGTCAGGAGCTGGAACGCTCTCCGAGTCTGCGGCTTCAACCTGTTGCCTGACAGCTTTCTCAGCATGATGCTTTGGCATCTCGGGGAGAACCTTAGAGGCAAAGGGGGGTCCAGAAATATCAGCATTATACCCACTCTTAATGGAAAGAGAGAGAGAGAGAGAAAGAAGGAGGGAAGGAAAGGAAAACAGGATGGAGCGAGAGGAAGATTTTGATATTGAGTTTCCGTTGTGCTTCTTGGGAGATATGATTTCAGGAAATTCAAAATTGTCAATATCTTTTCAAGCCTGTCTCATTTTACAGTTATAAAGACAAACTGTAAACGGCGGTGCCTTACAGATAAACTTCAGAAAGCCATTCATGGCGCATATTCACCACAAACAGAGACCTTTTCTTTAAAGGCTTGAAAGGGTCTTTATGCTCACAGTGATAGGCTCTTTATTGTATTCAGAGCATGTATTCATTCGCTGTATATTTTGTATTTTTTGGCCCACTTAAACGTCAGAAGAGAATAGACAAACACGCAGTTAATCAACAAACTCAGATGGTTAGTTACCAGCTGGGCACGGCTCTGGCAGCATTTTCCTCGCTGTAAAAAAGCTTTGTCAAGACAGATCTCCAGTGTAATTAATACACACACGGTCGCATAGGAAAATAAAAAAGAAATTCCAATAACAACAAGCAGTGTTGCTCAGGGAAGCTGGCAGTGGCATTTTTTTTTTCCTCTTCCCCGTACCACTAAAGAGCTTGCACACATGGTTTGGAAAAGAAAGCAGGTGCAGCTCACTGGAATTAACTCACTTTCACTGCTCTAGTTTTGATCCAAACAATAGGAGGAATAGAGGCTGTTCTATTTTCACAATGTGGCCACTTTGTATGCCTTTGTAGCAAAGGCTACTAATCTTAAGGGCTTACACAGACATACACAGATGTGGCTGCATACCCACATAAAGAGACAGAGACAGGAGGAGGGGGAGGTTGTGTTGCATGAGACAATCCTTGTTGTTTGTCTTGAGTAGATTACCACTTTTGCAGCATACGCAAACGTCTTTAAGCAGACAATAATTTTCTCAGTAGCAAGCTCATTCTATCCGTCTAGCTAGTTTTCTCATACAGCAACTTGCACAAGTGTTTGCCACTGAAGAGTTTAACATCATGTTTCAACCACACACTTCAATTTTCTTTATTAGAATTGTACCTGAAAGATGAATACAAGGCACTGTGAAGGGAAAAAAATATGTAGTTTTAAAACTTTTTACATATAAAAATATGTTTTACAAATGTTCTACAAACCGACAGAGTTATCAGGTGTATAAATCCAAGATATAAAAAAAACCAAAATCCTTCTTACTGGTCATGGTGACAGGTGGAGGCACTGCCTTACCTGACTGCATGTCCTTACCGTTATAAAATAAAATCTATTTAATGCAATGCTTCATCCATCATTCAAATAAAGAAAGTGAGACTTGAGAGTGACAAAAAAAGTCAATGTCAACAGAAGAACACAATTTGCCATAAGTCCTGTAGGTGAGGCAACATGTGAGAGTAGGTGCTCTGGTCAGAGAAGACCAAACTTCATCTTGAAAAATGCTTGGTGGAAAACCAACATTCTGATCTCTCTGTGTATGTAATTTGCAAAGGATGATTGAGTAATACAATTTAGTTTGTAAATTGGAGAAAGTTGGAGAAAGTTGCAGAAATCTATCCCGACACAACTGTAGCTGAAATTGTAATAGAACTCTTGCGAAATACATTTTCAGATTTGTATTTGTGAAAAGAAAAAAGAAAAGAAAAACTCTAGCTTCTGTTTCATTTTTCTTCCACTTTGCTTTGGTCTGTCACAAAAGAATTAAACATATGACAATGTGAAACAATGGAATTAATACTTTGGCCAGACATTTATAAAACTTAGTTCACTGTGATGCATCAATAACGCATTGAGTAAAATAGTTAGAAAAGCTTTTTTTTTTTTCTTTCTACCAGACGCTTAATTTGTTGGCAGTGGAAACTTTAACTCGCCATATGTTCCACAATAAACCTCTGTGATCTTTGATGTACAAGCAATAACTGATCCTCTTTACCGTTATCTGACTGAGACAGAGTATTTTCAGTTCCTCCTTTTTTTTTTTTCTTTTTTTCCTGGTATGGTGGATGGACTGTTACAGTCAGGGTATGTTGAACTCTCAGCAGACTTCACTTTGACTTTAGTGATGTTTCCCTTAGAGTGATAGTTTTTGAAGAAGAGATGTTCTAATGACATTTTTCAGGGTCACTTCCTTTTTACAGCAGGATTGGTACATAATCTGTGATTTTTTTTTCTATGTAAAAAAAAAAAAAGAAGCTCAATACATTTGATCGTTATTTTTTTCATTGCAAGATTTTTTTTATTTTTTCTGTCTGCATTTCTTTAAGTCTTTGCATCTTCTCGGCTTTCTTTTAATCTTGCTAATTTTGTTTTCCCTCTTCTCTCTCACCCAGGTGACATTTACAAAGCGAAAGTTTGGCCTGATGAAGAAGGCATATGAGCTGAGCGTGCTGTGTGACTGCGAGATTGCCCTGATCATCTTCAACAGCACTAACAAGCTGTTCCAGTATGCCAGCACAGACATGGACAAGGTCCTCCTTAAATACACTGAGTACAACGAGCCCCACGAGAGCAGAACCAACTCTGATATTGTGGAGGTATGTTACAAGAAAAACACATACACACACACACGCGCGCACACGTAAACACATTCCCTGACATGCAAGCTCACGCAAACGCACAAGCAGACAGATGGTAACTGCGCTTGTGACTCATTCAGCAACCCTTACTTCTCTCTTTTAGACTTCACACCTAACAGAGTGCAAGAAATAATTGCTCCCATAGCTTGTTGGTCTTCCCCAAGGGGCTCGGTAGCAATATCAATCATGTTTTTTTTTTTTCAGAAAAGGCACTTTAAGCTCTGCAATATGTCATTAATTTCAAGAAAATATTTTTCTTTAAATGGCCTCCTCTTACTGTTTAAGCTTCCCTGCAAACAAGAGGTTGTCTGTTATTGATCTGGACTTCTCAGCCTGTCCCCTGTGGTGTATAATCACTGCACCCTGCCCTTGGTGTCTTGTCAGCATTGATGTGCCTCTAAGAGGAGGATGTTGATCTGACTTCCTCTGGACACTTGTCACCAAAGTGGCTCAAAGCAACGTTAAACAGAGCTGTTGGCCCAGGCACCACAACGCAGGTGGATCAAGCAGGAAATTACATTGTCAGGCTCCTGAAGCTTTAAGCTCCCAACGTGAACCTGTTATGCAACAACTGCTTCTGGAGCGCCATCAGACCTGGTGGGCAAAAGACCTGAATGAATACACACAGAGTTCATCTCCTTCTGCCCTTTGCCCTGTCTGCTAATTTGCCCTTGCAGTGTCTTGATCTAATGGAGTAGGCATATAAAGTCATGTAAAGTAAGTTCTTTTTCTTATGAACGTCTCCTATACAAGGCAGTCCTTAAAGCGATAATGACTAATGATTTTTATTTATTTTTTTATGTAAGCACATCTAGATTCTGTTAGTTTCAAAATATCCTTTTCAATGCAAAGTTAAAGACAGTTATACACACGGACAATTTTGTTCTATTTATTTATTTATTTTTTGTTATTCAAGCTAAATTTTGACTTTTGTTAAATTAATTTTATGAATCCCGATTTTTCCCTTGTGGTGGAGGAATTTTGGAAGCTGTGTGGCTGTTTTTAATTAATAATATATAGCAGCATAATGCTATGTTCATAATTCATGTGCAGCACATGCATACTTATCTAAATCTGTTTTTTTTTTTTTTTTTTAAGACAAGCACTTAAAAAACACAGAACACATCAGAGGGAACATAGATATTCGTGATTTGTAATGAATGAATATCACACATGGTCCAGTGCCTCAATCCAGATGGCTATGTGATCAAAAAGCATGGGACATATTTTTCTTCCCATATAGCTGCTGCTAGGCTTATTGCCCAGTTAGTAAGTGACAGACTAGTTGTTTGCTGTTACAGATAGCACTCCAGCTACAAAAATTAATCAGCTTACATATGTGTACAAAAGTACTTTGGCACTGAAGATTTTTGTCTTATGCTAATACCATTCTTCGTGTGATCAGGCGTTGTCATGTTTAAAGTCTAAAACCAGCATAAACAAACATGTCGCAATACACTGAAACTTCAAAAACGGTTACTGATTTCAGTAGTGCATTGTTTCATAGCCATTTCCATTTGGTAGAGTCAAATGTGAAGAGTGTTGATGCAGTTCCTACATTAAGCACTCAACATATGACTAACCTCAATGATGAAAACAAAGGGAATGAACGCGGTGCATTATCATGGACTGTACTGAAAAGCATGACAATTTATTTGCTTTTGCAGGACATGCTTTATTACCTGCCTATAATTCATGCTAGCAAGCTCTTTTGAAATTTTAATCTGCTTAGGGCCTTATGGATTCTATAAATCACACTAATCAATTTAGGATATACTTTTAAAAAGCTAGAGTCCATTTGAGCAGCAGTGTTTTTAATGCACCCAGCTCTTCGCTGCCGGTGTAGTCGGTGTATAAAGCTGCCCCTGCTGAACCCATGAACAGAGCTGTCACATGTTTCAGCAAGTGCCTGTGACGAGAGTTCTTTGTAGCTCTTTCCTCAACTGTGTCTCCATTAGGGAGCACAGGATGGCTAACGTGTAAACAGCCGTGTCAGGGGAAAGACGCTAAAGAGCCTAGTGGGGGAGAGCGCTACGGAGCACTACCTACAATTTGATCCCCAGAGGACTGTGTGCTTTTTGAGCAACTCACTGCGGGAGAAATCGATCTGAAGAGGCCTCCAGCCTGAGCTGCGGTGAGCTAAAGGGATTGGCCACAGGGCAGACACTAGCACGTTTATTGTGGTTAGGAGGAAGGCGGGGGTTGGGGGTGGGGGGGGGTGTCTGAGCAAGGGTCAAGATTTTTCCCTGGAAGCTGTTTGTGATGCTGTTTAGCAACGTCACAGATGTGGGAACGTGGGAGGCTTGTTGAGTTTGCAGGGAGGAAAGAGCAAAGCAGACTTCCTGTTGAGATGAATGGACGATGAGGAGGAGTTCAAGAACAAACTGGAAAGCTGGATTCAGAGCTGTAGATTAACTAACGTTCCCTCATAAGAATGTGTGTCATTTCTTACGTGGAACTGCACAAGCTCTTGTCTTCAGCAGCATGCTGAACTGCATGCATCATTCTCCCTGTATTACTGCTGTGCCTGAAGTTGTAGTGGGAGGAGAGGCAGAGGTAGGGGAACGGAGCTCACAGTGTGGGCGGCTGGCATAGAGACCTGCTACATTAGCAATAAAGCTCTATGTAATTAGCATGTCTTTGGTTGATAATTAGCGTTGTTGAGAGAGTGGCACTAAGAACGTTGCACTGCCTCTCTAGCAACAGCATGTTTACAAGAGGCTCGAGGGCTGATCTCTCTTCCTCCTTTTATTCTTTTTCTTTTGAGTTCAGTTTTCTATTGACCATACATCTTCTCTAGGTGTGTTTTTTATTACTTTATTCTAAGGGTCAGCACACACACACACACATATATATATATATATATATATATATATATATATATATATATATATATATATATATATATATATATATGTTTGAAACCAATGGCGGGTTTAGAATGGAAGAAAAAAAAGAAACAGGACAAACTGTCTTGCTGACTCTTTTTGAAAACATTTTCACCTTGAAGAACACTTCTATAGCTGCATGTGGAAGCAACAACTAACTAACCATAGAACAGTTGTGAGTTTTAAAATTGGACATATTGCTCACCACACAGGTTATATTTTTGATGGGAGTGTCTTTCATATTTAAACAGACAAAAAAAGTACATATTACAATGATATTATGATACGCTGTTTGCAAACTCAGTAAAAAAAATGCATGTGTTAGTTTTCTCAAAGCTTAAAGGGGCATTATTGTTTATGTTCTAGCCACAGGGCAATTTTATCGCACAATCAAGTAAGTATGTTACTTTCAGATGTCATAAAAAAGGTTGTATATATATCAAACTTAACTTAAAAGAAATTTGACACCTTGAAATTGACCTGTCTCTTTAAGAAGCTCCTGTCCTTTCCAACACTCTTTTCCAATACCATTCCTAGGAATGGTTGCAAAGTAGAAACTACTGAGAAGTAGTTTGTATGATAAGCTCAGCAGTTGCACAGTTCCAAGAGGTGCTTGCTAATTGCTACTGACACTAGTCTGGAGGAGCAGAGTGGGGGAGGGGCGATCTTTAAGCCCCCCCCCCCCCCCCAGCTGGAAACTGCACCTATTTCTGTGGAAATAGGTGGCACTTTGTATGATCAAGTGCTTAGGCACCCCAAAATAGATGTCATGGGAAATTCAAGGATTTCTCAAGCATAAATTAAAGAATCAAAACAATACCTAAGGCATGTTTTTGGTGAGAGAATAACATTATAACATGATGCAAAACTCAAAAATATTGATTTTACATAAAACCCTCCCTTTAGAATATGGTTGTTTGGAGAAAGAGGGGCGCACCTTGGGTGCAACTCTGGCATTGCTGATTCTCCTTGGAAATTGGAAAGCAGGTCACAAAAAAAAAAAAAACAGTTTGAAAGGTTTTGCTGCAATTTTAAACAAACTGAGATCTATATTTTAATAACTCTGTTTGCTTACATTTTTTCACCATGATATTCTAACTCCCTGATACTCCTCTCGTGACGGTACTAAACTTTGCAATGCACAGCTATCACACCTTGGCTAAACAAGAGGGGAGGCCTTCTTAATTAACGATAAGTGTTCAAAGAGACATCTGAGCTCATCTCGGCTCTCACAGCTTGATAAAAGCAAACACAGACACTGATCCATCATCTCTGGATGTCGGCGGAGGGTTCAAGTGTGTCCTGCTGGCAGGTCCACGCCTCACTCTGAGTCTGGCTGCAGATAAAACAGATATACACATAGATAGATTTCCCATACTCACTGTTCGCCAGACTGGCTTCCTGGACATGTGAAGAGCATTAGAGCTGTACTTGGAAAAGATGAGGTAAAAATGCCATTTCTCTTTTTTTTTAGTCTTATGTAATTCACACTTAAGAACAATCACTCTTCCCATCGTTGTTGGTGATTTATTTTTCTGGGGTAGAAGAGGATGTTTGGGAGTAATTGCCATAGCACATTGAAAGAGTCCTTTCTGTTTCCTCTACTGATGATAGCTGCCATAGCCCAAACCAAAGCAGAGTTGGCTGGTTCATGCTGAGATTGAAAGACCCCCAAATCCAACAACTCTGATGGGCTTTGCCAAATCCCTGCACCACAATGTGCTTGTCCTTCCTACTGCTGAAACAAAGAATGCAGGTTTGTGACGCAACTGAAGGGTTAGTTCCTGTTGTGGTAAATGGGGCCATGTGTCCTCTATGCTGCGAAAACAACCTCAATGGATGTAATGCTGGTATCAGTTGTATTCAGCTGTACAGTGTGAGCCATTGTCCTCTTAGTGTGTTGGAGATCGTGCATTTGACTGCATGTCTGCTACATGGATACCTTGCGCTGGGTGCTGTGGTGACCTCCAGCAGAACCTGCACACTCCTGTCATTGCTGAAGTATCACATGGAGCAGCACATGGAGCTTGGAACTTAGGCGACCTGCCTGCCAGAGGAGGGCCACTGGCCAATCCCATTCCCAGCAGATTAACCTAATCTGAAAGTTCAGATCACCCTGTAATCTTAAACAGCAGCAGCAGCACGAATTTGACTCCTGCACCCTAACCTCAGCTTTTTTCCCCCCACATTTCTTCTGCCTACATTTTCTCTCAGAAGGAACTACTGAATGAGGGATGGAAACGGAAAGGGACAGAGGGATAGATGAGTGCTAGAAGAGAAGGAGGGAGGGAGGGAAAGAGGGATGGAGGGAGAAAGGCTGGTAATTATTTCCAAAGGTCATTCTGTTAATGACTACCTGCTTGGCTAATGAGATTCAGCAAAGCTCCCTCACCATGTTTCACCCTGCGTATGTTTCACCCGTGTACCAAGACGTGTGAGAAGCACAGGTGTGATTTCATCCCAGTGACAGTCCACCGGAGAAGGGGGAAGAGTGTGAGGAAGGGGGCGGTGCTGTGGGGGAGTGCAAATGAAGAAACATAAAGAGAAAGCCCATCAAGCCAGGTATTTCTAGGAGACAGCGCATCTACACCAGCTCAGTTCGCTTTGCAACAGGCGGTGGTTTTTTAACGCTTTCAAAATAGCACAAAGTCTCATTTGGATCGACTTGGTAACCTCAAAAATGTCTTTTTTGTTAATTCTGTCCCCTTTTCTCTATTTTCTCATAAAATTCCTGCAAGTCAACACGACATGTGATCTCCTCATCTGAGCTGCCAGTGTGCTCGTGTTCTGCCGCACTCTTGTGAAAATATTTTCCAGCGTGTATGCTATTCTGTGTGCTTATTTAGTTTCTAAACAGCGTGGAGAACATTAGCCTTGGGGAGTTTTCTGTGTTGATCGGCTTCACTGAATGGCTGCTTCTCATGGCTCTCAAAGACTGTATAATTACTTGGACTTGAATGTAATTTATCCTCCATTACTTTTACATGTGTCAGCATCCAAGAGAAACAGCGGGGGTCGTATCATATCTTCAGTCCTTTTCAGTTGTCCACTGTAATTTTGTGTGCAGCCATTCTGCGGTTTCAGAATAGGGCACATGTGGCGTAAAATGGGGTGGAGGTGAGGGGTGGGGTTGTCCCAGCATTCACAGTGCCTCAGTGTTTACTAGCAATCGACAACACGGCTTGTTTTTGCTGGTGAGACGAGGATTAAGAGCTGAAGCTGCTTTGACGGACTAAGTAAATTAACCTTGTGGCATTGGCAAGCTAAGAGTATCGCAGTTCGCTAAAACAAAGATTTGGACGGCAGATTTTGCACATGGCATCACAGAGTGATTAAAAGAAGGGGGTAGATAGTCACTAACTGCTGTATCAGGTTGAATGCATTGTCATTACAATTCTAAACACACTGCAACTAAGAAAATAGCTCTTCAACTTTTGTTTACAAATTAAAATTTGATGTGTGTTGTGGATTTGCAGTCAGCCATCCTGAGTCAGTAGTTTGTTAAACCACCTTTCGCTTTAAGTATGTGCACATTTTCTGAGGTAAACCAGTGCCATGCACATCTGAAGAGCAACATTTTCCATTCACTTTTGCAAAATAACTCAGAGTTAATAAGGTTGAATGGAGAGCATCTGTAAACATAACATTTCAAGTTCTGCCACAGGTTCGCTATTGGTGGGGGGAGTTAAAGTTGTTCCATATTTCATTTTTCAAATGAGAAATTGAACAACACCTGGAATAATGCACTACACTCTACCCTTTCTTGAAGTTTCTGCAAACAGAAGTGTTTGTGGTTGGAACATGACAAAATGTGATGAAGTTCAAGGTGTACAAATACTTTTTCAAGACTCTCTAAGGTACTGACATTTATCCAAGTCACCCCAAAGCTAAAATACACCACAAACTAAACGTTATGAGATTTCACTTTTAAGAACACAATGTGCAGGTATTGAGTTGTACAACCCTCTCTGTTCCAGCTCATTTCAACTTTTAAATTAGATCCTTTAAATGCAGATGTGTTTGCTCCCCTATATGTGTGCTTCACGGTCACAGAACTGACAACGCAAATTGATATGACCACAAAACTTACCACCCCCAGAACAGCGCCATCTCATTTGAAGCGTTCTCCTTCTAATAAACGTTAAAAAAGTGGAAGCAGCCTAAAAATAGAATGTGATGAAGCTAAATATAGCTGTCTGTGTTTTGTCAGGAAGGGATAGAAGAATAGAACTTGGGTTGCTTTCATTCTCTCCCTCTCTCTCTCTGTCGCTCTCTCTCTTTCTTTCTCTTTAATTGCCCCCTCCCTGTGTTTTAGGCTGGGTAGGTTGGGGGTGTTTAGGCAGAGGAGTGAGTAAGCAAATTGTGAGGGTATTCATACAGCCCTCTGTCTCAGCGCCTTTCTCCCTCTCACTCCCCCCTTCACTTTTCAAAGATCAACAGAGAAGATTTGCCCCTCGGCGACCGCATCCAGAAGGCCGTTGGTGTGAGACCTTGTGGTGCCTTGAAACATTTGATCCCCTGAATAAATAAGTCTATTATTTGTCTCCAATGTTGCCCTCTCTCTCTCTTTCTCCTTCTCTCTCTCTCTCTCCCTCTCGTGGTCTCTCTCTCCCATACTTCACCAAACAGACTGTCCCTGACTAGTTATTTTCCAAAGTCTTCTTGTTACAGAGAAGATTCATTTGTAGAATGTTATTTCATCTTTGTCAGTACGTTCAAGCATTCGTTAAGATAAAAAGTGACAAAAACGGAGGCGTTGGCGTCAGACGTTTACTGAGTTCCTGTTTTATTGCCTGTATGCCTTCAGAAAAGTTAAACAAGATGTTAGATAATATATAAGACATACAGCCTCAGCACTTTTTTCCACATCAGATGCCCGCTGACCAGAAAAGCAGAACCTCAGTCAAGAAATTATACCACTTGGATCTCTGTGAGAGGTGTTTTTTAGGGTCAATACCAAAGCGGAAGTCTGAGGTACTCACACAACAACAAAAAGGAGGTTTTAAAAATAGACTGTTTGAAATGTGCCAATATGTGGTCCCTGTGGTGAGGCAGCAGCGCAAAAGGCAGGCCACTTCTGAGGCCACGCTGCCAAAAAGGCAAGGCTTTTCCACTGCACAGCCTAAAACAATTCACGCCAGTCATTAAGATGAAATGATGCCCTGTGCTTTGAAACTATTTATGGAAAATCTTTTTAGAATAATGAAGATCTATTTTTAAAGATGGCATTCCCTGCCCTGCCTGGAGTACCCTCCCACCCCTCCCCCTTTTTTCCTCCCCTCTTGAGTGTGGAAACTCAAGGTCACGGTATAGAGGTCAGCAGGCCGGTCATTGTTACTCGAGGCCCCCCTCCAGCTCCCTTTTCCTGCTATGTTGCCACGCGATAAGAGACGGAGAGACAAAAGACGCTAAGTGAAGATTAGTGATGCTGGAGGGAACCACAAAGTAGGAACAAAGAGCGGCTCGAACGTGACTCTTCATCCGAAGTCAGCTGGAGTTACTTGGCTACACTGTCACTACATATCACTTTTGAGTCTGTCATTTAGAGCTGTATTGATATGATTGTATCACATCTGGAGTAGCATCTCTGACTTAAACTCCTCATATCCCATTACTACCTATACAAAGTGTGTAAATCTACACTTGGGAGGAAAACACACAGTTTTAGCCTTGGCCCATCGATTTTCTGCTTCTCATCAGAAGCTCATATAGATTCATTCTCATTTGAATAGAGAAGTATTTTACAGCTGGAGTGTAGATGGGGATGAAAGATGGCCAGGCTAAGGGTGAACACACAAGTGCCCTCTTTATGCAGTTCCACTGAGCTGGCATTGTGTGTCATAATGTCTATCTGGCTAATTATACAGTGTAGTGACAAGTCTGAATGACCACTTTGTTCCTGAGGCCGGGATGCTGCTGCAGCAAACAGTGTTGGATTCTGACATGTGCTAAGTGTGTGTGTCTTCCATATGGGAAACACTGCACCATCTGGTATTCTGCTGTGTACTGGCTAGCTAAAACTGTGTGTGTCTGTGTGTTTGAGTGTGCTCATCTTAGTAGCAGTTTTAGCATAGACATAGTTTGAGGAAATGTGAATAACCTTCCACTTCTCCCACCTCTACAAACATTTTATTTATTACTTTCTTCACTCCATTTTTAGGACAGTCTAAGAGTCCTCTCTACAGACAGAAAGAACATACACTCAGTTGTTAATTACTAGAAATATCAAAAATTTGCTCAAGCATGAGGAAACTCAGAAAATAGCCTTAGATTTCTGATTAAAATACAGCAAGACACAATAAATAGGAACTTCAAAGGCACAGAATCTCTCAAAAGTAGATAAACCAATAGTGGCCTTAACCAGTGACTACTGGGTGCACTGATGAATAATAAAAATAAAACACACACACCCACACACAGGGACACACTGTGATTAGGGGTCCCACTTCTCAGACTGGTAACCTACTAAATCAGCTATCTAGCCCGAAATCGCTCATGCAGATACACACACCATGCCGCCGCCATCCATGGGCATGCCCCTCGACATGGTCCTGGCATGTTCAAACTACGCTTCATGAAACTGTGGCCCTCTTCCCTTTGGTCTGCCATCTGCTTCCAATAAACTAAGCCAGCCTGATTCCTCTGATGTTCCCTTTGCTTTGAAAAGCGCAGAACCGAAAGAGTGAGCCAGAGAGAGAAAGAGTGTGAGACAGCGAGAGAGAGAGACACAAAAAAATAGAGCAAGTAAGAATAAGACCAAACAAGCCCAAAATGAAATAGAAATATAGGGAATAAAAGCACATCTCAAACATATTATTACTTCTTCCCTGCTGACGGTAAGGCCACCCTGATTGTGCTTATGGTACGCCGGTGCTGGAAGCTCTTAATCCACAGTTTTTCCACTTCAGACTCACCTCCATTGCATTTGTAATGGGAAGAGACAGTGTTTCTTTTACTTGCCTCAACCTTACAAACATTAAACCACATTACACCTTACCAGCATGCCCTTACTCAATGAAGTTTGTCAGATGGTTAAATAAAGCATGGTCCGTGTGGTCTTTCAAAACTTTTCCCTTGATTTTAATCAAAATTTAATCTTGAGTTTATAATATATTTCAGCTGAACTTTACTGTACGCTCCCTATGTTTTTTTTGTTGTAAAGAAAATAAGTATAAATTATTTTTTTTACCCTGAAGCTCTTCATTACCTTTTTGTTACTGCTTGAATTTCACTGTTTCAAAAGAGAGTAAGTTGTTAACTGACTAGCAATTTGACATAAACAACGTGACTACATTGTTCATGTTATTTAAATACCTCTAGGTCATCACACATTTGCTAAAGAATTAATTACTGTATTTCTCAAAACAACAGCTTCCCAACTCAACCTTAATAATGATGAATTTCAGTCATTGGTTGTTGGCTAATTGGACCACAACCAACTACAGACAGAGCCATTCTTGTCTTTCCTACATCTGTTCTGTGAAAATTTGCCCAGGTTTAATGGTTTTAAATTGAACCTGCCATTAAAACTTTCAATAACTCCATTACATGGGTAATTAGTTCTTATCCTCTGTCTTGGTTTCTTTTCAAAAGTGTCTCCAGGAACTATCGTACCATTTACCACATGTGAAAAGAGTTTCTATCAATGGGTTGTTTTTTCTAACATGTTTTTGCACTGGTAATGTCAGTCAATGGGTTGAGGACATTGAAAAACATTCACTGGCCTGGCTGTCACCAATAGCCATAAACACAATATTGAGCATGTCAGACCCTTCAGCCACTGCCAAGATAACTGCAGAGGGGAAATGGTCAGTACTGGAGCTCTTTCCAAACAGCCCATCAACTAGCCAGAGTAGATCAGAAATAAAGACGTACCCATTGAGCCATCAGTGTTTTGACTCTGTTCGAGATATGGTTGAAGTGCAGAAAATATGAGGAGCAGGACAGCGAAGGCGAGACCAAGACAGACTGAGGAGCAGACTGAGACTGAGACATGGGGGCAGAAAGACGGATAGGGGGACAGAGAGGGTGAGCAGGGTGGCAGACTGCCGAGCAGACGGATCCTGGTATGGCGGGAGCTCTGGGCAGGCGTCATCTGTCCCTAGCAGACCCCCTGGGGCCACTCAGAATTCACACCCAAATACCCTACGCTGTTTTGCTTGAGAGCGACTCTAAGTTGGCACCCACAACCCAAACTATGAAATTTAGCTCCTTTTCCTGTTATTAAAACATTACAGAACTCAAAGCACATGACGTTGCGAATATGTGTGTTTACTGAACAAGAATGCTTCTGATTCTTTCTAGCTCTGGTCACCTCACTCAGTTTTCTCAGTGCTGTCCGATGGTTCCTCTTCTACCATCACAGTCTAGGCCAGCTTGGCTGAAGGTGCAAAGCTACGGGATACCACTGAGACGCTGCGTCTCAAGTATGTAGGACACCTTGTCTATGCTGTGCCTGCTTCACACAAGCCCTGTGAGTGGAGTCATAAGGGAGCGTCATGAAGAAGGAGTTTAATTAGGAGCAAGCCTCCAAAGGGGCCATAGAGAAAGACACTGAGCGAAGCAAGAGGAAACAGCTTTTCTGCCATTTTTTTAACCATACCACCCTCATTTCCAGTCCCCTATCTTGCACATTTACTGGACTTTGTCCATATAATACACAGCAATGTGCATGATCAGTGTATTCTTAGACACATTCTGTGGTTTTTGTTTGGTGTCTGAAGTCATCATCCTCTCCTACTCACTTCTTACTCACCTACTTCTCATTTCACACTTTGGTCAAATTTGGTCTTATCGTTCTGTCCTTTTGAGAACGTAGCAGAGAAGGTGTGAAAAGAGGGCAGATAGGAGGAATACTTAGTGACACAAATGTATTTGGAAAACAATAAGTTCAACATGTTGCCTCTCTCATTGGTTCACTTCTTGACTTTGGTTTACTGGATAGCCAATAAGAGAGCTTTCTTTTGGTTGGAAGTTTCCAGTTTTCAAGCGTTTAATGACCGGGGGGAAAAAAAAAATCTGATGTGTCATTATTTAACCAGTCAATCCTAACAGAGGCAAAGCAAAACATCCAGTTGATAGTGACTTCCTTAACTATTGTAATTATAAGAATACTTTCTTTATATTGCTGTAGCAGCAATTGGAACTATTGCTGCATTTCTGTTTGGAATAAAAATGAAGTGGGTAAATTATTTGATACTACGCAACTATAGTATCATAAAATTGTTATCACTTGTAAAATCTAATACTGGCCCAACATTCCCCAAGGACTCCATTTTAGTGAGAGGTTGTCCGACCTTACACTTATACCTAATAAGTTATTTTTCTTTGTTGCCTTGTAAAATTAATAAGCATCTCCTACCCCCTAGCAAGAATTGATGTTTCCTTAAAATAAAAATAAATAAATAAAAAACATATCAACAAGTTATAAAACAACATTAAGAAGCATAGGGTGGCAAAAGTAGACTACAAGAGTGAGGGGTCCATTTATGGCTACAGATGATCCTATTGGTTGCTGGGCTGATTGTCAGTCTTTGGCAACAGATGTGATGTCACTGAACAGGTGGGCATAACTGGGGTAGGTGACATAGCATCCTTGAACCCGACCCTAAATATGTCGAGTCCTGCTGGAGAGCTAAGCCTAGGCCACATGCTTCATAGTCACTCCTGTCCTGACTGCCTGCACTTCATCGACGCCCAGCGCAACCATTGCCCAACCCCCTGCAGGACAGCCAGCTCAGTTACCCCATATGGGTGACACTTTTGGCCCAGCCTTTGCTCTCGTCCTCCCGCATAGCTACACTGCTGTTTCTCCGAGAATGGAATTGAATCCCTAGTGCTCTCCTCGCTGGTGGCAGTAGGTGGAAATCTGTGCTGGTGGGAAGAAAAGTTACTGGTTCTTGCGTGTGTTCTCGTGTGAACCAAGGAAAGGCCGGCGGTTCAGCTCTTGTCAGCATGATGTGATGCATCGCCAAGATCATGGAGGAAGCTCGGCAGGAGAAATCGAAACTTTTTTACATCTGACGCCTTTTCTTATAAACAAGAATGCAGCGTGCTGAACCTCTTTCACCCCTTTGTTCTTTCCGCGTAGAGTGCTCTAATAGAGCAAGAGGGCCTGATTCACTGCAGGTTTTCTGTAACGCCTCAGCTGATTTGTTTGGTGCGATTTCCTGAAGACTGTCAAAAGATATGAGAGACGCTTTTAAATTCAGAATTCCAGATTTCCACTCTAGGGGCCGAGGGAGGATTCGGAGAGCCAGCAAATGTTGACACACTTACAGTAGATGCCTCAGCCACGAGACGCTTCAAGAATCAAACAGTTATCTCTCACACACACACACACACACAAAAGCGGCCCTCTAAGTTCACTAAAACCACACTCTAAACAGGCCTTTGTTGTGCTGACATAAGAGATAACTGGATTGTTATTTGTTTTCTAAGCAGGCAGATCGCTCCTGTCATTTCTGCAGCTGCTTGTGATGGAGTTGCTCGCACTTGTATCGCTTCTGTGAGTGAGAACTGGCGGAGAGAAACAAATGAGAGGAAGAAGTTCACAGGGATTAACTTATCTTAGCATCCATCTCCTTTCCTCTCTCCTGCTTTCTTTCTTTCTGTCTTTCTTTCTTTTTTTTTGTGCTTGGCTCGAACACCTACTCTCACACACCCACACGTGCACACGCAAACACAGATTCATTCCCCTTCTTTCCCCTCCCACATACATACACACACTTGATCAGCATCAAATACAGGGTGTGCTAAAGTAAATTTAATTACGTCTGTCTGATATGGAGCTTCAGATGAAAGTAGGAGAGCGCGGTGCGAAGCAACGACTGCACAGACAGGAGCAGGCCCATGATATTCCTCCTGTAGACTAATCTCCCTTTATTAAAGCCAGAAGGAGAGAGGGAATGGAAAGGGGTGGAGGGGTGGATGGAGAAGAGTGGAAGGAGGGGGGTGTCTTTGATGAGATCTGTAACTGTCAGCTACTGTACTTTTCTGCTCTCCTGCTCTGTCTTTGTCTCCCCACTTTGCGAGGCAAATGAACACAGCACCTATCGTTGCAAGGCAGGCAGGCTCTCATGCTATCACGCAAAGTAATGTACTGTGAAACTCATCCTTGTTGTTAAGGATGTCAACAATTTCTTTAAAAGAAAAAAAAAAAGGACAGATGTGGCTCTCCCTCGCCCCCCTTAAAGCTTTCTTTGTCTTAGTCGCTCCTCCAGTTAGAGGGAGTGGTAAGCCAGTCAGTGGTTTTCTGCTGTTTTGCTGCCCACTCTAATAGGGGCAGGTGGCCATCAGGTGGCCAAAACAAGAAACTGCCTTCCTTGTAGCACATATATAGTGCCTTGAAGTAGCATTTTTGTGACGTTACATTTTTATTTTTGTAACAGTCTAATAAAGTGAAGTGCTTAATTGTAATATTTATTGCAGCACCCATACCCCAGTGTACATTAATCATGCAATTATTATAGTTGTGCATTCCACAAATCTGTTCTTTATGGAAAATTATGAGAATAAGGCTATTGTTGTTGTTTGATGGGCCGGTGGTGGAGTCGGTCCTATAACCGGTGGGTTGCTGGTTCAATCCCGGCGCTGTCTGTCTCACTCGTGTTCTTGAGTTTGCTGGTGGGCCTGGTGGCACCGGTGCATGACAACCTGTCATGTCAGACTGGCCCCAGCACAGCTGGGGCCTCAATGTGTCTTTCCACCATCCGCTTGTAATTCACCCATGTGTGCGTGAATGGCTGAATGACTGATTGCGTGTAAAACACTTTGGGGTCCTCTGCACTTGATAAAGTGTTATAGAAGTACAAGCTATTGATCTATTACTGCTGAAAGAAAGCTCTAGGCAGTCGGGTTTCCACAACATCCCCATCGGTGATACATGGTGGTGGCAGCATTATGCTATGTGGATTTTTGTCTTCACAAAGGAAAGAGAATGTAGAAGGAAAAAAAGAAGTTGAGGCAATCCTAAGGCACCAAGCCGGTTTCCATGTATGTAGATAAATACAGGATAATCCTAGGGGAAATAAATCAAAGTTATGACTGAGCTGTGCTGTGAAGAAGAAAGGACAAAAATGTTAGTGTCAAGTTCAAAGAGACATACCATAAAGTAGTTGCAGCTGTAATTGCAGTAAAAGAGCTCTGCATTTACAAGGCATTGAATACCACACCTCCTCTTTTATTGTTTTTTTCAAAGTCTTGTACTATTTTTAATTCTTCAAGTCTATGATCATGTGGCATTGTGCTGTTGGTTGTGATTAAAATGTCTGTGCCATTCTAAATGATAAGTTGAATGTAAGCGTGTTTAAAAAAAAAAACAACTAATGCTCATTTACTCAATGTTAACAGGTTAGAGATTTCCAAAATGCCAAAAAGATAAAAAAAAAAGAATACACTTGTCATGGAACAACAAATGTACTTTAACAGTTCATTTAAAAAAATAAAATAAAATAAAGACTAAGGTATTTTAATTGGGATTCTTGGCTACCTACCCAAAATCACCTTCGACTATGTTGTGCAACTGTTCTGTTTTCAGACGTTGAGAAAGAAGGGCCTAAACGGCTGTGACAGCCCAGACCCAGACGCAGACGACTCGGTGGGCCACAGCCCCGAGTCCGAGGACAAGTACAGGAAAATAAACGAGGACATTGATCTGATGATCAGCAGACAGAGACTGTGTGTAAGTACTTAACCCCAGAGCCTTGCTCTCACCTTTCTTTTCCTCTCTTCCCCTGTCCCTGTTTTTTTTTTTCTCCCCACTCCCCCTGTGTCTGTCTCTTCATCTCCATGTCCCTGCCATCACTCCTTACCTTCATGTCTTCACGTTTCCCCCACCTCCTTTTTCTGTGGTTGTGGAACCTGGCCAGGCATTGAACAAGAAGGAGAACAAGGGCAGTGAGAGCCCGGAGCTCGAGTCTGCTCTCATCCTCACCCCACGCACTGAGGAGAAATACAAACAGATTAATGAGGAGTTTGATCACATGATAAAAACTCATAAGATCCCTGTAAGTACTGAGGGAGCAACCCCTTCGCTCAGCAGCTTCTCAATGGCAACTGTTGAGCTAACCCAGCTAACCACAGTTGTTTTTAACTGGACTAATTGCACAAAGAGAGTGAGAGTAAGCTCAAAGTGCGATTACAGTGTTTATTTACAATGAAGAAATTACAGTTCTTTAAACTTGCTTGCTTACATTTGAAGAACAGCCCTCTAATCTGACAGAAGTGTGACCGCAGCTCACAGGCGTTTTCCTCTATTAATTGCAGACTTTCTCTCAAGAAAAAAAAAAAAAAAATATCTGACTTTCCCACCTTGAACTCATTCCGCCCGCTTTACTGTTGCCTGTGTCCCGGGGGGAGTGTGGTGTGCATGTGTTTGTCCTTTTGCTGCCTGCACCAAAACAGCGCTCAGTCACCTGCAACATCAGGGGTTTGGGGCTAAAGGGGAGGTGGGGGGGAGGTGGCAGGCAGCATGGCAGAGAAACTGTAGCAGATGTTCCAAGTTCTTCGCAAACCTGAAATTATTGAAGGCTTCTTAGTGGACACATGTCAAGGTAGCGTCTGCAAGAGTTATGATGTTAATTTTGCAAAGTAAGCTGACACAAACCACAAAATAGGGACTTCTTTTCCATTTAAACTGACCCCTGCTCCTCATCCAGAATGTGCCATATTGGAATGGTTAGCTCTCTGGCACTTGCATAGAGAGACATAATTCCACAGTATATTAGTAAGAGGAGAACAGTAGTATCTAGCCCACGTGGAGCAGGAGGCGATGTGGTTAGAAAAAAGGCAGGGGTTGCTGAGTTGAGGGGTGGACTCTGTACACAACAAGTGGCAGTTCAGCGTGTGGTCAGGGCGCCTGCCAAACACTGGGCCTCTGGATTGCAGGGGACTGTTGGCAGGGGATGGGGGGGCTGTGGGGAAAGGCAAGGGAGGAAGATGAGTGAAAACAGGAAGGATGGCACCAGCTAGAAGACAGTTCACAAACGGGGCCCTTTGCTCCCAGTAATGAGGGACGTAGACAGCTCCCACTACAAAGAAGGCAATCATAAGCTCTGAAAGTCCAGTGAGGAATCTAAAATGGAAGAAATGGCGGACTGGGTGAGTGACTGGATTGGCAGTTACAGTGAAGCGTACAAAAGCTCACAATGAAAAATGGTAGAAACAACCATTTTTGTATGTTGAAATAATATTTGTCCTTAGCAATGTAGAGGGAAAAAAAATCATAGAAGTTGAGGCAATGCTAAGGCACCAAGCTGGTTTCCATGTACAGCAGGCCGATGCTCTCACGATACACTCCCTCCGCAACTTGAAGACACATGGCAGTAATTTAGAGGCCTATTTTCTACTTCCTAAAGCTAACATAAAGGATCAACCACTTCCAGGGCACTCCCAAGGTTAAATCCTTCTGCCAAATGACACAATAAATATGACAAACTGGATGCCTCAGGGCTGTCGGGTTAGCTTGACTCGTGTTCCTGATTGAGCTGCTGGCTGATCTGCGCCAACCATTTAAACACCTGGTGTCGGCTTAGTGACGCACAAGGGGAAATAATTCTTTATTTCATCTAGAAAAAACTTATTCAGGAAACACTGTTTAGAAGGTAAATCTATTATATTTTACTTTGGCCTTCTTAGGAAAACACAATGCCAAATCCTTATCCAAGTAACCCATAGAATTTATTTTTGGCTATTTTGTAATAGTCCAGAAAAAGCTCAGATCAGACATGAGTCTGTTTCTGATCTCAAGATGTAGGAAAGTAAAACAAAAAGTTGTCAGTCATGCCATTCTTAGGAATTATTTGTTTCCATGCTAAGTCATGCTAAATCAAACTCTAATGCTAAAGGGTTGCCATGGCCAGAGTTACTAACAAGATAATTCCTTGTTTTTTGTTGACAATCTTTCCTTGTCCTACTTATTCTTTCTTTACCACTGTCTTGTTTGGATTTTTAAAATTTCCTGTACATGTCCAGTCCATGTTTTTTTTTCACATTCATTCATCCACTTTTCATCTGTACTCTTCAGCAATTCTGTCTTTATTCTGCACTCCTGGAGTGTTTCTGAATCATCATTTTGTCACTTTTTATCCACCTTTACTAAAAGCCCTAATCTTTCATTTACTCACCTGAATGGTTGTTATCTTTAGTCTAATCTTTGTCTTTTATATATTTATATATATTTCTCATCTCTTTCCCAGCAGGCTGTGCCCCCATCGAACTACGACATGCCCGTCTCTATCCCCACAAGCAACCAGAACAATTTAATCTACAGCCATCCCGGTGGGTCCCTAGGCAACCACAATCTGTTGCCACTAGCGCACCATGGTCTACAGAGAAACAGCATGTCTCCAGGCGTGACACATAGACCCCCCAGTGCAGGTAACGCAGGTAGTGCCCCATGTGCCCCCATGCACCCCCCCAGCCCCAAAGCATGCGGTTATCCCATCTGTCTGTCTTTTCGAGCAAGCGTGTGAACCTGTCTGTCATGCTAATAGAGCCAGACACATCAAAACGTGTAATTTAATTCATGACAGCTACCCACAATGTTCCACCTAAAGGCGGTGAATGAAGCTGGAGTTTTTTTTTTTTTTTCCTCCCACATATAATCACATATTCCCTGCTTCACTGTTTTGTCAAAGGTAACAGCAAAATGATGTAAAACAATATTAAATCCCAGCCCACAGTTATTTATTGTGAGACTCTGGTGCTACTTATAAGCAGTTGAGCCTGTTGGTTTGTTATTGTTGTCCAAAGTCCTTTTTCTGTCCCTGTAGCCCAAAAGGCTGTTGCCCACACCCTCAACCCTGTCATTACGACTGGATGTCTGAAACGCAGAGCACAAACTAAATATGAGCTTTGGCGCTCACCGCATCCAGGGCAAAAAACATTCTCAACCCTCCCACTCTTCCACCTCGCATGTTTTAAAAATAATAATGTGTCATTTTTCTTGGACAGCACCTTCGTGCATCCGCAGTGTCGTCCAGTTGCTCAGTGTGCTAAGGGTTTAAGTGGGAGGAAGCTTTGCTTCTCGCGTCGCACCGACACACGTTGTGATTAAAGTGGGAGAGACAGGGAGGCGGAATGGATGCTGTGTGGGTGTCTATCCTCTAATGGTTTTTTCTCCTCTGCTTTGCTCGTTATTTCATCTTACAGGTGGCCTCATGGGTGCTGACCTCACCACTGGTGCAGGCACCAGTGCTGGTAAGAATGGCCTCGTCTTCTCACACATGTCTGCTTGCAGACACACAAACACACATCTATGTCACCCACTCACCCACTTGGGGCCATAAAACGCATGACTAACACTAACCCAAACCCAAGTGAAGATTTGGTCCATGATGTGTTGAAGTTAGTGGTCATGGAGTTCATATGGGAATGTTTGCTCAGTGCCTCGGCTGTGACACATCCTGCCCGCTTTCAGCTATAAAATGGTAAAACAAGTGGGGGGGAAACAGAAGAAGCTAAAAAATTGCACCGTATGCAGAAGCTAGGCTCTGAATCTCTGGCTACGTTTTACATATTCAAAAGAGGGAAGTTTATTATTTCTGTAAAACATCTTCTTTTATTAAGCGGTGCTGGTGGAGAAGCATGTTGATGAAATCTTATGAGATAGCTTTTGTTTGTCCACCAGTGTACCCACAAGGACATGTTCAGCTCGAGTTTATAGCAAAGGGACTCCCATTTTAATGGTTAAATTTTACGGCATGCAGTGCGGAGTGTAAAAATGGGGAATTGGGGGCGTTGGTCGGGCACAGCTGGGTAGCCTTGTCTAACACACACCCGCACACACACACACTCCCAAGGCCCTGACATGAGGGGTCAACGCCTGGCTCTCTGTCTGGTCACCCGTCGCACACAACAAACACGACTGCGTGCAACAACAGGGCCATTTGTTGTGGCGTACGTTCCATTGACGGCGTTCCGTAGTGCGTGCCTCAAACGCAGCCTTTGTGTTCCCTTCACTGGGGGGGAACAGAGGCACTCTGTGAAGGGCTCTGCGTCGCTCAGCAGCCGTGAAAAACACAACGTGGAGAGAGAGGGTCATGTGGAAGCTGAAAGATTCCATTCAGTACTCTCTTAAATCTCATTTGAGTGGGGGTGAAGGGGGTAGAAAGAGTGTCTTGGTGGGGTTGTAGGGGGGAGACCCCGGTGATAAATATCCACGGATGGTGGAAGCATGTGTGCAAATGAAAAACAGTGGGGGAACACAGATGGAAGTGTTCTACTAACTTGGTCAGCCGTTTTAATGATGTTGCTACGAACTTCATTAGAGTTACAGTCCCTTTCTTAAGTTTTCGTGCCGCTTGATCTTTGTCTCCTTTTGTCACCTTACAACCGGAAGCTTTAATGTATTTTTATTGGGATTTTATTTGATAGACCAACACAAACTTGTGCATGATTGTGAAGCAGAAGAATGATTGTACAATTTATTGTTTCCAATTAAAATTAACTCCTTTACTTGTATGCCTATAAGAAAATTGTACAAGGAATGCCTGGTTGTTTAATTTATTCTCAGCAAAAATACGACTTTTCTAGAGAATATGAGTGAACAAACAATTTCATGAAGATCAAGGGAGACGGGCCAGGAATAAAGTCATGAAAATGCTTAAAGCAGTGTTAGGTTAGTAAACTAAATCCCAAGTTTTAAACATTTCACAGACCACTGTTCCAATGATTATTCAAAAACAAAAAAAATATGGGTCAGCTGCAAAATTACTGTGTTGTGACTTTCCATCTAACCTGGCAAAATGGCATGGAGAGAATTATTCAGAGAAGCAGACACGAGGCCCATGCTAACTCCAGAGGGTCTACAGAGATCCACAGCTTATGTGATTTAGAAGAAAGTGTGTGTTAGAATGGACCAGTTAAAGTCCAGACCTAATTTTTTTTTGAGAATATGGTAAGAAAATGTATGACCACATATGCCAGCTTTCCAGCCTACATGGGTTTGAGCTATTTTACCAAGAAAACTGACAAAGTCTTCCATCTTTAGCTGCTTAAAGCTGGTAGAGACATACCCCAAAAGACTTGCAACTGTGTTGGTTTATCACATAAAAATCCCAATAAAATTGCATGTGGTTGAAAAATGTCAACACTTTCGTGGGAGCATGAATACTTTTGCAGGGCAGTCAAGGTGTTTCAAATACTGTTGCTCCATAAAGAGCCTTCTGATGCCCATGATCTTTTCACTGTGTTTAAATAAACAAAATCCACACTTTGTGGCCCTGTCTTAGATATGTCTATATGTCTATGACAGATCTAAGAAACCAAAACCTTTTGGATGGATGTCTTTCAGATATGCATGTAAACACCCATTTTGTGGCACTTTCTGCAAGAGTTCAGTTTCTTTGCGAGACTAGTTGTAAAACACTGTGTTTCAATCATATCTGGGACCAATTCTTTGGAGAATTGACTTGCAATGTTAACCAAAACACCCTTTTTTCTCATCTTGTGCAAATATGGTACATGAAACCCAGATGTGGGGGTGTATTCAAAATCACTAAAGGTCCCCAGATAATTCTAGTCTAGTGTAAATGGGGCATGTCACTGAAAGGCTTAGTCATCATGTCTTTTCTATGGAAATATTGCAGGCGGTGTGTGTGCACATGTGCATGTTTGCTTATTTATGCAGTATATTTTCAATCTGTCATTCCCTTAGCCGGCTGGGAGAGAGTACGAGGTGGTGAAAGGGACAGAACAGGAGAGTAAGAGGCCCGTCGAGCAGAACTCCGGCTTAAGGCCCCAGCTTGTGAGATCCTAGCGACTGCCATGAGCAAAACTAATTACCCATGATCCACATTCCAATCAGCACCCGCCTCACTAAAGTTCTGCAAGAATCTCTCTTCTTACCTCCCAGCTTTATCATACACCGTTCACTCCCTTAAGTCTGTTACACGTGGAGCTGGACGAGTAGTAGACTGCGCATGGTAACTGGCAAAAAGTGGCCTTCAACTGCTTAAACAATGTCTTTCCTCGGTCTGAGCAGCACCAACTGCACCAACTGTGCAAATTGCGAGCTCGAACGTGACACCTTGGTTCAGTTGGAGAATTCGGGGTTGAATGCACATTTGGCCAAACCGCAACGGAAGAGTGTGTGAGCATGGGGAATAGAATGGAGCACGCCTGTTAGACCACAACAGGACATCAGAAATTTGTTCAGTAACAGTTAAATGTACAAGAGTTTAACCACACCTCTCTTTTTCTGTGTGTGTGTGAGCGTGAGCGACGTGTGTAAGAGGGAAAGAAAAGGGTGAATGAAGACACTGGAGGGGCCTTGTCAAACACATGTCCTATGTAGCCATGGAGCTAAATTAACGTTGACCCCCCACACATGCACACTTATAAATAGCAGAAATAGCATGAAGCTGTTTATCTCAATCTCAGATCAGATTTTGTTCGCAGTCTGAATGTCTAACATAGCAACAGAAAAAAAAAGGGGCTACTTGATAAGCTGTATTTAATTTTGGTACTTCCTCTAAATAGGTGACGCCAGCCTGCGTGCAGCTCCGGTTTGCAAAGCAGCATAAAAGGAGTAGGAGGAGGAGGATAGAAATGAACTCTGGGTATCATGTCTTCAGCTGATGTGGGGATTCAGTCCATGTTGAATGCTACCACCCTCAAATCAGCTGCAGAATAGAGAGATTTGAGTCGCAGTTCTCGCTTCATTAGTGTAATTGGTCGGTGATTTTACTTTTGAAGTGCTTAAGGACTGGCCTCTGCCACTCATGATTACAGTCATCCAGCATATAATTGACTGGACGGGAGCCATCTCTACAGGGCGGGAACACACAGATGTCTGATTAACTGGCACCGTGATGAAATCCATGTCTTCTTGACCAAAGTGTGTATTAACGTCTCTCTGTAGTGCGGCGTCTATTTTACTCATCTGTAGAGAAACACTGATGTACTTCCTGCTGGGTTATTTACCAAAGTATATGTGCATGTGTTGTGCGGTGTGCTTTGTGTGTGAGTGAGGTCTCATTCATCCATCTCCACATGCACCCACTCAGTCTCATAAAGGACCCGCCATGAGAATGAGAAAGCGGCAGTGCTGAAGAGGCAGCTGCCTCTTTACAAGTGTGAGAAAGACACTGGAGCTAAGAGGGGTCCGACACAAAAACACATGTGCAATCATATGCAAGGCTTGGAAGCACCCATATGCCATGCTGGGCAACCTGTGCTTATAGCGCTTTGTAAAGCAAAAGTATTCATTCCCCCGTGAACTTTTTTCGCAATTTGTCACATTCTACCCACAAATTTCAATTTGTTTTATCGGATGTGTGTAGTATCTGTGAGGCCCTTAGTAATTGGCCAAAATAAAGTCCCACAAGTAACCTATTTAGTAAAGTGAGTCTACCTGTCTGTAATTTAATGTCAGCATGAAACCAGCTATTCTATGAACGGACAGCATCACAAAGACTAAGGCACACAGCAGGTCAGAGGTGACCTTGTGGAGAGTTTTTCAAGCAGTTTTAGATTATAAATGTTCCAAGCTTTCAACATCTCACAGTGCAGTGTTCAATCCATCATCTGAAAATGAAAGGATTATGGCACAACTACTGTCCACGTCAACTGGCGAGCCAGATGAGAAAAGCATTATTCAGAGAAGGAGCCAAGAGACCTTTGTTACCCCTTGTGGAGCTGCAGAGAGCCACACCTCAGGTGGAAGAATCTGTCAACAGGGCAAGTATTTGTCATGCAGTCCTCACATGTAGTCATTCTAAAGCAGAAAGACAAAAAGACGTCTTGCTTGTAGTTTTCCACAGGTCATTTGTGGAATACAGCTGACATGTAAAAGACGGTGCACTCTTCAGATCAGAGCTAAATAGTAACCTTCGTGACCTTCATGCAAACCACTTTGTGGTGGAAAACTATCTTTGCACGTCAGCCTGAACACAACATCGCTGCTAAGGAAAGCGATGGTGGCAAACTCATATTGTGGGAATGCTTTTATTCAGTAGGAACAGAAGAGTTTGCAAAAGTTACTGGAAGACGGATGGAACTAAATACAGGGCAAACCTGCAAGAAAACCTTAGGATGATGAGGATGTTCTCTTTCCAGCAAGACAACAGCGCTAAACATCAATGCAGGTGCTGCAAGGGAATACTTTAGATGAAAGCATATTTGTATGCTTGCCCGTTGGAAGCACAGATCTAAATCTAATCTGTGGCAAGACTAAAGATGCTCACAGATGCTCTCTATTCAATGCGACTAAGCTTGAGAGCTATTCTGCTGTTAGGAATGGGCAATAATGTGTGTATGTGCAAAGCTGGTCGAGAAATACAGCCAAAAACTTGGTGGTTCTATGCTCTAGTTGTGACTCACTGGAGCTTATTATTAATTCATGCCATAATTTATAGACTTTTCATTGTTAAAGCATTTGTGAAAAATCACAAGAAAATATTTCATCTTGTTGTGTAACATGACAAAATGTGGAAAGATTCAAGGAGGGTGAAAACTTTTACAAGACACTTCATGTGTCACTTATAAGAAAATCTCCGGATTTACACACAGGCCGAACTGCCTACAAAAAATATATATATATTATAAAACATACACAAAATGACATACTAACTCAATTCTAACAAAAGCTTAAACATGCTTATAAATCACACTTTTCAGCAATGACAGCGCGACATGCTGTTTTTCTCGTTTTCTTGCCGGCCTCATTTTCTCTCACCGCCAGCGGTCGTTTACTCTTCAAATTGTTCAAATTGAGCTTTTGAGACTTTTCATTTCCAAACAACAACAACAACAACAAAAAAAAAAAACCTCGCTCTCAAATTAAACAAAGATCAGCGAGGGAAATTGCCCAGGAAGACATCTGCGTCTCATTTTTCCCCTGGAGTATATGATTAGGAAATTCATTTATGTCTAACGTATAATTCCTGCCCGTCTTTCAAGTGGGAACGTCCACACTGCGCCCTGCGTTCTACCCCTTTGGAAGATCGGATGGGGAAGTAAGGGGAAAAACAGCCCACGGTACGGAGTTAGAAACAAAGACTTTGTTGCCTGGCAGTCTTGTCTTCGCTCAGACTTTTTTTAATGATGTTGGTAGGATTTCACCCCACCATTTTTCTTGTGTAGGGGAAAGTGGATCTTGACCAGCAACAGAGTAGATTTTTTTGTGTGGAACGATGGCTTAGTTCTGCTTTATTTTGATTTATTTATTGACCTCATTCTTCTGTGGTCTTGTGACCCATAATTAGATGTTTTTACGAGGTTAATTCACTGTGGCTGAGACATAAAGTCTTTGTTGACAGTGACTGAGGTAAAGGGTGTGTTCATCATATGACTTCCTAACAAATGACTGTTACTGTTGTGATAATCTGTTTGACTGCGGGTCTGTGGGTGTGCTTTTCTATGAGTCCCCATCTACTATAAGTGTCCCAATAAAATTCCTACCACAGGGTTGGGGAAAGGAGACACAAACACCTACAAGTGTCCAAAGGGAGAAAATAATCTCATCTATTCCCTGATTAGGCATATTGGAGTCAGCAGGGGACAGAGTTTAGCTAAACTTTTCTAAAAAGGTTTTTAAAAAAAAAAAATAAAAAAAAATACAACAACACCTCAATTGTTTTTGTTACATATCAAGTCAGAAAAGGAGCATTTTTAATGTTTTTCCATGTGTGTTTTGTTCTGTCAGGAAATGGCTACGGGAACCACCGCAACTCTCCTGGCCTGCTAGTTTCCTCAGGTGGAATGAACAAGAACATGCAGGCAAAGTCCCCCCCACCCATGAACCTGGGCATGAACAACCGCAAACCTGACCTACGCGTGCTCATCCCCCCTGGGGCCAAGAACAACATGCCCTCCATTGTGAGTAATCTCTGCATCCTTCATTTGACATCCTTTTTCTCCTCATCTGCTTTCCCCATTGTATGTGATATGACCTGTATCTGGGTCTCTTATTGTTTATTTTCTTTTTCTTTCTCTCACTGCTGCTTTTATCTCTTTGTATCAGACTTGGGTTGATTGATTCATTGTTATGGGAACAGGGTTTCTGCAAAGAGCTAAAAAAAAGTCCTAAACAAGTCTTAAACCACTTCAGGACCTAAACTGTCCTAAATACATCCAGATTTTCTGAACAAAATCTTAAAATACGTTTGGAAATCTGTAAAAAATTATATATACGCTTGTATTTTCTTTTGTCTCTTCCATTGATTTTTGTATTTTTCTTGTTTTTATTTGTCTTTTTTTTATTTTTGTGCTTTTTCACAGAAAATTACTGCTGTCTGCATAGTTCGTTGAATCTGTTCTTACAAAGTAAATAATTAATTTAATTTGTTTTTCATATACCTTCATTTTAAATAATGAGTCTCTAGAAAATGTCTCAAAAGGAATTTACCTCCTGAAGTTTGCAGAAATCCTGTTCAAAACAATATCTTTTCCTTTTTGATAAATCTTTTCAAAAACTTTGTCTTGGCCCAAGGCTGATATTTTGTCAGAGACCCACCATAGATTCTGCTGTGTCTCTCTGCGCTGGCATTTAAACTGTGTGATCTGGCAGTTTTGCCTCATCCACTTTCAATCTGTTTTTAGTTTTAGTTAGTACAGGTTCACTAGCTTTTACATATATATATTTTTTTCCAATTAGTTTTGGTTTCATTGGTTCAGTCCTCAATTAGTTACATCCCTACGAGCTCCCTTAATGTGCTCAGTCATATGCACTAATTTTAATGTATTACCCTCCCCTTTCAATGCCATCAGTCTGAGGATGTTGACCTGCTGTTGGTAAGTCAGACTGCCACTCAAATTTAGAAAACGAGACAACCTCAATGTAGTCAAAACCTTTGTTTTATTATAACAAACCACCTCTGTAGTTTGAGTGGGCACATTGTGCCTTAGAATCCCAACAGCTGTACCTTTTTATTGTGGGATATGTTTTTCTTTTCTTTGTTTAAGAAGAGCAACTCCTAACTTATAATGGCCAACTTTTCCCCCCCTGTTTCTGCTGATGACATATTGCGAGGGTGCATAGTGCCATCCAGTGGCGTGTCTAAGTAAAAACAACCCAACCACTTGACTGCCACAAGCCCAGCTGCATCTCCTCCTCCCTTCACTCTTCATGCGTTTCTTTTTCTAGCTTCCAGAGGGTTAAAAACACCTTCCATGCAGATCTTAAACCTCTAAATGTCCACACAAAAAACACCAGACACTTTCTGTTTTTTTTTTTTTTCATCAAACCTCTATTGTTTTCTCCATCTCCCTCCATGAAAGGCTTTCCCTTGCAGTTGGCACCATACGTTGCTATGGAAACCCATGGTGTTACTATAGCGACAGCAGCCCCTTGTAAAATCAAAAAAAGAGAGGTAAATGATGGGGTTGGCAGAGTTCAACCGAGCCTCTTGTCAAGTGATTAATTTCCCCTGAAGTTGGTACCACATCTGATCTCTCAGCATCTGCTGGCATAAAGAAAGAAATTACACATGATACAATGTTGGCTACCTTTTTTTCTTTTTTTCTCCTTTGTTTCCCGCAGAAGTTTGGTTCATGTTCTCAAGCTTCTCTTATGTCTTGTTTCTTTTTCTCTTTCTTTCACAGAACCAGAGAATTAACAACTCGCAGTCTGCTCAGTCGCTGGCCACTCCTGTGGTTTCAGTAGCAACTCCCACTCTACCAGGACAAGGCATGGGCGGCTACCCATCTGCCATCTCTACCTCTTATGGTACCGGTACGTACTTCAGCGTGTTCCTTCTCCTCTTCTGTTTTTTTTTTTTCCACTAACATTATTTAATGATGTTTATTTTACATTATTAACATAACTTAAGTTACTTTACACTTTAGTCAAACGACTCAAATTTAACAACAGAAGTTTTATATAAAACTCCTGAGAATGGACAACTCAGGAGTGTGTATATGTATTTATGTATGAAGTGTAATTTCTGTCCAGAATCTGGTGCTGAATCGGGTACAGTCGTACCATGATCATTAGAGCAAGGAAGTGTGGGCATGTGTCGGAAAGTCAAATCAGCATCTCTTAAACAATTCTCAACAGAACTCAATAAAGTTCTCACTGAACCAATAGCAGTATTTGACATCTCTATAAATCATTATTACTTAACCTTTGACCTCCGACATGCAGCAGTATGTCTCTTCACTGTTCCTTCAGAGTGCATTGCTGTGATTTTCCAAATAAAATTAAGAATTTTCTTGCATCTGAAAAGAGCCACTGAGCAAAAGTCCAGCACTTCTTCTCCCTAGTAAAATGATTCTGACAACTTTGCTAAGGAGTGCTGTTGCCCATGTATACACCTGTGTCCACACTTTGTTAATCTCCCCCAAATTTGAAAGGACTTTGGTCCAGTATGTTGCTTGTGTACCTTTTTTCTGGCCGTATTCCTTCTATTCTACCTCCTCTTCATATGCCTGGATACACTATTTGAACAGCCAGCTTCATTAGTAATGACCGTTTGTAGTTTACCTTCCATCTGGATGGCATAAGTGAAATCCTGTTGGACAGCTGTCAGTCAGTAGGATTGTGCAGACATAACCTTTTAAAAATAAAAAAGCATTTTTCGTTCATTTTATGTAATATTATCATTTTCTGGGAAGCAAGTTTTCATAAGTTATGAGCCACATTTACCAATATAACCAGAAATAATATTCTGAAATGCACCAATGTGTTTAATGTGTATATGTATATGGCATGTGATTCCTATTTTTAGAATTGCATAATAAAAAAAATATATTTGCATTTTCAGAACTAAGTTGCACTTTCGAAGCTCTCCAAATGTTCAGTTGTAATATAACCTTTTAACAGCAGAGGGTGCTATAGCACTACTAACCATCATGGAATAGGATTCACGCATTGTACCGGAGCTATTCACTTTTTACAACTTTAAGCTTTTGTAGTCTTCATCCTACTCTTTCTTTTCTCCCTCGTATGTTTGTGTCCAGAGTATTCCCTGAACAGCGCAGACCTGTCCTCGTTGTCTGGCTTCAACAGTGGCAGCTCCCTGCACCTCGGCTCCATGAGTGGCTGGCAGCAGCAACATCTTCAGAACATGCAGCATTCGGCCCTCAGCCAGCTCGGGTGAGTACAGGAGACTTACTCTTTAGGTGTTTGTGTTGTTGGGGAAAATGCATGATAACACATAGATAATTAACAGAGATGTTTGGTTGAGTTGCCACGCTAAGACTTCTTCACTGTTCTACATCTTCACTTGTTAGGTCAAACACTAAATGACACCTCACTGTTTTCACATGTGTGTGCGCGCGCGGGAGAGCTGACGGCATGCTTGTGTGTACAGAGTTGACTTTACAATCACCTCGTCTCTTGCTCTGTAATTCTGTAACCCCTTTGCCTTTCCTTTTTCCTTCCAACAGAAATTGCTCTAGCTCTCACTTATGTCAGGGTTCAAATCTATCCCTGCCCTCTGCTCAAAGCCTGCACATCAAGTCCGAACCTGTTTCTCCTCCTAGAGATCGCACCAGCAGCACACCAGGGGGCTACGGCGGCGGGGTGCCACCCAGTCAGAACCCCCAGTCCCGCCAGGACTCGGGACGCTCCCCCGTCGATAGCCTGAGCAGTTGTAGCAGCTCCCACGAGGGCAGTGACCGCGACGAGCACAGGAACGAGTTCCACTCGCCCCTAGGACTGGCCCGGCCTGCCCTGGACGAGCGAGAGAGCCCCTCCATCAAACGGGTGCGGTTGTCAGAGGGATGGGCGACATGATAGCTCTGCCGACACTCCTGGCTGTGCCCCAAGTTGCCCGGAGACCCTGACAATGCAGCATTTTGATGCCCCCAAAGTCAGCTCCCATCTCCTTGTCACGCACCACCCGATCCCACAGCCTCTCTCCTTTTATCTCTTTAAAGATGAAGGAAAGAAAAGGGACAACCCTTTTCAAAAAATGTTTTGTAATTTCCTTTTTCTTTTTAATTATTATTATTTACTTCTTTTTGTTGAGTGTGTGCGTATGTGTGTGTGTGTGTGCTTTACTTATTGACATTATATAAACCAGTGAGGGTGTTGTAATGGGCTTTTGGGGGGTTGGGGGGGCGGACGTTGGTTTGGATGGGGGATTTTTGCTGGGGAACTATGCATAAAATGTATTGAGTGTGGATAAAAGAATCACATGCATATATCTCTACACGTATTTATGTGTACATATATGCATATCATCATATAAAAAGAAGTAGTCAGGTACTCCGTCTCATAAAACAACGTACTTACAATTTGCCTCAGTGATGTATCATTAACTAGAAACAAAAAAATTAATTAAAAAAAAAAAAAAAAAAAAAAAAAACAATAACATGACAGTGAGTGTGTCCAGAGGGAGGGGGGGGGTAAAAAAAACAAAAAAACACCTTGCACTTGAGTTGGACAAAAAGTACGTCTGTACAGTATCAGTTTCATTGCTTATATTCCTTCTCCGCAGTCCTCCCTTGCAAAAACGTGTTAACATTAGATGATGTCATGTTGCAGGTTCAACGTATTTATGTAAATAGTGGATTAACAGGTGTGGGGGTGAGGGGGGGTTGTTGCAGGCAAGGGGTTAAAAAGTTGCCAGACATTTCAAGATTTATGAACTCAATAAATGAAAAAGCTATTATGCAACATTTGAAGGATTGTACAGGTAAACATGCAGGAACCCAATGCTAGGTGTTGATTTTTTTTGTTTTGGTCTCCGGTTAGAGGACGGAGTGAGGACCATCCTTCGATCTAAGAGCTGCATTGGTGTAATCATGAAAACTCGGGTTCTAGTATTAACTTCTCAGTATTGATGAACAAAAAGAAAAAGAAATGACAAAAAAAAAAAAAAAACAATTGTACGATACACTTGCTTATATTTTCATATGAAAGGAATACAATGCAAAGCATTTTGTGGCTTTTTGTAGTTTCTATAAGCCAGAATGTGTTTTTGATAGCTTTGCTAATGAAAGAGGGATAGTTCACCCAGAGAAACAGAGAGGGATGGGGGAAGCGGGGGGATGACTGGGCTTTCACGCCCTAAGCCATGAAAAACAGATTGAGATCCAATGCTTTGCTGAACTGTTTTATCTTTGTAGAGGTTTGTTTTTAAACGTGTATTTCTAATTATTATATATAATAACGGTAATATTAAGAATCTTTAAAAAAAAATCTGTGAAATTAACATGCTTGTGTATAGCTTTCTAATATATGAATATATATAATGATTTTTTTTTTTTTTTTGGTTTCTTAGTGAAGTTTCTATGTGCAGTTGCACATGTTGTCTGGTTTTTGTTTCATTTGAACTCTGAACAGTGCTGTTGGAGGGGGTTGTATTTAGACTAACTTTAGAAGCCAGCTGGATTTGTGCAACAGAGAGGAGATGGGGTCTGAATGCTGACAAAACAAAACAAAACAAAAAAAAATCACAAAAACAGTGTGCTTGTGGAAAACGTCCGCAGACTGAAACTGGAGATGAAGAGAAATAAAAGGCTCGATGTATTCTGCTCATCTCACACACCAAGAAATATGATGGGAATATAGTTGCATTTGTATAAATTTAGATGAATCACTGGGATTTAAAAACGATCAAATTTAATCCCAATAATCTCATAAAGCAGTTGTTTTTTTGTTTTTTTTTGACATTATACTAAAATCTCAGGTCTTCTCCAATCTTTAATGTGTTTTCTAGATGTTTGACAAAGCTCACCCGAACTGTACTGTTTCCTTTCGAATCATATTTACCTAATGCAACTTTGCAAATGCATCATGATGAATTCCCATTGACCATCATTATTATTTACCAACCTAAGCTGATTCGTCCCCTTGCGGTCTCCGCTCCAGTCTTCAAAACGCATTTCCACTTGAGGCCACTGACAGTTCAGCAAAAAAGGAAGAAACTGATCATGCTGGTATATGGGAAAAGCACAATTTGTTAATTTTAGATAAATAGTTGTTTTGGACTTTTTTTTTCTTCATTTGTTTTTAAACAATGAAACTAGCCACATATCTCTCTCTGCCTCCCACTCCCGTATCTGCTGTCACTTAAGTGTTATACTATTTCTGTGTGCATATTTCATGCAGGTTCACAATGTTGTTACTGTATACAGTCTGTGTAGTCAAACGGGGCAGAGCCCCTGTAACGGTGTTCTTTCTTTTATTTTTCAAAACTTCAATACAAAAAAAAAATAAAAAGCAAACAAAAAAAAATACAGTTGGAAAAATAAATAAATATGATGTTTCAGGCAGCATAAAGTGTGGAGAAACCAAAGCCAGTGGCATTTCTGTATTGTAAAATCAACTTTTATTTTCACATCCATTATGTTTTTTTTTTTTTTTGCAAGCATTGAAAAAAAGATAATAAAAGAATTTGCTCAAATGTACAATTGCTTTTTTCACATTTCAAACAGTTAGTCGGGTGTAGCTTCAGGTTTTTTTTTTTTTTTTTTTAATCTGCTTGAACAGTTTCTCTGTTTGATCGCTCTTCTTTTCTTTCATCTCCCTGTGTATTGCATTGCAAAAGGTTCATAGTAGCAAAAAAAAAAATAAAAAATTGGGTTTTTGCTCAGAATCAAGAAATTCATCCAGACCTGTCACCGCTCCCTGCTCTAGTTTTAATGATTTTTTACCAAAGACAGAGAAAATTTGTAGTGTTGCCTTTTTATTTAAACACGTCTGGTGTAAGTGTTGGTACCTCAAAATTGACCTAAGCAGTACCTCAGCTGATTTTTGATAAAGTAACCTGCAGTGCAAAGGGGAGACCATTCAGCTGTACAGTCATGTGTATTAACTTACAAATGCTAAATGTCCTGGCATTTACACAGGACTCTTTGTTGCTCCACTGTGTTTGTGGTTTATTTAAGTTGTGCTCAAAAAGTAAAAAAAAAAAAAAAAAATGAAAAGAAGATTTTTTAAAAAGTGTAATATGGTATAAAAAAAATAAAAATAAAAAATACTTCAAAGTCAGTCTTTAGTATCAATGTAGCTTGTATAAACCTGAAGAAAATGGGAGAAAGTTTGGAAGTAATGTTTTTTTTGTTTTGTTTTGTTTTGTTTTCGTTTTTTTTTTCCTGGAACGCAAGAGAGCGGCTTTCAGCGGCATAAGCTGGCCTTTGTCGCCACTTGAGACTAAGATGGTTTTAAATTAAATCACATCTCTGTAACTCAAGGGACTTGTTTCAGCTGTATGTAGTAAAATAAAATAAAATAAAAAATAAAAAAACGTGTGGGGATGGAGTCCAAGTCTCCTCTGCTTGAGGGAAAGGCTATTTGTATTTTGCAGAGATTTCAGTAAAGTTACTGGCTTTCTTAGTTATCTTGATGTGACTCAGTGTGATTTTATTGTGTTGGATTTGTTTCTATACATGCTTGTCTAAACAGTTATGCATTCCATTTAGAAAAAAAAAAACCCACATCAATATGATAGTATTCTCTGGGATTTTCTGAATAACAATGTCGACTGCTTAACACTCAACAATGGAAAGAGAGACTGCACTTTTTTTAAATTTAAACATACATTAAACAATTTAATGAAAATCTTATTTTTTTCTCACACTTGTAATTACAGCGGTGATATATTTTATTAGTGAAAAAGGTTTCTTGCAAATCAGAGAACATACACGTGTTCCTCATCAGGCAGAAGAAACAGTACATGAAAAAAAAAAAAAAAAAACGTTTGTGCTGGCTCAAGCCACGATTGGCTCATTGGATTCTAAATAAAAATATTGAAAATAATAAAACATAAAAGATAACCAATTATACAGGGAAAATATATGTCATCTCAATATCTGTTGCCATTGTTTTTTGGTCATGCAAATGATTAACACAGCTTTAACACATAGTTGAAAATAAAGCAATCAATGAGGTTAGCTCAAATGGGTTCTTATTGTGGATATCTATAATTTTCACATCACTGCATTGCTCATTTGTGAGCTTGAAATATGGTAGGCATAATCCGGAGAGTTGCTTCATAATAATGTGATGACGTTACAAAGAAGTCCTTCAAGAAATAAAGTTTAAAGAAAGAAAACCAAATGGAAACAAGATGCCATTGAGCCTTCAGCTCTCACTTTTCTCTCAATTCCCTAAAATCTATAATATAATATATTTTAGGTGAACCTTTGGATGGTTAATATTAAATAGTGGTAAAACGCAAAATGCACATTTTATTTCAATCTTCATCACCACATGGAAACTCACAGCAAGCTGGTAGAGCTCATTTGATCTTCAATATAGTCATAAGACAGTATAGGGAAAAAATAAAAATGCCAGTATTCTTTTAAACGTTTATTCTTTTTCTTTCTTTTTTTGACTTGTACAAATTAAATAAATTCACAGGTTTCGCTGCGCTGCGGCTTTATTGTGAAAAATTTGCCATTTTGACGTCATTGCATGGCGCTTTTTGAGCTTACATTATAATAGGCCTAATAAAGAGAACTGCTGTGATGACGATGAAAGAACAAACGAAAGACAAGAAAAGACGTGTCTTTTCTTTTGATGAACAAAAAAAAATAAATCATCAAAGGAGGACCCGTGCTAAATCGATAGTCATCTTTTCGTAATAGGTAAATAAAAAAATAATGAGCCTAGCTGAAAAGTAGCTTCGTTATGAGAAACCTGCAATGTTGACGTCACTGCATGCCGTATTTGTGATCTTACAATGCATTTGGGCCAATCAGGACAACTGATTAGATTGATGTGACGACCTTACAACTACATCAGTGACCAAAAAAAAAGGGGAAAACGTGAAACATTAGGAATAAAGACAAAAAACAGGACAAAGATATGTTAGATCCTGTCTCTGTTTGTTCATCCCTTACCTTCAATTCCGTCTACGCTACAAGGAAACACGACACTTGCTTTGAACATTATCGAAGTCTTTTTTTTTTCATTCTTTGCATATAAAGGCAAAACGCAAAGTACAAAATGTTTCAGTTTCTATTCATCCTATTTGATGTCAAGTGAACTAATAAATTGCAATTCATCGGAATTATCTCAGTTGTGTTATTAAATGCTCAATGGTGCGCAGAACGTTAACATTCTCTTATGAATCTGTTTTTTTAAAGGTAAATATAATAATACATAACGTTACACATTGACTTTATGTGTTGATCGCTGGTGAATCCTTCTCGGTTTCCATTGGTCACATTACACCGCTGGAATGCTCTCAAAAATAACGTCGTGGCGCGTTTTATTTTGATTTTTCGAGTCTTTGCATTATAGTTCGAACTTCAAATCGACCTACATAGTGCATGTAACGCAGCAAAGATTTAGCTGGTGGCCTATTTGAGTTTCTCTTAAAATTATGTAAGCAACAAAATGAGAAACAGAAAAAAAATAAAATCTCTAAATAATGTAAACATGAACAAAAAGTAAGTCGCTAAAAATCCACTAAGCTAAATATTGTAATCACAACAAATATTACTGACAAAATGATTGCATTAATTAATTTCAAGTGCAGTTTTAACGGATAGTTTATTGTTCTACGTCATATTTGCATGTAAATATGGAATGCAATGTGAAATAATCTCAACAGTCTGAACCCCATTGAAAACCTCCTGGTTATTCCACCAAATATTGATTTCTGAACTCTTCCTGAGTTAAAACACAAGTGTTGTTGTTTCTAATTGAATATAAACTTGTTTCCTTTGCATTATTTGATGTATGAAAGCGCTGCATCTTTTTCGTTATTTTGACCATTTCTCATTTTCTGCAAATAAATAATACATTTCTTTGCTTGGAATTTCGGAGTCACGTTGTCAGTAGTTTGTAGAATAAAATAATGTCCATTTTACTCAAACACATATAAAAAGTAAAATCAGATAAACTGATCATTTTAAGTGGTCTCTTAATTTAATTATACACAGAGCTGTGTATAATTCGCTGCTGCGATTAACGAAATCGAGTCGTTCGTGGACCAGGTGGATTCGATTGAATAGTTAGAGGTCTTTCAAAGAAGAACACTCATGCAAAGGGAAAAACAAAACAAACAAGCAAAAAAACATCTATCGACTAATAAGACTACGAAAATTAAAAATGAACTGTTACAAAGAACAAAGTGCGCACACCTAAAAAAAAGTCCATCTCGATCCAGATCGCATTAATTTGCACAGCCATCCGCCTACTTGCTTCATTGGTAGAGCAGAGTGAACTTTTTAAAGCTAAAAATCACGAACTAATTGGAGCTAAGACGACGCATGCACGAATGTATTAAATATGTCTTCTTTTTTCTATCAACAGACAGGATTATTCAAGCTGCACGAGTCGTGGAAGCTGGTAACCACTATTCTTCCTCCACCGTGCGCATTCTCCAAGTTTACCACTAGATGTCACCATTCACCATTAAGTCATTTTCATCGACGCCGACCCTGTTTAATAATCGTCATGGTCGTCATCTTCATCCTCCGGAGGCGTTGCATGTTCCCAACAACTTAAAAAAAAAAAAAAGAAAAAAAAATCCTTTATGGCGCTTCATACGGTAGACGTAAAAGCAAGACATGCTTAGAGAGGAAGGTGAGAGCAAAATATGAGCAAGAGTCCCACATAATTTGAAAGACATTTGTAAGCCAACTTTCCATTCTACTAAATAATAATAATAATAATAATAATAATAATAATAATAATAATAATAATAATAATAATAATAATAATAATTATAATGTGATTTTTGGAATTCCTCATGGACTGTTATCCTAAAGGTGTGTGTGGTTGTGTTGTGGTGGTAGTGAAGGTTATTCGTGTACATTGTTTCCTCAATCTCAGATATTCCTCTCAAATATAGTCTGCTGACTGTATTTGAGAAGTTAGACTATTTTACTACAACATTTATTTTAATGAAAAACAACATCCTGAGCCCTATACGCTCTCCCCAGTGTCACATATTGCTCCGAAGGCTCATGTACTGAGACATAAAAAACGTCTTCAATGTGCGCACACGAATTGTTATCTTTTTCTATTATTATTTATAAAGGAGCCCTTATATAGATGTCAAATTATAGCGTCTTGTTTCTTTCTCTCAAACTCAGAAGAGCATCTGTAAAGCAGTGCGTCATTTTATCTTTCTTTCTTTTTTTCAAATTCACCCTCTCATCTTTAAGGAATAACTCGGTTCGAACAATAGGTGTGCTAATAACTTTGCAACAAAAACGCAACAAATATTTGAATTTAGTTCCTTCTACCGTCTGCCTCTTTACGTCAGCACATATTGCAGAGATTGGAGGCTCACATCCGCATTTATTTTCTTTAAATGTAAGTTAGCGCTAATTTTTGAGGTTTAGTGGGAAAATAATGACTCGTTACAACAAAATAGTCAAGTTTGAATCACCTGAACTGATTCACATGATCAAGCCAATGCTAGACAACTGAATGAAATTGACATTGTTGCTTTTGTTCGGTTTTCTGAATTGCCTATATTTGTCACCATCATTGGTTTTCTCACGCTTTTTTTCTTCCACTTATTTAGGCGATTGGAGAAAATTTGAAAGAGAACAAAAAATACAACGCCTCGAGCCTAACTCTGAAGTTGGGAATATTTGTGTTTTTAAACAGCATATTCTCAATTTGAACTCCCATAGAGCGACATTCGAATCGCCCGCTACTACAATATTTGAGAACAAGAAACAAGCCTTTATTTTTCCTTGCACATGTGGGGTTATCCAGATTCCTGTGGCTCTGGAGGTGTTTACGTGAGCCAGTCTGTCTGACCACTGGTGCTGAGCTTTCGAGCATTTGAAGAGCAAGGTTCAGTGACGAAGGGGAGTAGCCTATAGGGGGACTGCTTCTGCCTATGGCAGAAAGAGGAAAAGTTTGCACTCCATCCATCAAAAGCGGCCTATATCAAGTTGATCTATGGTGTCGCTAAAAGCAGACAAGTCAGAGCTAAAGAAGCGTCGGATTTTTGTTAACTGGAGGTAAGTTGGAGCGTTTTGTAAATTTAGACAAGACTGGAAACATGCAAAATGAGATACGATTTGGATAAGGGGGAAAAAAAACTAAAGAGGGAAGAACAAAAATTAAAAGTTAATAATAATAATAATAATAATAATAATAATAATAATAATAATAATAATAATAATAATAATAATAATAATAATAATAATAACAGTTATACTAAATGTTAAGATCACACAGTTATTATTTTGGATCTTCTCTCTCATAGATTGCCGCACTTGCATTTGCGCGCTCTTCCCCTGACGCCCGTGTGCGCGTGCATGGCAACGCTTTAGACAGCCCGAGCAATTGGATCGTAAATGTCAACGCTGCGTCACTGCTGTTTTTTTTTTTTTTTTACAGTCTGACCACGGGACTTTTTGTGGGTTATTAGTTTTTGCACAGAGTGTGCAGTTTTCTGCGTCTGTCTAAAGAAAAAGCAGAGCTGCCTCTTCTCCCCTTCTATTGTTTATCCAGCCACCGGGGAGCTCTTTGTTCATGCATGCTGCATATGCATCGTCAATTTGCACGGAGACGTTTTTTATTTTTTTTTATTTTAGTTTTTTTTAGATTGGAAGACCACACATCACTATTTGTACCATCTTTTTCAGGATAAATAACAGAAATAAGGTTAAAACTAAACTAATCGCCGCCACATTGCATAATATTGAATAGTCATATTCATGCAAAAGAGGTCAGCCATTTATATATATATATTTATATACAATGCAAATCTAAGCACTGAATATGCATCAATATGAAAAACAATACGCACACCAGAGCCAACGGCGTCGAGGAATTTAGATAGAATAGTCGGCGCGGATGGTCTCATTACTCATGGGCGTTTTTTCCCACGCAGCAGCAGGAGCAATCTCCCGGTTCCACTTCTTCTCCTCTTCTTCATGCCTTCCTCTTTCCGTCCCGCTCGCGTTATATGCCTTCTTGTTGGAACAAAACAAACGCAGTGGTCGCTCTTTCAAAACGGCAGTCATTGAAAAACACACGCACGCTGCAGTGGGTGTACAAATTATCCTCCGACTGCAGCCGGGCTGCACTGGCAATGTAGTAAGGAGGGGGATTTGCATATTTTGATGGGCTAATTGCCTTGATGTATTTAAATATGGCTGCACGCAGCTGATATGCTCGTCTACGTCACTGAACGTGCCCTCGCAGTTTAACTAAAACGTGAATCCACGCGGCGGATGCTAATGGATACGCCTGCAATTAGGCAAAAAAAAAGAGGGGGGAGGAGGAAAAATGAGAGAATATTTGCTCTTTGTTTTGGTATTTATTATTATTATTATTATTATTATTATTATTATTATTATTATTTACATGGTTATTTTCCAGGATAAAATGTGAGGATTTAACAAATTATATTTTGCAAGGAAGGTCGGGATAAGTTGTATTAGAAATAAAAAAATAAATAAAAGTAAACATGTATTTTTCTATAAAGATAAACATCGACAGAAAGACAATGTATTGTACTGACCTCATTTGAACTTTTGTTGAGTAAAAATTGCTTTTAAAAATTCGACTCTTTCCTCAAACTGTGTGTATGAGTGTGTGTCCAATTTCTGGACTCTGGTTATCCTTCCTATTAGGACACTTGCAGCAGTGTGACTTCTGGTACACTTAAGTCAAAGTGTGTCTTTCCCAATTTTCTTTCTTTTCTACTTTTGACTTTAGTCACAGACTTAGATTTTTCTTTTTTTTTTATGGGAGGGTGGGGGGAGAGGGGGAATTGCACGTTGCAAAATTATTCCCCCATATTTTGTCTGCAAAAACCGCAATAAATGCGTTCCGTTTGTCAAAGCGTGTTAGAGGAGCGCCAGCAGCAAATTCATTACCGCCCCGACTGCGAGGCTCAGATCGCAACCTGGTCAGAGGGGGGCGGGGGGGGAGAGGATAGGGGAGTGGGGTCCGAACAATGCTCCCTCAGTTCGTGCGTGCAACAAAAGAACCGAGGGAACTTGTTTTGGATTTCAGAGCACGTCCTCTACTCACAGAGAAGGATGGACTTTACACCCACCCCTCCTCATCATCACCTTCATCATCACCACCCACCGCCCCCCCTCCCCCCTCCTCTTCCCTCCTCATCCGAACCCCATTATCAACAGGGGTGGTGGTGGGGGGATTGGTAAGAGGGTGAGAGAGAACAAGACCAAAAAAAAAAAAAAAAAACTTGCACACTCTCTGGGAGCTCAACTGTGCATACACTTTTCTATTTGCTGCTTTATGGGAAAGTTGTGTCTCTCCCTCTCCTCATCCCTCCCCTCTTTTTTTTTTTTTTTCCCCTGCCCGTCTCTGCGTCTGTCATGTGCCTGGGATGTGCTCATGCTTTTGGCACAGAGCGGCCGTAGCGCGCTGCCTAATGCGGGTTACAAAGTGGCAGCACCAGTTTTAAAGTCTCAACCCCCTTAAGCAACCAACAAACCGACCAACTACCCACCAACCCAGCATGTTTAAACGCCTGGGATTTTTAGTCGCTCCCCCCGCCCCCCTCCCACCTCCAAGAGGAACATTTACCTACACATCATACCACGATACACACGGACCTCGTTGTTCTTCTGCTTCTGCCGCCTTGGACACTTTCTGATTCCCTGGCAGTCATCTGGCTGGACCGTGAGGAAGTAAGTTGAACTTTTAGTGGCTGGTTTGAGGGATGCGCTTGCACACTCTGGTGCGCAAAAAGTTAAAACGTACAAGAATGTGTGAACAAGTAACTCGTATTGCCTTAGTTAGAGCCGAATGCAGGGGAAGTTGTTCGTGCCTAAGTTAATTCCGATGTTTTAGATCGCTGTGATCTCCCTACACCGCTTGAAGTTAACAGATTAGACGGGAAAGATTTGTTCTATAATTGAAATCGTGTTATTTAAGTTAGGCTATAATTGTCACATGGCACTTTAGTGCAGAATGCGCTGTACAGTCTGCCAAGTTTGCATATGAGTTATCGTGGAGGGTTAAGCTAAACTGGGATTATTATTATTTGGGTTCGCAACAGTTGAATAAAAACAAGTCACGTTTTTTTTAAAAAACGCCTCTTTAAAATATCAGAAAACGCGCTGTATGTTGCTCAAGTTTAGGTTGACTAAATACAATTTGAGATACGTGATCAGTACGTTGCTAGAGAACAATGGGGACTGATTTAGATGCAAAAGCAAAACCAATCTTTAATGACTCGTGTTTATGAAACGAGCTCCGGTGCTGCGCTGAAACAATAATAGTAATAATAATAAAACAAAACACGCACTACACCGCCTGCACGTAACGTCACCAAAACTGTCATGCGGTCTCTTAAAAACAAAGCCCTCACACCAACTACAGCTTCGCCGCGTTGTTACTGCACTTAATACCGCAAAAAAATTGCCATTTGACAGATGGCATCCATTATGGAATTTTTCAGTTTCAATTCAGTGCGTGTTGGAGGGATCAGCAGGTTGTGCGTAGCGTCGACTGTGCTGTAATTAAATCACGGCCTCTGAGTGGGAAGGCCCGGCCTAAAGCTTCTTGCATTCTAATCAGGTGATCAATGAAAAGTTAGTCAGGCTGATCCGAAGCTTGTCATCAATAGGGAGGTCAAAATGCTTGTGCTGGATATAAAAAAAACAGTTGAAAACAAAGCAATTAAGAAAGCAAATGAGTGATAAAGAGTTTTATTCCAAATATATATTTTGATACATTCAGTGCTTACTTTTCTTTTTTTTCATACTGCGGATGTGCTTACTGGATGTGATGGTTGTGACTGAAAACATGCGCACAGGAATCCCTAATGGAAATGCAGAGTCGGGGCCAAACGAGAAGAAAAAAACTTAGGAGTCAGGTCTAAAATTACAGCAACACGGGTGGAGGTTACACAAATCAAAACTTTTTAAAGCTTTAAATCTTTCCACTCATTCAGACGAACCGAGTCAATCACTGCCTGAGACTCATCCCCCCCCCCCCCCCCATTGTATGTGTGCGTGTGTGGAGTGTAAAGGGGGGCCTGAGGCGGGGAGAGAGAGAGGGGGGGGGGGGGTTCATCGTCCGAACAGAATCAGAAGTTGTACACAAGCCAGCGCTGGGTACTGTGGAGCTACATTCTCCTCCTGCGCATGATCCATCGCGCGTCCCGCTACATTGTTGATGGCTAACTCACACTTACAAAGATCTTGTATTTGAGCTGTCATCCACTTGCATTTTCTCTAAGGAAAAGTGAGGGGGGTTAACATCCGAGAGCGCAGGGAGGTGGTGGGGGGAGGGGGGTTCTGTTGGTGCGAGGCGTGCCAGAATATATGGTCGGTGCGACAGTCGCGAAAAAAAAACAAAAAAAAAAAACAAAACTAACAAAAAAAAGAGCCTCTAACGGATTTTCGACGCACAAATCGAGCAAGAGAGAGCGATTTAACTCCTACAGTTGCATCTGAAGTGAACAGGAGAGCAGCAATAAGCAGACGGAGATCATGCTACAGAGGATATTAAACCTGGTCTGTGCAGAGGAGGCAGCTCCGCGATGCTCGTCGCTGACTTATTTTCGGGTCTCATGCTTTATTTTCTGCGCTCATCTTCCATTAAAAGAGAGAGAAAAAAAGAAAGCTTCCGAATGGCTCCCGAGCTGCGGGTTCATTAAATAGGAAAACAAGCAATTCCTTTTGCTCTCCGTTTTCCTTCCCGGTGCTGCTGTGTGCGAGAAAGGAGGAGCGGCGGAGCTGCTCGCTGCGTGCGCCGCGGACTCGCTCAATGCAGCGCGATCTGTGTAAATGGATGAGGAGATCGTGCATCTGAAAGGAGGGCGCATTTGCGAATTTTTTTCGTGACATCACCGCAGCTCCACTCTACCCGTCCGCGAGGCCTTTGACCTCCTCCGGGCTGGTCCATATTTTGGCCAGCCTTTTGCCCCCGATTTCTGTCAGTGGAAGGGGATTGTCCCCTATTTCAACACACTACCACTTTCTTCCGATCCAGCCTGCTGAATGGACCGTCATCGCAGGTTTTCGCTCCCCAAACAAACAGGATCCAAACGGACAACCTGACAGTCTTTTGCCAAAAAAGAAAGAAAAAAAAAAAAGGAAGCAAACACAATCTTCTCAATCAGAAACATTTGCGTCCTAATTCCCTGTCGCTTATTGCGCTTTCCACGGGAAACCTGGATTTTTCTTCACCACCCGGCCTTGCAGGATCTTCTACTGCCGCTACAACGATTTAATAGAGGCGAAAGAGCCTTTGTGGGATTGAGGCAATTTGCATTGCAAATTAGGGCCCCGTGTGCAAGGATGACTGCACTTTACCACCGATTTCCAAGGCCTACTTCAACCCAGTAATACTGGTTAATGTCAAGTGAATTTGACATTAACATTGGGAATATATAATCCTTTTTTTCCCTTGAAGAATTATCACCTTTAACTCCTGAGTGTTAAACAATTCTGGTTGGCCATCTGCAGCTACAGTAAAAGGGAATATGAAGGATATGATATGACTGTATTTTGCCAAGAATATTTAAGTTGTAAAAATTGAAAACTTTGGAGCCCAGAAGGTGAAACATGGATTGTGGATTACTGTAGAAGACGGTGGAGTGGGTTGTTATCTTTGGTTATCTAGCTGTATGAGTGTTCTGCTCGTCATAAAGCTAGATAACCGAAAGTAAAAACTACTTCCAGACTCATCGAGGACCTTTTGGACGGACGCACACTTTGATTTCCCCACGGACTAAAGCCTGCAAATATCACTTATGTCAACAGAAACTGGCTGTATTTTTGTCACTTGTTCTGTAATTTATGTTGTATTTTCTCCCACAGTGTGAATATATGTGTATTTGATAGGACTGTACCAAGAACATTCAGCTTTGACAGTCAGATTTTACAACTGCTCTCTTGTGCATTATGTCCAACTTTAAAATGCATACACACACCAATACACACACACACACACACACACGCACACACACTGGTTCTTCTCAGGTCACATATTGCATGTTAATATTTATAGTCCTCTTGATTTTCATAATATTGCATGATTTATGTTATTTAAAATGCATGAGGTTTCTGCACAGGCCCACTGGGTGCCTGGAAGAGTCACATTCTGGGGGCTACTGTAGAAATCCACGTGCGCCCTCATTTCGGTGTTCTGGGGTCTGGCCTGCAAGCATCACCGGCATTCCAAACGGTAGTGATGATTAGGATGTATACAGACAGAGCTGACAAAAAATGGAGAGAAAGAGAGAAGAACGTAGGGACAGGCTTAGGGAAAGGAGGGAGGTGGGGAAAGAGGGGTAACGAGGGGAGTATTGGGGAGAGGCTGGTGTGTGTGTGTGTGTGTGTGTGTGTGTGTGTGTGTATGTGGGTGGGTGCTGGGTCGGGTCTGCTTAATTGATTCCGTTAACCGCAGTGCAGGAGATGTGAACGACTGGACGATCCCATTCCCACGCTCGGTGGGGCAAGTGGCAATGCCGTGCCTGGGCCCACTATGACAGACAGCGTCGTGAGGGCCTAGAGGGGCCGGGTGTGCGGTGTGTGGGTGGCTGGGGGGTATGGGGATATGGGTAGAAGAGGGGGAGCGACAGGGGTCATGAAAAGACGTCAAGTGCACCAGACTCATCTGCATCCCCAAAGAAAGGGGTGAGGTTTCCCAGCCCCAAGCTGACGCGGCGGTTCCAAACTCACGAGCAGTAACGGTCTTGTCCGCGTTCCCGTCTCACCAGTTGAGTTGATAATGAGGATTCTGGGTCATTAGCTTAAAAAAAAACAAAAAAAAACAAAACTATGCTTTTATATGAATGTGAATGTGACGTGGTGCAACTCTGTAATCCAGCGTGGCCCCCACTTGAGAATCAATGCAGACATTGTTATATGTAGGACATTTGAACAAACAACAATTTACACCATTGTATCTGAAATTCAACATAAACTGGGTCCTAATGAAGTAAATAGAAATCTGAACAGAGAAGCATTAGATGTCACAGGGGAAGCAGAGGTTGGTCAGATGGTGCCTGAAGGAGACTTCACATGTGCTGAAAAGTTACTCAACCTGCTTGAGTAACACCGTTTGGGTATTAGAAAAGCAGTGCTACAATAAAAGTGTCTACACTAGCAATTTTAGTTTGGGGATTCACTAAAATTGTGCTAATGTGGTAGATTGATAGGCTGCATCAAGAGAATTACTTGAAAGGTTGTTTCCATTGTGGACCTTTTAGGAAAGGGCCAGTTACTGGCATCAAGATGTTAAGAAGCGTATGATTGGTCGAATTTCTAATATTTTGTCTTATACATTTACTACAGTAATATGATGCCACAGAAAGTATCAGAACACTAAAAACTTAGCGTTAGCTTAATGGATAACAGACAAAGTCAAGTATATAGGGGCTTAGTGAGGGATGATGTTTTGAGGTTCCCCATAAATGTATCATTAATATCATTATTATTTTTGTATTAGTGAAATTTTCAAACAAGAATTTTGAAAACATAAAGATCATTAAATGTGACCTGTGCGGTTTTATTTGGATTTTGAAGTAGTTAACTATCATGCAACTATTTGAAGAAATAAATAAATAAAAAAATCTAATAAAATAACAACACCAACCCTCCCCTCTAAACTGGGCAGACATACAAGCAGCAGATTTTTTTTTTTTTTTTTCGCATATTCCATGACTCCTTTGTTTTTCTGTGTACTCCATAAAGTGAGTTAGGTCACCCTATGGATGGATGGATGGATGGATGGATGGATGATGGATGGATGGATGGATGGATGGATGGATGGATGGATGGATGGATGGATGGATGGATGGATGGATGGATGGATGGATGGATGGATGGATGGATGGATGGATGGATGGATGGATGGATGGATGGATGTGCACCGAAACCTAAAAATCTTAAAGCCGATTCATGCTAAACTTACCTACAAAACTTGTGAACAGGACATGAAAAAATGACGTCCAGGACTAAAATCATCTTAAATTCATCCCTTAGCACAGACTAACAGAGCACTTCCCCTCTCCAACCTATTGCTGTGCACTGCTGGTGAGCTGGTTGAAAGGAGGCAACTTACGTCAAAGACAAGATCAGCTGTGTGGAAATATGTCCTGACAAATTGTATAAATAACATAATGATACCCATAAATAACATAATGATTCCAATAGTTTATGTCAGTACAGAAGCTACAATTGTTTTGCTGTTCAAAATAAAAGCCATTAGATCATGTTACTATGGTTATCTTGTGTTTGTGTTAAACCGTTGTGCTATAAATCAAGGTTCTCATTCTGTAAAAATCTTGTACCGGCCCATGGCAAAGATTACATGTTTCAAACACACTTTCCTATCTACAAAAGGAAGTACAACAAGTAATGTGTTTATTTTTATGCATTTCTTTATTTTTTAAAATAAAATTTCAACTTTAAAAGGCCAAGTGAAGCATGTCAACAGAATTGTAATTTTACAACAAAGTGTCCTTCCTGTATGCTGTGGCAAGAAGACCCAGCATGGCTAAATTCAGAACTGCCTTTGCTGGAAAAAAAAAAAAGAAAAAAGAAAACAAACCCTATTACAGAGAGACTTTCTCACACCATCAGACAAAACTGGTGTCTTTTGTTCCAAACCATGTCAGAAACGGCATACAACACCAGGTTTGCCAGAAAGAAATCTGAGACCTCGATTTAGGCCAAGCAGTGGTGAATGAAACAAGTCTTACTGTCTGTGGTTAAGTCGATTGAAGTTGTTTTCTTTCTTTATGAAAGAAAGCATTGTTTTAGGGCTGTTGAGGGGAGCACAGTGAATGTCAAAGAAGAAGGGAGGGAAAGCAAGTCTGTGACTCTTCCACCATCTAACAATTTTCAGAAAGTCTTTTCAGTAACACCTGCATGCATGCGTCATATCCTAAGCATTCTTTCCATTTTTAACCTTAGTATCAACAATGTTGTATTCATAATTGTTTTACTTCCTGTAATAGATTAAAAAAAAAAGTTTAATTGTGATTCTGCGTCTCTCAAGCAGAGAATCACCAAAGGGTCTCTGGGATCTTAAACCAGGCCAGACTTTAGAAGGGGCTTACAGTGGCAGTAGCATTGGGGTCCTGAGATTTTGGGGGAGGGAGGACAATTTAATGGATCTTTCACAAGAACATTTCATCTTTCTAAACCTTATTGTTATTTATCTAGTCAAGTGCTTTATTTTTGCTGGATCTTTGTGTGGCTAACCTGTATTGTACATTTTTAAAACAATGCTGCCATTGACTGAACCCCTTCATTGCTTTGATATATTTCATTGAGTGCCCGGCAGGTCAGGCATTGTTAATCTAACATTTTGGGTTAGCCTTCTTACCTGGAAAGATGTCAAGCTTTTTGTAAACATTTTTAGACTGGACAAATACAAAGATGATTTCACAGTCTGTGTGCATATTTCCAAGGTCTATGATCATCAAAGTTGAAAAGTACACACTATAGATTTAGTTTAATTTACAAAAGCAAAAGGAAACTTGTGTAGGTAGGGCAGGAAAGCTGGCCTGAGGCCTACAATCTCCTAATTCCAATCCTTGGTGTATAACCACATACCATCCCGAGGTGCATGAGGGAACCTGAAAGCCTCACTTGCAGAGTTTTGCATGGTGTTTCTCAAATGTCTAATTTAATAATGTGGTTCTGATATGCAGCTTTTTTTTTATTAAGTTTACCAACTCTGTTGCAATAAGCAAGAAGTATTTTCTACAGACTTACAATCACATTATACACAGTGCTAGGTTTCCTTTTTGATAAATATTCTGCCCCTAGAAATATGACAGAAAAAAACTTTTTTTTTTATATGAGCTAACTAAAATAGCTTTTCTTGTGGTGGATGAATGAATGAATGAATGAATGGATGAATACATACTAAATCTGTATATTTGTGTAACACATACTGAGTGTCATCCTGCACCTGCCATGCTTCTGCTTGTGAATATTGAAGTAACGATTTGCAGTAGAACAAAATCCTATCTATCTATCTATCTATCTATCTATCTATCTATCTATCTATCTATCTATCTATCTATCTATCTATCTATCTATCTATCTATCTATCTATCTATCTATCTATCTATCTATCTATCTATCTATCTATCTATCACTAGATTTTTTTGGGGTGGAAATAATGATCCTTAAGTCGTCTTTTTTTTCTGATCTGAAGCTCAGAACTTAATGTGTACCAAACTAATCAGCGTTATAATTTGTAAAATAAGCTTGTACAGATAAAACACCAGAACCTGCTCTTACTCAGTGACTCACTCCTCTCCTAGATCCAGTACAGGTGGTGTTCATTGACATATTTGTTTAGCATGGTTGTGTCTCTTTTTAATATAAGCCGCTTTCATGTTGTTTTGCTATAGCAATATTGTTCCACTGACAGCTTGTCTCCAGGTACAGTTAAAACTATTGTGTCCAGTTTGACACAGCATGCTTGTTATTCTGCTGGATCTTCCGAGAGGGCAAAAGGCTCCGTGTGCATCTACATATGTATGTCTCTGCATGTGTGTACCCTTCCTCCGTGTGTTTGTCCATGTGATTAACTGACCCAGGCATCCTGGATAGCAAGTGAGGCTTTCGCAATCATGATGATGAGAGGGAACAATGGCTCAGTCAACTACGTCTGCTTGTCTGGGCTGAGCCGTGCCCCGCTCTGTGTTTGTGTGCGTGTGTGTGTGTGCGTGCGTGTGCGTGTGTGTGTGTGTGTGTGTGTGCGTGTCTCCAGGACGTGAACTTGAACTTGAGACAGAGCAGCCAGACACCATCTGTGTACTAGGGGTAATGAATTCAGGGCATTCATGGCTGCAGTGCAGACCTGGGCCACCACCACCCATTGATAAGCAGATGACCCCTATAGTCTGAGTTAGCTCTTCATCGCTAATAGAATTCAGCACAACCAGCTGGTAGTAGAGGGACTTTATTTTGGCTATTTTCCCACAGACGAACGTGCAGCTTTCATGCACGTGTTTGCAGAAAGCATCCCCGTGCGCTTCGCTGTCTTAGTTTGCATGCATGCAACCGGCTGTGCTTTCATGTCGTCTTTGTCTCACTACGACTAACTCGTAGCAATTGGAAAAGCGTTCATTTGCTCACCGTACGTCCGATAAAACACCGAGTTGTTATTGTACCAACATAGCCATGCTGGCCTTTGATAATTGAAACCGCCGGCTCGGTATTTCCCCTGATAAAGAGTCATAAATGAACGAGGCATGAACCTTAAACAAACCGGGCACAATGTGAATTCCTGAAGGCCCTCCTCCTATTTCTACCCTCTCCTCTTTCAGCTCGAGCTTCTATCACAATCACTGCCGCGCATTCACACTCCCTCTCACACACACTCGCATGCATGCAAGAAGCGGACGCATGCGCGCGTCCACAATGAGGCTTTTCCCTCTGGTTGGTGTTGCCACAGCAACGGTAGGTGAGATCACCTTGCGCATGGCAGCATCGGTCCCTGCTGATGCAGGACAGGTTCCTGGTTTTCTGTGAGTGGTTGGGTGTTTGTTCTTGTGTGGAAACCCCGAATGTCACCCACCCCCATGTCTCTGAGCCTCTTCGTGCACATGCATTATCATGCTCGTGAAGTAAAAAGCTTGTGCACTTAGTATTTGATTTACTTTACCTTTCCATGTTTAGTTACCTATAAACCAGAGTCATATAGTATTTAAATAGGCACAGACACCTGGAAGGTGTCGTTTCCAATTAACAGCACACTGATTAACCTATTCTCAGTACCCAGACATCCGGCCATAACTTCCCAATAATCCAACGAGGAATGTCGTGGCTCGGCCCTTTTTAATGACATCATGCATGGGCACTTGAGTGTCTTGTGGGGAGCAGCAGTCATGCTGGGTTATGCTGAACTGCATGGTTTTGCTCCATGCCTAACAGTGTGTTCATGTACGTCTTCTAGAGGTAAAAATAACCAGACACTGTTTCAAAGTAGCAGATTCATGTTTTAGGAAGATTTGTGTCGTTATGGCATAATGGCAGTACTCTTGCATGCACTGAAATGTCTTCATGACAGTTTCATGAGCGACAGAAGAAGTGCATGATTAACGTCTTAAACCTCTGAGACTCTGAGCTCCAGTTGCTTTCTCGTGCAGATGCTTATAAACCTCTGTTATTCACGAAGGACTGCATTTGAATTTTAATATCTGCGTGTGTCTATGTTGCATTGGATTAATTTCATAACATATTTCGGGTGTTGACGTTGACCTATTTGCTTTTTGAAGTGCACTGAAATGTCAGAAAAAGGAGAAAACATTTTGTGTAGTTATTTTGTGTAAATATATCTCAAGTATTTTGCCTTGCTGACAGTCAAAATGTGTAATTTGGGAGAAGATCGTATTTTAGCTTCCCCTGTTCCTAACCCTACAAATGTTAAAAATGTTCAACAACACAGCCTTTTTTCTTTATTCCTATTTAATTAAAAACTAAAAATTACAAGTTTACTAAAATAATCAGTCTTCCGTCATGTATGTTTGCATGAATATATGAATAGCTGTAGAAATAACATGATATAGGATTATATATGCAAGATAAATAACATTTATGCAACTGTAAATTTATGTTTGACTCAATGCAATGTACTGTTTCCTAAATGAAATTTATCCAGGCATCTTCCTTGTTCCATATACTTTTAGCTTCATACATGCGTGATTAAACAGCATCATCGTGACAACAGCTGTGCATAACAAGGCTGCGTGCACAAATGCTATTTTTTGCTCCAAAACTACAAAGGTGGCTGTCAGCAGCTTGTGTTCCAGAGTATCTGTGCTTCTGCTTGGCGTTCGATTATGCAAGTGTCGGCACCACAGCATTAGAGGCGAATGAGTACACCGCATATGAAATGTGCCTCCTCCTTGAAGATGAAAGGGTGTAAATAATGTATTTTGTGTCGCTGTATTATTCATCCGCAATTAATTGCAACAACCAGCCACATTTTTTCGTGCTGTTCGTTTGACTAAATTTCATTGCTTTTAGGTGCTGTTTTCTATTGCCTGGAGGGCAGTAGGTAAATCTGCACTCAGGGATTGCCAAGGTGCCTGCCACTAAATAGAAATGGGAAGTATTCGCTTTCATTTTTATCATAATTAGGCTAAATAGTACAAGCTCAGTTTAGTCAACAACAAGTTTTTTGGTTTTGGTTTGTTTTACGCTTCTCTATTCACTGTCGGAGACATCTTCTTTTTCGTGTTATGCATAAAGCATGCTAGTTATGTATGGGAGGAGGGGCTTTGGACACATTGAGAAAGCATAAAGCCACAATTAGAACAGCCCCATATTTCTGGTCTCTGTAAATCATGTTGTTCAGAGGCCCGCGTACAATCAGGGTAACGCGAATCGTTTGAAAAATATATGCTGTGTGGCAATTAAATTATATAGCCACTTGGACCAGGGAGCCAAGACCAGCGCATAGATAGAATAGTGAGGAGCCGTTGCTATGCTTGCATTAGCATCTGGCCCTTTTATGTAAATTTGATGAGAGAGGACTCATGCATATATGGCAGGAGCTGGGGTATACTTGCCTAATATCCTTATTAGAGGGAGGCGAATTAAATATTTATTAGGGGGAGGTACCAAGGGTTAGAGAAGGGGAGGGGAGGCAGAGTCAGACCTGTGTTGTCGTGAAGACCTGAGGTAGAGGGAAGGGTAAAAGGGAGGAGGAGATTGGCTTTCTGTACGAGTGTCTCTCTCTGCCTCAAGGTGCCACCATCTTAAGGCGTTTGGCAGTAGTGAGAGTGTGGGGAGGGTAGACCTAAAATGTCCGCTGGCACACACATGCACACACATACACATTAGCGATTGAATTGTTTTAAATTTATTTATTTATTTATTTATTTATTGCCACATTTAGGCAGTATAGAGATCCCAAAGGCAATTTTATTTTAGTTGCGGTCGCCAGAGTCTTGCATGCTAAGAATCACATTTGCATCCATTAAATCCTTCGATTACTATCACTGTGAACCAAATCAAGCTTTGTTTAGTTTCCTAACACTTGCCACTAATTGAACTATAGTGCTGTCAGTAACGATGTAAAATCTAAGCTGGTATTTTATTTATTTAATATTTGGTTTTCTGTTTGTTGGTTTTCTTTTTTTTTATTTTTTATCTGAGTTGACAATTTATTGCCAGGTCCAATGGTAATCTCCAGTGGCACCACCAAGGGGGTACCAAAGAGTGGGTAGTTCCCCCTCCTCAAATATGTTGGCCCATCCCCTACCCCTTGAATTTCAGAAACAAAAGAGTTGATAATCTGCAATGCGTATCTATATTAAAGTGCTATATTTTTCATCCGTCTTATTATCCCCTTATGGAATTCATTTTGGCTCTGTTGCCACTTTATATACGGTTCACAGATTTACATCAGAAATCAGGAGTTACAGAATTTTTAAAGAAACATTACAAAAAAGCATAATCTAATTTGTCAAATCAGCTGATTTCTGTTGTATACATACTTGAAAACAAATCAATAGCATATTATTTGTTTAGTTAAATAAAAAGAAATTTCATGAAAATCTAAAACAAAGGAAAAATATAACAAAAGTAATAATAATAATAATGATAATAATAATAATAATAATAATAATAATAATAATAATAATAATAATAATAATAATAATAATAATAATAATAATACAGAGTCTAAAAATAATATAATTGAAAGCCTTTAAAAATTCTAAGAAGGATCTGCATTTTCTTTCCTTTTCTTTTTTTGGAACTCACTTAGAGTTCAAGTTCCACCATTGCAGCACACCTAAATAAAACTCCTGTTTTTTTATATATATAGCTGGTGCCACCCCACAATTATAAGCAGTTTCTTTCGGGTGTCCCCTAGCAGAGCCTCCTGGAGGAAACAAACAGAGATACACACAACCCATCAGTTTATTGCAGTTCCATAATTCCTTATTATGGTAAGCTGAACATAAAAACCCCCCAGCTTTAATAATAATAAGAATAATAAAAATACTTCTAAGATGTATTGTGTATTTATGTACTTTTTGCAAGAATTTTGCAGATTTTACTTTTATTAAGCAGTTACTGTAAACATAATATGCCACTGCAGCAACAGAGAGAAGGACTGAGGAAGCCATTGACTTCATAAGTCTTTGATGCAAATTAAAGTCTTCACTAGTATCATTCTTTTGCCTGTGTTACAAAAATCAAAAACACAGACTGTAGCTGACCTCTCCCATCTGTTAATTATCATTAATATGCTTAGGAAGGCTGGGCCTATAAACACATTGTTCAGTGAGATACAGACACAATATTAGCTACTTCTTTTTTGTTTTCTCGTTTCGGTTTTGGAATTTGTGCATGCCAATATTTACGGCTTGCATTGCATTTATTGGCATGTGGATCTCTGTGGGTGGCTGATTTATTTCCCTTCTATTCTACAATTGTCAGAGCGGGCATGTGAAATTATCCCCCTTCCTTGTACAGTTATCCTGTTGTCGGCCTTTTATTATGCGAGCATAGTCTATCGCCTCTCTGTTCCCTCTGATGAGTGGTACGGCCCGGCGTGCTGCTGAAGAATTGAGAATAATTAAACGGCTGTGAGTTTTAGCCCGGCATCGGCTAATGGATTATTACCGAGAGGAAATGAGACAGGCAGCATGGGGTGAGCCGGGTGGCAAAACAGTGCCTCCACTCTGGATAATGAAACACTGAAAGCTACCTGGGGTATATAGGGAAGACGCACCTTACCTATAAAGAAAGGAGGCACTTTTCTTCTTTGCCTACTTCCTTTTGTCCTATAGGTATAAAGGGGTGACACACTCAGAGATACACACAATTGCACGCGCATTGCTGCAGACACATGCAATGTTTTTAAATCAGTGCAGATAACGTTTTTAGGAAATTTTGATTACAACAACTTGTGCGTTGGCACTATGTAATTCTAGAGAAACAATAACCACGGCACCCCCTGCCCCCTCACTATCTCCATAATTCCTCTCATCGCCACTATCCATCCCCCCACCCAGCCACCTTCCACACATATCCTAAGAGTGTGGCTCTAGGAAGAGATGGGTGCTAGAGGGAGATAGGATGAGACAAGCCACACAAGCCGCAAAGGGAACAAAGTGAAGGTAAAGGGGGAGGAGCGCTCCATGGTGTCCTAAACTGTGCCGTAGGGCTTGAAATACACATATGCACACTGATTTGGCACAAAACCACAAGGACGCTTTAAGACGTGCAAAACAATGCTCTGTTCACAGCCTGTGTGGCCAGTGATGCATTTTTGTACCAAGTGTGTGGTGAAATAAAATCCTGGAAGCAAACCAATTAATTTAAGGGACTCGTGTTGTGCTTTGTTATCGACTACAGACTTACACGACGCTGAGAATGTGTTTGTGCCAGAGTGGGTTTGCCCTGATGGATGTTAGCTGAGAGCTCTAATAAAACGTGGCACCTGTCAGTTTGATACTGACATATCAGAGGAGTCACACAATCACCAGGGACAGAAAAGCAAACTGCATATGCTTTACATCTGTATATTTTTGCAGATTTTGAGCGATTAGGATAAACGTGCCCTCTTTTAGATGTGAAGCAAAGCGATCTCAAATGTTACTTTAAGAGCACAAACCTTGTTATTTATTTTTATTGTTACTGGCATGTGACCAGGGTCTCACCTTGCTGTCTTCAACCAGTGTGGCATGGGTGAACGTCAACAACTCCATCTCAAGTTAAATCAAAGTTTATTACTACCAAATACATAAGTAACATTCAAGTCACTCAGTCAACAGTAAATCAATCAGTACAATCTAAATTTTGTTTAATATGGTGAACAAAAAATGTAAATGTAAAGCCACAATACCTTCCCTTTCAAAGGTTACCAGCTTTCTTTTTTTTCAAACCATCAAAGCAGATTTTTTTTTCTTTTGTTTTTTGATTAAAGAAATTTGACTTAATTTCTATTTTTAGGATTTGAAGCAATACAAGAAATACAATTTTCCAGAGAGTGAATGGTTACATTTCAATAAATAAAACGTTGCCAGTGACCCAGTGACAAGTGAGAGAACAGCAAAAATTGATTCCTTGTCCTTTTAGTGTGATTCTGTTGAGGAGTTTCTATGACAATATTGAATCCAAATCCTAGTAAACCTAGTTAAAAAAAAAAGAAGCTTTCGATAAAAAAACTGTTTGCCACGCATCAGTTCTGGCCAAAGTTATTAAGAACCACTTTGGAGGGCCTGGGGAGCCACATGTGGCTTAGCAGCTGCAGGTAGCAGACCCCTGGGATAGGGGGCAGAGTGGAAGTCACTTGTGTTGTGGTAGAAATACTGGAGAAGAGTTAGCTACAAAAGGCAACAGGGCATTTATCAAAATCGTATGATAGTTCAGGAAGAAATGACGCTGCTGTTCATTTCCAGGTTGACTGTTAAACTTGCATTTGTGGAATATGTAAGTATTAAAACAAGCTTTGACCTTCTCCTCGGGTTCTGCAGAAGTCCTGCGTTCAAATTGCTGATTTGAGGCAAAGTGTAAAGGTCAGGGAGACATTTGCACAAAGTTATTGCAAATTTGAATTCCTCAAAAATAAACATAGCAGTTGCTGCTATCACTTCTTTCTTTTAATCTCTTTTAGTGGAGACACATTAATTGTGATTTGCAATGGAGGAGCTGTTCAACAGCTAAAGGTTCCCTTTGGGTAATCATAGTCTCTTTTACTGTGTGTGTGCGTGTGTGTGTGTGTGTGTGTGTGTGTGTGTGTGTGCGTGTGGGTGTGTGTGTGTGTGTTTTGTTGCAGCAGTAATGGAGAAATAGAGCAACAGGCAGCTGCAGGACGCAGAGAGAGGAAGCCATCACAGGATCTCAGGGATTTTGATTTTCACTGGACCTGTATAAGGTAAGATGTGGATGACGGCCAAAATGAATGTTTGTCTATTTGTGTTTTAGCATTTCTCAACTCGTAAGGCCCATTCCTTTCAACAAATACTACATTGTGTGGACTTACTGAACCTGGGCCTCGTAGGAAGAAGTGCTATTTTTGGCTAAGGAGTTAGGCCTAGGATGAAAGTGTGAATTGAGTTTAGTTTAGGATTAGGGTTAAGCATGTAGCTACTGGTAATGAGGCTATAGAAATTAATGAAAACTGAATGGAAGATAGAAAGATGTAGTATATATGTGTGTGTGTGTGTGTGTGTGTGTGTGTGTGTGTGTGTGTGTGTGTGTGTGTGTGTGTGTATGTGTGTGTCCTTTATGTGTACAATGTTACACACATATCTGCAGGTCCCACCTTGAGACCTGCAGATTTACTTTTTTCTTGTCCACCAAAATTATAAGTGGCAACTAGAAGACAAGCAAACATTACATTGAGCAGAGAATCATTTGAAAGAGAAAAGATGCTAACTGTATGTTAGCAAAGCCGACTCTACTGCTTTGCTTGTTTTAAATTTGACCTCTTGAGATAATCAAGGGCAGTGATGTGATTGGAAAGAACCTACACACCTGGAAAAAAAATATATTATGAATTCTGAACACTTCAGAATCCCTATAATGAAAAGTTTGTTCTAAGTCAGTTATAAAGAAATTAAAAATTACTGAAAAGAGAAAAAAAGTTTCAGGCTGATGAGATGAAGTGGCATGTCAGCACCCCTGGGCGTTAGTGTACTGTAGTTTAACTGGCTTTAATTACTCCCAGTTCTCCCACACTTTTGGTGAACTTCTCAAAAGGCCCAATTAGAAGAGCAGGGAAGGTCACTGAGCAGAAATAGCCATCTGGTCGTTTCCACAGAGAAAATTCTGCAGAACATTCAGAACAAAGGCATTGGACCTGACTGATTTTAAAGCTCGCTTTGAAGATTGCTTCAGCTGGAGTTGATATTGTCTTCAATAATCCGTTAAAGGCAGAGGCAAAACTAGAACAGCAAAATGGACGACACATTTCCGATCACTTTAACAATCAGATAATAATTTACAGCTGAACTGTGCCAAACATGTTTTGTTTAATAATCACATAAGTCAGATAAAATGCTAATTTGAAAAATATTATTTTTCCATTTTGCTCAATATGTTGGTCCCATTTTTATTTTAGAGTTTTTTTTTTGTTTTTTTTTAATATAAGGCAACAAAAGGTGCTCATCGCAGGACCTGACAGTCCTTTTATTCCAACCCTTTTTTTGGGGGAATGAAAAGTGAATTCAATTTAGTGTTTTGGGGTTTGGTATTATTTCTCATATACTCCGTCTTTTAAGTAATTTTGCTAAGTTTTCTCCTCAGTTTGTTTGGTTAAGTTGAAAGATGCTTAAATATTGAATGCGATAACACAAACTTTGATGATTTACTCATGGTATTTCCAGAATGTAAAGTCATTAAAAAAAAATAATAATAATTTCACCTGCTTGCAGTGTCATGAAATGTGACCCCAGTTCAGACCCAAGCAGCAAAATGACTCGGTTAGTTTTAAATTGTGACATTTAATGACATGATTTACAAACTGGGAAGGTTTTCCTTCGTGTGTGTGTGTGTGTGTGTGTGTGTGTGTGTGTGTGTAGAGTAGGGGCATCTTTAAACCCTCACTGTGTGTGGTTTTGATTGGTGATGAGGTTTCTAGTGCTCACCTGATACTGCTTGCTTTGCACCAGCTTTTTGTGTCCCCCAAACCTTTTCAACAAGTACCAACTACGGTTATGATGAACCAGTTTGATCTCCGTTCCAGCTGCGTGCTGGAATAGGTTTTGTTAGCAATTGGAAGCAGACTCGAAGTATTTTGAGTGGCATGTTTTTAAATTCTAGAGATTCATTTTTGATTAACCTAATTTCACACACAAAAAAACAACAAAAAGTAATGCTAGAAAGTCAGACCTGTAATACAATATAATAGCTCTGTCTCTAATCTTCCCACTGTTTATTTTGAACTCACCCCTCACAGAGTTTAAGTTAGTTATTGTGTCACACAGAATCTCAGCTACAGCTGATATTTTCAGCTAAATCTGTGAATATAATTTTGCAATCAGTTCCCAAACAGCTTTGGTCTTTCAATATGTTCAGATATTTTACTTCAAGTCTGCTGGTATTGATTACAAATATGGTATGCAAATATGTGAAACTTTGATTAGCTTATTGTTGAAAAACAAATAAATTAAACTAGTCATATAAAATGATCATTGAGGTAAATAGTGTGATGGTGTAGTTAAGCTATCTCCCCACGTTTTATCTACAAACTACAAAAATTTGAATGATATAAACCAAGAGGGGATCAAACATTCACCGTCTGAGATGTTTACAGTGATAAAATGGCACTGAGCTGGCTCTGTGGTCAAAGAAAACCCAACTGGATCTTTTGTTTAACCAGTTAAAAATAAGCTTAAAAGGTCCAACTCTAAGCAGGAATAATATCCTGAAGGCTTTCTGTGCATCAAACCTGCAGAAACCTTTGGCACTGCGACTCGGGGGACTCATTTAAATTACAAGGACAAAGCATGACGAACTATAACCACAATAATCATTGTGGTCTTGCTAAAGACCAAAAAGTCTGTTTTTTCATCAGATAAAGAGACAAAAAGTCACTAAGAACATATATACATTATACAAATACGCCTCAGTAAATTCTAACTCGGCATTTATCCTCACATTTGACCCATTTAAAAAAAAAAAACTAAATGAAGTTTCTATTTACCAAAAACACATTTGATTTTTATTTAGACATCTTTGTTTAATATAGAGCAACTTGGCGGTATCTTTTGTGTTTCTGTACACTTCAGGCTAGAATAAAATAATTTAAGGACCTGGGCATAGACTAGCCAATTAATACATTAAAAATCCTAAATATGGTAAGCTGAATTATAACACTGTAAGCTCCTCCAAAGCTGTTTACATCATTCTCTTATTCCAATTGATTATTTGAAAGAAGGGCATTCGGCTGGGCCCCCATAGAATTAGAAGAATTGAAAAATTTGCAAAGACTGCCCATACCTTGGGCCGGCCAGGGCTTTCTGACACCCTCACAGATGAGCTCACAGTGTCAAATATTACAAAGCAAATACTTTAAACATTTCTTACCTTTGGTATTTTATATCTGAATCAATAAGATGCATGTAAAGCAAACGTTGTTGAAAATCTATGTAATAAATTATCTGAAAGATATATATAAAAAAAAGCATTGGATGGGATAAAGCACAAGCTCTCTAAGTCCCCAAGCCTCAGTGTGTTTTAGGCTCAGAGGGCATAAATATATGATTTTACATTATTTAGTTATGGATAAGCTTTTTGTTTGACAAGAACATCTTGCCCACCCACTGTGGCATGAGCTGAACCCAGAAAGCAGGTCATCTCACCATCTTTGTGGAAATACAAAGAAAAACAGCTCATGGACTTATTTATCTCTCAAACTGTTTAAGTCCTTTTTTTTTTTTATGTCTCCACATATTGCGCATACATATGCATATGCGCCATATTACGCAATAAATTTCACAACTGAGGGAATACAACAGCATTTACACTGTAAATTGTTCTTTACTCTGCTATGCCCAGTAATAAAACCATAAAAAAACACAGAATGTTTACCTCAAAGTATAGCTTGCTCATGATACTTTTCTTCATTTTACTGCGCTACAGTTGTAATCATCTATCAGACATGCATATTGGTGGTAAGGCTGCTTACTGTTACGGTACCGTCGGGATTCAGTCTTTATAATGAGGCCCCCACATTCTGAACATAAACCCTCAAACCCTCACAGAGGCCGGCCCCTCTGCCAGAAGTGCTAGCTAACAGAAATTAATAATGTCATCTGAATGTGTCTGTAGGATTAAGGCGAGCTGAAATATGCATCAGATGCATGCACGGTGTCTGATCTGCACTGATGAGGCAATAAGTGAGAAGGAAAAGATGTACATTTCTTTTGTACTTGTATTGTGGAGGTATATTAAAAGGTTTCTCTTTGATTAGATGATACAAGATCAAACAATTTTAACCTGTAAAAAAAGAAAAAAAAAAACCCAGAGGCACTTGAATGAGGAAAAGGTAAACTATTTAGAAAAATATTGCAAGATATGTGAGAGGGTCTTTTGAGTGATTTAGTTTCCATCTGTAATTTTCCTATTTCCTGTTTGTCATATTTTCCATATTTTACGCTTGGAAGCAATGCTTTGCAACTTATTGCAGACACATATGCCGATAATCCAATATGTCTTTTTCTTGTTCCACAATTCCACACCTAACTCTCTTCTTTTTGCATTTCATTTCACTATAATACCATAAATCAGTTCTTTCTTTTTCAAATCATGTTTTTTATTATTCTTTTTTTTTTTTTGTTGCATCTAGTAACCAAAGAGCTTTGATTTGGGTGGGTAACAGAGATCCAGAAGGAGGGTTTTTCCTGCATCATCCTACAGTCAGAACAAAGGATATGCACATGCTGAAAATCATGCAAATAGATGCAAATTGCCGGGGGCGAGAAATAGCGGTGTGTGTGGTAGGAAAGGAGTTTGTACAAGCAGCGAGGAATGCAAAGGACTTGGTACACAGCACATGCTTGGAGACTTTTTTTTTTTTCTCTCAAAAATATACATAACTTCAAAGATAAAGATGTTGGACTTGAATATAATTCTGCATCTCTTCTGGAGACGACCGTCTCCACATGAATGCCGGTTAGATCTGTTTACCCACAATGCTGGCGGAATGTGGATCTCGGTGTGTCTGCTTTCTTTATTTATTCTTTGCCAAGAATTATATTCTATTTATTATGATGCAAGAAACTGCACACCATTCAAAGAATCTAAAATGCAGCGAATGCAAATGTGACAGACAATGCCTGCGAACAGCACCCAGTTAAGAAGTGTGTGCATATGCGTTGGGATGATGCAATATTTTGATGGCGCCGCCCCAGAGGAACGCCGAGCCGATATTAGTGACATGTGCTAATGACCGTCGCAGCTCAACTTTATCATGCCAGACATTTTCATGAGGTTACCGCAATGATTAGGTAATGACAGCCCAGGCCGCTTTCCTTTCATTCTAAAAAAGAATTATATGCTTGTTCCATAGTCCTTGATAGTTACCCTAGCTCAGCCTATCAAAATTTAAAGCTCTCACAGGATTGCTACATCATTTCAGATTGACTCTTGTACACGGAATATGAAAGTCACTTTATGTTTTAGACTGAATGTCACAAGGTAGCTTGCAGATTATTTTAAATAGGGCTGAGCTGAAGCATTTATTCCTGTTTTTCCTTACAAGTTCACACTGTGTTGCTAAGCCTATTTTGAGATAAAAAAAAAATAATAATAATATATATATATATATATATATATATATATATATATATATATATATATATATATATATATATATCAAATCACTAAGAAAAAAACAAAGTATATATTCTTCACAGAAAATTAATTCAAGCGTTGAGACAACCAGCTAATATCAATGTGCGTGCTGGTTCCCAATATGACACCCAGAGAGTCTCAACGTCTTGCAGGAATCTGTGATTTGTATAAGACTGCATACAAAAAAGAAATAAATCACATTTAAATAAACACCGCCCACCAACCTCTTTCCGTGGCACTTAAACACACAAGCTCATGCACACACACACAAACACACGCACACACACCCCCACACACACACACACACACACACACACCTATACAGGTGCCGGTGAACTATAAGGACAATTTTCCCGAACCAGTCACAGTGGTGAATTATGGGAGCACCCCTTTTCACTTGTTCTACAGACTGGCTGAATGTGTCAAAAAATCTTTTATGAGCCACTCAACTAAGATCTCAGTTAAAATTGTGTATACACACTACAGAACTCTAAATATAATGACCTGACTTTATGCAACATTAACAGGACATTGATAATTAGATAGATAAGCCACGCCCCTGACATAACAGTATATTATAAGCACCAATGAGAATTGCAAGGACATTTAAAATAAGACTTCATAGAATGTCCCTAAAATATATTAAAGTACCCAAATGAACATCAAATGGATTAATTCACACCCTGCAATAATGGTAGTGTTCATTTGTCATGAACACAGGTATGGACTACAAAAATCTCAGTCCAAATATGAAAAAAATAATGATCAAATAGAAATATGGTCACCAATTGATTTCCCTTGTTCATTACCAATGGGGTAATGTTTAGATCTATACAAATTAAAATGTATAATGGAATAAAAACAACATTGTTTTTATTGCAATTTTTATTTTTTGGAGCAAACCAAAACACAGGCTCTTATCAAGCTTAGTTTTTCAAAACAGTTTGACTAAAACCTTTAAACCCAAGTTCTTCTAGATACCACACAATACACATGACTCAAACAAAACAAAAAATCCTACTTAAACAGATTCAGAAGCAAACAAATCTGTTTCAACACCGCTGCAATTTCTGTAGGAGACCAGGGCCATTTTTGATTTCTCTGAGGATGGTCCTTTTCAGGATAATCTACAAACAAGAGAGACAATTTTACTTTTTAAAATATAAATCATATGTGGGAGTGTGCTATAAAAGTATGCTTGTGATAAAGTTTTACATTCCAGTTCTGTTTATTGTGTCCATTGAAGAGAACCCTTTGACAATTTGATTTCTCAACGTGCAATGAATTAAATATGTATCCACCTAAAATTATTTTTCTCCAATTTTTTTATTATTATTAAATTGATTACCAAGTTGTGAAACAGTGCATTTATTACACATAGAAATCAAGAAGCTACAACCCTGGTGTGTCAAATATAAACTATCACTCAAAGCTTCATTTTATATTACACTGCAAGCTTTATTACCTGTTACAGAACAAGGTCATGCTTGTCATGATTCATATTCTGTCCTGTCGATTCTGTGTTTAAGCAGTGTATTACTTGTTCATAATCAGCAACTAACTTTGTAAGATTGTTTCAGCCTTATTTTTTAAAAATTGCACAGACCCAACCACTTCTCTGCATGTTTCTTACTGTGCTTTTTAAAGCTAAGGATAATACTCAATTCTTGTAACATGTTATGATGAGCCTTAAGTCAGAATCTCTAAACCTTACCACTAAGTAAAGAACCACCATGAATAGGAAGACAGCCATACCATCTTGGGGTTCTGAGGGTTTTTCAGTTGGTGGAATAATCTCCTTTCCCTTTCCTGCAATACATTAGTAATACTTCAGGCCAACAAAATAAAAGATACAAAATTTCAAATCAGTTACTAAATGACCAATGAAAGGTTAATTGAAGTAAGTCATACCAGAAGAGTTCCCATGTAATTCAACAGGAGATTGAGGTTTTCTGCATCCTGTCAAATTAGAGATACAAAACAAGTTGTCTGTTATATTAGTCTTAACTGCACAGAAACCTAACCTTTAGCCAAAATTAAAGAACATTATTATATTGTGCAATGATTACTATGTTAAATTATTGAAAATAAATTATTAATCAGGAGGAGGGGGAGGGTTGTTAAGGTAGTCATATCTTATACTGTATCTGACAGCTTTTAAAAACATTAATTTAGAATTAACACCATGGTAGAACACTTTCGAGTAAAACTGTATATAGAGCTATGGTAAAGCTAGGCTAGTTGTTTGGGAATAGTATTTAAAACAAAGTCCCAATGATTGCCAGCAATATTACTCTATGGGTCATCTACACACAGCCCTCATAATGCTGTCCCCTGACAGGAACAAGCATTGCTGGGACTGTGTCTACTCTCCCAAAAACCCATGTCCACTAAAATCCCTGTCAGAAAAATTAGAAAGATTTCCAAGTCAGAAAGCTGTTCACCTGGGTTTCAGGAAATGAAGATAGTGATCCCATCGGTTTATCACATACAGTTTTGTCAGAGTGAGCAGAAACCTGTGGAGAAGACAGCAAACGAGTCATTAAGATTCATTTAAAATTAACTTCAACGTAGAACACCATAGAGTAACACTCTATAAAGAGCTACGGTAAAGCTAGGCAAATTGTTTGGCAATAGTCTTTTAAGCAAGGTCGTAGTGATTGCCAACAATATTACTCTTCGGGTCATCTACACACAGTCCTCTTAATGCTGTCCCCTGACAGGAACAAGCATTGCTGGGACTGTGTCTACTCTCCCAAAAACCCATGTCCACTAAAATACCTGTCAGAAAAATTTGAAAGATTTCCAAGACAGAAAACTGTTCACCTGCATTTCAGGAAACGGGGATAGTGATCCCAGCAGTTCATCACCTACGGTTTTGTCAGAGTGAGCAGAAACCTGTGGAGAAGACAACAAACGAGTCATTAAGATTCATTTAAAATGTACTTCAAGGTAGAACACCATAGAGTATCACAGTATAAAGAGCTACGGTAAAGCTAGACAAATTGTTTGGCAATAGTATTTTAAGCAAAGTCCTAGTGATCGCCAACAATATTACTCAACAATATTACTCTTCGGGTCATCTACACACAGTCCTCATAATGCTGTACCCTGACAGGAACAAGCATTGCTGGGACTGTCTACTCCCCCAAAAACCAATGTCCACTAAAATACCTATCAGAAAATTAGAAAGATTTCCAAGACAGAAAGCTGTTCACCTGGGTTTCAGGAAACGAAGATAGTGATCCCATCGGTTTATCACCTACAGTTTTGTCAGAGTGAGCAGAAACCTGTGGAGAAGACAGCAAACGAGTCATTAAGATTCGTTTAAAATTAACTTCAACGTAGAACACCATAGAGTAACACTCTATAAAGAGCTACGGTAAAGCTAGGCAAATTGTTTGGCAATAGTCTTTTAAGCAAGGTCGTAGTGATTGCCAACAATATTGCTCTTCGGGTCATCTACACACAGTCCTCTTAATGCTGTCCCCTGACAGGAACAAGCATTGCTGGGACTGTGTCTACTCTCCCAAAAACCCATGTCCACTAAAATACCTGTCAGAAAAATTTGAAAGATTTCCAAGACAGAAAACTGTTCACCTGCATTTCAGGAAACGGGGATAGTGATCCCAGCAGTTCATCACCTACGGTTTTGTCAGAGTGAGCAGAAACCTGTGGAGAAGACAACAAACGAGTCATTAAGATTTGTTTAAAATTAACTTCAACGTAGAACACCATAGAGTAACACTCTATAAAGAGCTACGGTAAAGCTAGGCAAATTGTTTGGCAATAGTCTTTTAAGCAAGGTCGTAGTGATTGCCAACAATATTACTCTTCGGGTCATCTACACACAGTCCTCATAACGCTGTCCCCTGACAGGAACAAGCATTGCTGGGACTGTGTCTACTCTCCCAAAAACCCATGTCCACTAAAATACCTGTCAGAAAAATTTGAAAGATTTCCAAGACAGAAAACTGTTCACCTGCGTTTCAGGAAACGGAGATAGTGATCCCAGCAGTTCATCACCTACGGTTTTGTCAGAGTGAGCAGAAACCTGTGGAGAAGACAACAAACGAGTCATTAAGATTCATTTAAAATGTACTTCAAGGTAGAACACCATAGAGTATAACAATATAAAGAGCTATGGTAAAGCTAGACAAATTGTTTGGCAATAGTATTTTAAGCAAAGTCCTAGTGATCGCCAACAATATTACTCTTCGGGTCATCTACACACAGTCCTCATAATGCTGTCCCCTGACAGGAACAAGCATTGCTGGGACTGTGTCTATGCTCTCAAACACCCATGACCCAGTGATTGCCAACAATATTACTCTTTGGGTCATCTACACACAGTCCTCATAATGCTGTCCCCTGACAGGAACAGGCATTGCTGGGACTGTGTCTATGCTCTCAAATACCCATGACCCAATGATTCCCAACAATATTACTCTTTGGGTCTTCTACACACAGTCCTCATAATGCTGTCCCCTGACACAAACAAGCATTGCTGGGACTGTGTCTACTCTCCCAAAAACCCATGTCCACTAAAATACCTATCAGAAAAATTAGAAAGATTTCCAAGACAGAAAGCTGTTCACCTGGGTTTCAGGAAACAAGGATAGTGATCCCATCATTTCATCACCTACAGTTTTGTCAGAGTGAGCAGAAACCTGTGGAGAAGACAACAAACGAGTCATTAAGATTCATTTAAAATGAACTTCAACGTAGAACACCATAGAGTAACACTCTATAAAGAGCTACGGTAAAGCTAGGCAAATTGTTTGGCAATTGTATTTTAAGCAAGGTCCCAGTGATTGCCAACATTATTACTCTTCGGGTCATCTACACACAGTCCTCATAATGCTGTCCCCTGACAGGAACAAGCATTGCTGGGACTGTGTCTATGCTCTCAAACACACATGTTCCAATGAATGCCAACAATATTACTCTTTGGGTCATCTACACACAGTCCTCATAATGCTGTCCCCTGACAGGAACAAGCATTGCTGGGACTGTGTCTATGCTCTCAAACACACATGTTCCAATGAATGCCAACAATACTACTCTTCGGGTCATCTACACACAGTCCTCATAATGCTGTCCCCTGACAGGAACAAGCATTGCTGGGACTGTGTCTACTCTCCCAAAAACCCATGTCCACCAAAATACACGTGAGAAAAATTACAAAAATTTCCAAGTTGGACAGCTGTTCACCTGCGGTTCACGAGACGAGGGTAGTGATCCCATTGGTTCTTCTCTTACATTTTTTTCAGAGCGGGCAGAAACCTGTGGAGAAGACAGCAAACGAGTCATTAAGATTCATTTAATATTAACTTCAAGATACAGTAACACTATATATAGAGCTAATGCAATGATAGGTAAGCCAATTGGCCAAAGTATTTTAAACAAGGTCCTAGTGACAGAAAACAATATTACTCTTCTGGTTATATATACACAGTCTTAGAAATGCTGTGCCTTGACAGGAATAACCATTGCTTTGACTGCCTCGAGCAGGTACCTTAGGAGTATTCTTAAAATACATGGTGAAATGTCCTCACTAGTATGTAAACAAGCTATACTGTGCTTATATTGGAGACAGGTATGCTGAAAAAGACAGATATCTAAAAGTTGCAGGAAAATATACAGGACAGTGGGCCCTTAGTACCATGGTTGACAATTAAGCATAACAAAACTCCTCTTTGATTTAATAAAAAAGGGACTGAATGGGGAACAACTTCACACTATTTGTTGTATGATGTTCCTTCCTGAATACATGCACTTATTCATTACTCACAGTTTTTTTTTAGTTTTTTTTTTTACTGCATTGTGTTCTTATCACAATCATGAAAATTAACATAGGGCTGCACTTCTCTTAACCTCAGTTGCAGCTAATGTTTCATATTTTCATATCTGTTTAACTTAGCCAACAATAACATCTACAAAATATTTAGAAAGCACTACTTTATAAAACGAAAATGTTTAACAGTAGACAAGGTTAGCTGCACATGCTAACATCATAACTGAAGTCAGCAGCCATTAGCCCATGTTGCTGTTTTTGTTTCTAGTCGACATCTAGTCAGTTTGAACACAAATGTAACATTCAAATTCCTGTTTTTAAATGGTCATTCCATTTAACACATGGAGTGTTTAAACCTTGTTCTAAGTGGTCACCTGTTCTCAACACAAGCTAGCTTTTGCTCATTAGCTTAATTAGCAAGTGCTGCATGAAAATATATGTTGGTCACATTGCAAATATCAGTAAAAGTTTGCTAACCTTGCTTATGTTCAAAGCACTTTAACAAAGACTTACCTGCATACTTCTCCACATCCATCTGAGTTCCAGTGCAGTATAATTGTGTATCCTCGCAGAGAGTGCAACATCAGTCTTGGGAGGAAAATGACAGGTGGGGAGGGATTAAGGCTCCACCCCTTTTCCTCTCTCCAATTTGGTGTTCTTTGATGAACAAATCATCCACTAGATTTTGTGATAGAATAATTATTTATCCACTACCTGGGACCTTCATGACAGTGATTTCCAAAATTATTACAGATGTCATTTCCATAGTGATCAGTTATATAGTATGTGCAATTGTGTATATCAGGGGTATTCAATTTATGATATCTTAGCAATATTTCATGATGCCAAGGTCTGAAGTAATATTATATATATATATATATATATATATATATATATATATATATATATATATATATATATATATATATATATATATATATGGCAGGGAAAGTGTACATGGAACGACATAACCAAGTGGCGGGCATAGTGTACAGAAACATCTGTGCAGAATATGGACTGGAAGCCCCGAGATCAAAATGGGGAACAACCCCAAAAGTGGTGGAGAATGACCGAGCTAAGATCCTGTGGGACTTCCAGATCCAGACAGACAAGATGGCAATGGCGAACCAACCGGACATTGTGGTGGTGGATAAAGAACAGAGGAAAGCCGTTGTGGTGGATGTAGCAATACCAAATGACTACAACATCAGGAAAAAGGAGCACGAGAAATTGGAGAAATACCAGGGCCTCAGAGAGGAACTGGAGAAGGCCTGGAAGGTGAAGACCACAGTGGTGCCAGTGGTCATCAGGGCCCTCGGGGCAGTCACCCCCAAACTGGAGCAGTGGCTAAAACAGATCCCAGGAATGACATCAGACATCTTAGTCCAGAAATGTGCAGTTCTAGGCACAGCCAAGATACTGCGCAGAACCCTCGACCTCCCAGGCCTCTGGTAGAGGACCCGAGCTCAGAGGATGAAGAAGACCACCCGCGGAGGGTGAGAAGGGAACTATATATATATATACTTAAAAAAAACTTAGCTAGGTAGTTGTTTCAGCATCTGCATGACTTGATTTGCTTTTCAAATTAAATGAATTCAGTCTTATTCGAGTACCTTTTGACAATATTTATTGTCATGAAACAGGGAGTTGAACATGTATGTCTCAATCACTGAGTAAAAGTAGGATGTCAAGTCAAAAGAAGAACATAGGTGAAACAAGAAAACTTGTTTACAAGTGACTAACCTCAGAAAAACAAATTGAAGAAAGCTTTATATTTTTGTTTACCATCTGGACTTAAACTATTTAAAAATGAACAGATTTAATAACTGAACATTTTTAGACTTAGATCACTTATTTCTTTTGCTTTCAGTGACAGAAGTGAGTGCTTGCTTGTCATGCCATAATTTTAACCTGTGCTTGAGTGATGTCAGAACCAGTCTCATGTATGTGGATGTGCTCATTGGTGAGCCAGGAACAATATTTTGTTTCTATAATATTCACTGTAGAGAAAGCTGACTCACGTGTCACGTGTGTGGAGCCAAACATAATTAAGATTTACCTACTAAGATTTAAGATTTACCTACTTACCTCAGAGCTGGGAAAGCTTTGAGGACAGTAGCCCTTTGGAGCCAGGGGATCAGTCCTTACAGACTTTTCCTTCATGGATAAATCTGCTTAGACCAGTGTTTCTCAACCCCAGTCCTCACGCCCCCCTGCTCTGCATGTTTTAGATGTGTCTCTATTCCAGAACAGCTGATTCAAATGATTGCATGACCATCCAATACTGCAGAAGCCTGTTAATCACCCAGAGATACAATCCAGGTGTGTGGCAGAAGGGAAATACCTAAAACATGCAGGACAGTGGGGGCGGTGAGGACCAGGGTTGAGAAACACTGGCTTATACTGTAAAAGCTGCACCAGTAAATCAGACAGTGCTCAACAAGATTTTAGGTTGTCATTTTTGTTTTGGGTCCACATGAGACATCATTTTAGTCTAGATGCGGACCAGGGTCCACCTATTAGTGACCTGTGGTGTATATCTTGATCTCATTGGGTCTTTATTCAATTAAATTCAAAAGTAGTTTGCTTATTCAAAACGGAAATTAAATGTTGACGTAACTAATTAAGGAGTTATAATAGATTGTGATGGCTGTGGCCAAGAAAGATCTCCTGTAGCAGTCCGCTTTACAACCAATCTGTAGAAACGTCTGGCTGAAGAGACTCGGATTTGAAATAACAGGATGGTGAGCATTGTCTAAAACTTTTTTTGATTTTATGCAAAATTCCTCTGTGGATCATCATCTTCAGAATTTTAACAGTCGTCCCCAGAACAGAACCAGCCTTCTTTATCAAATTGTTAAGCTTTTTAAGTCCCTGGGTCTGATGCTGCTCTCCCAACAGATGACAGCAGAGGAGACGGTGCTCTCAACAACAGACTTATAAAAGATATGCAGGATCTTGCTGCAAACCTTAAAGGATTTTAGCTTCCTCAAGAAATACTGTCTACTCTGTCCTTTCTTGTAGACGGTTTCACTGTTGAGTTTCAAGTCTAGTCTGTTATCTAGCTGAACACCAAGGTGTTACTCCATTTTCCTTAACCACCTCCACTTCTTCTCCCATGATGGAAATGGGGCTTGATCTAACACTGTTTCTCCGGAAATCAACAATAATCTCCTTTGTTCTATTTTCATTCAGGATGAGATAATTGTCCCCACACCATGCCACAAAGCAGTCCACCAGCTCTCTGTACTCAGCCTCTTGTCCATCTCTGATGCATCCCACAACTGCAGTCAGCCGAGTATTTTCATAGGTGACAGAAGTCAGACTTATCCTGAAAGCATGATGTGCACAGAGTGAAAATGAATGGTGAGAGTACAGTGCCCTGTGGAGCTCCTGTGTTGTTGACCACCTGGTTAGACACACAGTCCTTGTTGAGGCCTCCATCTGTGTCTTCTGAAGTTTCTCACAGAGCAGATCAGGCTGAATTGTGTTAAATGCACTGGAGAAATCAAAGAACATGATCCTCAAAGTGCTGCCTGCTTTGTCCAGATGACAGTGGGTTTGATGAAGCAGGTATATGATGGCACCATAAATTCCTACTCCATGGCAATAAGCAAACTGCAGGGGGTCCTGATATGTGCTTGTCAGCTTATTCAGGTGGGCCAACAGGAGTCTTTCCATGACCTTCATGATATGGGATATCAGGGCAGAAGTCCAACAACAGAAGTCCAACAACAGAACACCTATCAGGTTCAGGTCAGGAGATCCATTTCTTCCTACCGTGCCCCTCCAGGTCTCATTGTTATTGCCCAAGTGAGCATTGAAGTCTCCAAGCAGAACAAGGGAGTCCTCAAGAGGTGCACTCTACATTAACATTCAAAGGACTCCAAAAAGGGTGGGTAATCTGAACATGCACATGCACAAACCGTCAGGACCCAGCCCCCCACTTCTAAGCAGAGGGAGGCTACCCTCTCACTCACCGGGACGAACCTCAATGTGTAAGCACCGAGATGGGGGGCAACAAAAGTATGTCCACTCTGGCCAAATGCCTGTCACTGGGGGCAACTCCAGAGAGAAAGAGTGTCCAACCCCTCTCAAGGAGACTGGTTCCAGAACCCGAGCCATGGGTCAAGGTGAAACCGACTATTTCTAGATGGAACCTCTCAACCTTGCACACCTGCTTAGGCTTCTTCCCCACCAGAGGTGACATTTCGCATCCCAAGAGCCAGTTTCTGTAGCCAGGGGTCAGATTCTCGGTTTTCCTCTCTCAAAAGAGGAACATTGGAGTAACCATAGGGTACTTGGTTACCTTCCTGACTAAGGCCCTTCTCTCCTGATTACTCAATTTAGACAACCAACTAGCTCTATACAGAGTACTAGTTGTTCCAAACTGATTCAATTTATGAATGAAGGAGGCCACTGAGCTCATTGGGGCCTTCAAAGCAGGAGAATGTTTTATATCTTTCCCCAGATTTTTGCCTCAAAACAATGCTGTCTCTGAGGTCTACAGACAATGTATTTGATTTCATGCTTGGTGTTTGCATACTGATATCCATTGTCCATTTTGGGACTTTATAAAGACAGGTGTGTGCCTTTCCAGATCTAATCAAATCAACAGAATTGGCTATTACAGGTGGAATCTATTTAAGTTGTAGAACTTAATCTCTGCAATTATCAGTGAAAATAGCTCTATTTCGAGCTTCATGAAAAAGGCTGTGAATACTTATGTATGTAAATTTAATTTCTTAGTAATTCTGTTTTTAGTTAGTTTGCAAAAATCACACATTTTTCACACATCGTGTCATAATAGGGCATTTGTGTTATGAATCTTGAGGAAAGGGACTAATACAATTTGGAAAAATGTTATAACATAGCCAAACATGGAAAAATTGAAGCGTTGTGAATACTTTCCAGATTCACTGTATATATGGATAAAAAGGTGTTGTCCAGGGATGTTCACATAACCTCTTACAAGTCTAAGTCTCTTTTTAGTGAAATCTGCAACATCTAGTGAGTTGCATTACTCTAGGTTAGGATTTAGTTGGGTAAAGTTTGTCCCTATACCTAAGCTATTACATTTGCATGTGATAATTAACTTTCAATCTCCCAATATTTATTAACAACTATCTTTTAATCATTCAAAATTTAATTTACAATCCAAAAATATGCTATGGCCAGTAATACCATACCATTAAGCCACTGAAATTTTTAGACTCAATATTATCAATCCTCTTACATCCTTCAGTATACTATAAAACCATAGATTAAAGATTAACTTTGTTGAAATGAATCACTCAACAGCCAGTTACAGATTTAGTACATCTAAAATAATCAGTGTTTTAATTTAGCCAGATTTGCATTCAATAAAGTAGCATATTTTTAGGAGAATTGTTATTTAACACACATTTTCCTGACAAAAACCTTCATTACAGGGACCCGCATATGCTGGCCAATCAGCGTGTCTAAAAAGATACACATGTGTGAATTATTCATGAGCAAGTGCAATACCAAGAGTTACCACCCGGGGCGCAAATCGATACACACATTATACACACATGTCTTGTAATTGTGACTTATGGGGACTTTGCCTGATTTTTGGAATTTAACCCTTTGACATCCATTCAAACCCCCTCCAATCATTTTTATGTTGCAAGAATTATGAGGACATCGGCACTGTCCCACTAATTCAAAATGTCCCGTTAGTGTTGCGTGTATACAGGCGAAATGTCCTGTTAATTCACCTGTGCAAACACACACACACACACACACACACACACACCCATAGAGGCAAGAGAGACCTGCAGACACAATGTGGTAAAGGAGAAAAGGGGGGGAAGGCACACACAGACAGACGCTCACAATTGTGCATAATAATGTTAGCATTCCTGCATGTCTAATGCAGGGGATATTTAGACAGACACTAGCTGGTCTGCTGTCTTTCTGCACGATGTGAGAGTGTGGGCGTGTGTGTGGGTGGGTACATGCTTGTGTGTGTGCGTGTGTGTGTGTGTGTCAGTGTAGGTCTAAGACCAGAGCATAATGATGTATTAATTGTGGGATGAATTCAGTCCGGGTGTTCAGGGCTCCTTGTTGAGGTTACTAATAGGCATTCGATGTGATTGTTAATCTCCGTGGAAGTTCACATTTTACTTTTTTGTATGTTTGTTTGCTAGTGCAGCTTAACCTGAGTGGACCTGTCCATGACGCCATGTAAAAACATATATATATCTGCTTATTTTATCCTAATTATTTTTTTATAATGTAATGGTAAATGTGCATTATTTCCTCAGACCTGCACATTAATAAAATATCACTTTTCGGAAGACTCGAGAAAATACCAAACAAGTGAAGGAGCAATGGCAAAGCTATCATTGTAAACTGTTGTATTCAAACACAATTAACAGGGAGTGAATATTTAAATCTGCTCAACACTGACTAAACCTCCACTTTTTTCCAAGGTCCTTCCGAATAGACATGTACAAACCTGGGGTGTGTGTGGGGAGAATATGAAAATAGATTCTCCATAAAGGATGCAAACAAAGAGGGACAGACAGCATATATTCTGACAAGGACAGGCAGAAGATGAAGCTCATTTTTTCCTGGGCACCCAGTGGTGTCTGCATTGCAGATCGCTGAAATCCCCCTCGAATGCGTCCCTGGGCTTAAAGGGGGGTGGGGGAGATTGTTGGTGTAGAGATGGGTGAATGAGGGGATGGGTTTCGGCTATGTCTGCTGTGGTACACTTTTTTTTTCTTCTCGCCTTCCCCCCCACCTAAATATGTTTTTTTTTTTTTTTTTCCCTGTTTCCATCAAATGTCAAGTTAATTTCCTGGGTGCTTTGAGGGATGTGTCCTACCCCCTCAGTAAGTGTGGCACAGTGCAGGATTGTGGTAGTGTGTTCTGCGTCTCCTTGTGTTTCTCATGTGTTTGTGTGTCTCTTAAGTTTATGAAAGGATGAATGGAAGAAAAGATGAAGGGAGGGGGCCGTGACTGTGTTGGACCGGCATGCACCTATGTGCGTTTTGATTACGGCTGCAAAGAATATGATCCAATTATTACTAGACACATTTAGCGCTGCGGCCATGGCTACGTCGCTACCCTCATTTGTGAATTGATGTGCGTGCTTTCTGGTGGTACGTTTCGGCTGAATGCCATGAAAGAGAAACAAAACACACAATATACTCTGTTACCTATTATGCAGTTATATGTAAAGAGCCAGAAGACCACGTTACCCCACAAAAGCAGTTGGTAAAGCAGTTGGAGATGTTGGACAGAGTATTTTGTGCAAGCTGACAAAAGATTACCAGTGCTTATTTGAAACAAACCTGTTCAACTTGCTGCTATATGTTTGTTCATATAAGCTGGTGGCGGATGTGGATGATTGGAAAAAACCATTGTGCATCCTTCCTAGAGAAGCAACATTTGATGTCTTTATTCCCTGTACATAATCCTTGTGTATGTTGCGCCTTGAACGTACTTCCATGTAATAAAAATGTTTTTATGATGTTGATGCTTTGTGGCTTCTTGGATCTTTAGTTTTGATGTATTTATTATCTGTCTATGCTTGACTGTAAAGGACGCATACCTTTGAATAGTCAATTCTAGTATGTGAATGTGCTTTGATCTAAGCCGTCTGATCATAGCTGTGGCTGTGAGTTTTAGAGCTGTTGTCCAGCTGGAAGACTAATTTTTACCACAGTCTCGAGTCTTTTTGCTGCCTCTAACAGGTTTTAATAATGGATACCCTTTTTAGTCGTTAGCTTTCTCTTCTGGGGTTGGAGTAAAACTCACACAGGCCATCATGTTGCTGCTACCTTTGAAATGACCATGAAAATTGTGTATTCTGGATGATTTGCAGTGTTATTTTTTACACCAGATTTAGTGTTTTGGTCAAAAAGCTAATAAAGGTTTGGCTGTATATCTAAGGACTTCATCCTCAGTGTCAAATCTTTGTTTTAGGCTGTAACAAGTTGCATTGTGGGATTGCCTTCCATTTTCCTCAATCTGTTTTACCATCAACTCTGGCCATGATGCTGACACTGCCACATGTTATTCTGAATAGTCCTGCTTTAAACTTCCACAATTTTTATTACTGACCTGTCTGAGCTTCATGATGCAGTTTGTTCACTTGCATTTATAGTGAATTTAAATAACAGACAGAAGGACTCTATTTGCTAATTTATTTTATTTTTTTAATAGTATTGGATTTTGGCCATTTTTATTTAGGGCTAACAGAGAAAGGGGATCTGAATATGCACAGTAGGCTTTTCAAGTTTTGCATGTGATTATAGTGAAAACCATTCCACTGCACAACTATGCATTGCTTTGTGTTGGTCTTGAGCTCATATTAAATCTCACTAAAACCTTTTTGGAGTTTGCGGTTGTAACCAGACAAAAACAAAATTAATTCTTGAACATTTTTTTTTTCCAGAGCTTTCTAGTTTGCTGCTGCATGTGCAAAATGTTGGAAGGTAAACAGCTTATTTTGTTTCCCAAAGTGTGAAAAGGGATTTTTGCAGAGAAATGGATTTGCATTTTGTCAGTCGTGCTTACGCTGATGTATGCTCCTGGCCCACAAATGTCACATCCCATAACCCAGAAAAATTATACCAGTCCCACCTAATTACGCATATTCATGCTGGTGTTTTGCATATGGCACTGATAGCATATGTCCGTTACAGACTGCAGAGCGGACGGATGTGGACTAGCGAAAAGGCTTTCAATCCACTCACTCAGTATGTCTGCCACTACCTCTGCTGGATACTATTATTATTTGAAATCATTATTGAAAGAAAGCTGTGCGTTGTTTCTTACAGTCAGTCATATTTTCACTGCAGCCTGCAGCATTTTAAACTCAACTGGGAAATTTTAATAAATAAGTCAACCTTGTTCTATATTATAAAGGTCATTCTTGAAAATAGATCAGATTTAGCAGATTATCTTGCTTTGACATTCATATCACATCTTCTGTGTTTCCCCTTTGCTTTTGCTGAATCTGTTGGTCTTTTATCCAACTTCTATGGCAAATGGGATTTCCTTGGTTACTGGAGATGAATATGTAAATGAGAGGGATGGCCAGCTACTAGAAACAGCTAAGACTGAACAGGCGGAGAGAAGTGGATGAGTCTCACGTCAGGATCATTGCAGTTGCTCACAGGACAGACATTATCAACCTTTGACCTCAGCTGTGATGAAGATAGGAAGGTCCACAATTCCGGAAAAAAACAGCAGTCGTTTCCGCCCAGTTTTCCAAATATGTTTAATAATGCAACCATTGTCCTGACAGCTCTCATTAGGGGACGAATCAGAGGTGGTCACAAGAAAAAGCAGGGAAAGTGAGTGGGGGAGCAAGAAAAAATGAGAGGGTAAAAGTGAAAAGGAAAGATTTTCTTGGAAGAGTATGTGAGCAAGTGGGAATCTGTGAGAAAGAGAAGGAAGAGCAGGTGGATGAGCAGAAGAAACGAGTGGTACAGCAAAACAGCAAAATGTGTTTTTTCAGAACAGCATCTTTTTTGTCGATCCTCAATTGTATCTTTTTTTTCCTGCTTCCTTGTCTTCCATTAAATTTCCCTATCTTAAATGTTTTCCTCCAATCTTTTCCTGTCACCCCTACATTGATGATTCTGTCCTTTACTAACCTGCCACCCATTTAATTTTTCCCATCCACTTGCCCTTTGTTCCCTGCTTTCTTTGCATCAAGAATGTTTTACCTGTCATACCACCTTCGTATTACGTTTCCTATCCATTGCCAGACAAAAAGAAGAAGGAAAGACGATACAACAAAGGAATGGAAGGAGAAAGGAAGAGAAAAGAGGTAAAACAAAGAGGAAAGATCACGCTGCTTATTGGCCTAATAAACTTGGCCTGAAGATGCTCACAACAGAATGCAATTTGCTCTTGCTAGTTGTAGCAGTCAATTAGCAAAGAGCACACCGTGGCACGCTGTCGTTGCTGCATGGCTACTGGGGTTTTTCATGGCCCAAACGAGAGAACCAAAGGAACCTTTTTCTCCCCACCCTGGATTCTCAGTGGCCACAACGGATTTTATTTCATTTCTCAGCGTAAAGGAGCTCGAGTCTGAATTTGCATTTATGCTGTAATTCTCTCCTCATTGACTAAAATTACCCAGGTTTGGACACAATGAATCGACCTGGCCTGGACTTATATACATATCTGAAACTGTGTGAAAAGGAACAGTGAGAGAGCCACAGATAATCTCCAAAATTTAGTCCCCAGCTGATCTACCTAAAAGGAAAAACTATGCAGCGATACCACACAGCACCCACTAGGAGTGGGCTCTGCCGGAAGGAAATCAGCCATCACAATGTATCTGTGAGTGACACTGACAATTGCATACCAAATTGTCACTCAGGTTCTATCAGCATATCATACAGCAAGCTGGCTGAAATTCCTTCGCCCTCTTCCCCTCTGTGTTTTCTTCCTTCTCTGTCTGTCATCCGGAGGAATAGCTTCAGATAATAGCAGCAATCTTTATTGTGAGGAAAGGCAAGGAGAATTCCTGCCTTAACGCAGACTCAAACCACTACTTTGCTTCTGCTGAGGAACTTTGCTACGATGCCAGTCTGGAACTGGAAATGTGGAAACAATAGGAACTGAAGAAGCTTGTGGGGAAGAAAAAAAAATGTATTAAGTTTGTGTGTGTTTGCATAGACGAGGCCTTCTAAGAGAGACATGATTTCATGTTTGGTTTCAGTGGGTCTCTTGTTGTTGTTCATAGGCAAAAACAGCAGACAGCCGTGGCAGTTACACAGTAAAGATCACAACATTGGGAAGCTTTTAAAGTGGGCAGCATGGCTCACTTCCCAGGGCAGCACAGTTTTGGGGGCGCACTGTGAGCATAAAACTGTCTTGTGTTGTCAAACCATTTTCTACCGGACGGACGGGCGGATGGACAGACAGACATTTCATACATTTTGAACGAGGTAATTAATGTGTGGGTGGCTTGGACAAAAATAATTTAAAAAAAAAGTTTACAGTTGTTATTGATTCTATTAACTTGGTTGACATAAAGTTGTAGAGCATAATTTTAGAACATAGGTTCCACTAAAAGACATCAGTAGTTCAGTAAAGTATTGTCTCATGGCATTTCCAATGGAGGTAAAATGCACAGAAACTAAAAGCTGGCGCAAAAAGGGCCAAAATTGTATCTTACGGTCTTTAAACTTGTCTACACAATGCTACGTTGAATATGCTGCTGAACACTATCTCATTGGTGTCTCAAGTTATTGATCCATGCAAACTGTTAGCAATGTATAAGAGGTCACAGGTAGGAATAGGCAATATTGCATCAATGTCATCCGTCTGAAACAGAATAAAAATAAGTGTAAATGGAAATACATGGAAAGGCATGTGCGAAGAGTACGATCCAAGAAATAGCATCATAGAATACATAGTTAATATATTCTGTATTCAAATGCATTCTGTCGTTTTAGTTGTGCAGAGGACATTTGGTTCTATGTCTTCCCTCTGAGAGCTTCAATAAGCAGCAGCAAATGAAAGGGATGAAGAGAGACGCCATAAAGCTTGAGAGAAAATGCAACTTTAAAGACTCTGAAACACTACATCTTATATGTAGTGCATGCACGATCCAGGCACGGATGTTGATTATGTTTTGTGTAATAAGAGAAAACTGTTGCAAAACATTAGCAGTGTCATATTTTCATAGACACTGATCCATTTTGGATTTCATATAGAAACCCCACAAATGATTAAGAACAAACAGCTTGTGTCCTTATAAAACCCTGTCCGCACTTATCTTCATAATTATGCATATTTCTCTGTGCTCCATCTTTGCAGGGGGGTCAGAGTCTTCTTTCCTCTTTATATCTTTTTCCTTCACCATGTGTTCTACAGTATATCACTGCTGGGTCCCTGTGTACAGGTAGTCACGCTGGTGACATTTGTGTCCAAGCAGAGGCCGATGGCATGGCCTTTATCACCCCTTGCTGGTTCTCCCCTCACCCAAAGAACCCCTGCCACCAAGTTCTCTTCATGTGTACGTGTTGCATTTGTATGTGGGCATACGCAAGCTTTAGGACCACCTTACTGGTCATCCCTAAATTTCCATTCTTTACTCTGGCCTGTTTTCACGTAAGGGGATGTAATAAGTTTAAAGACGCTTCCTTTGTAAAAAGCAAGGTGAGCAAATACAACCCCTCTGCTTGCTGTGTGACAGGGAGGAGAAGTGGGTGCAAAAATGATCATAGCTCACTTAGATATTATTTAAATGTGATGCTGTCTTTGGAAAAAGCAACTTAGTGAAGAATAAAAAAATAAAAAACCCTGTTTTGAAAATGTTCAAATCAGATTGTGATGCACATTTATCTGTTATGATTACTGGTTTTAATGATTACTGTGACCAAATGTTTGACATCACACTCTGAGTAGGGCTGTTTTAGTAAGGCTTTTTTCCCCCTTTATCTTAACAATAAGAACCTAAATATGTTGCTCTCTGAACTAAAATAACCCCCAGAAACATGACATTGACACAACACTCTGAAATGTGTTCATATGGAGTTGCTTACACTCCATTAAAATGTAACTTTTATCACATTATTTCAAACGTTTAAATAGAGAATATAATGCTTTAGTACACATTAGAAAACCCAAGATATTCTGTTATACCTTTGTAATCTTCTAAAACATTACTATATTATTATTGACAAATTGAAGAGAAATATAATACAAAAGCAAACAAACAAATCCATCACCTTACTGCTGCTCTTCTCTATCAAACAGACACATATGTGCAAATCCACAGAAATACTCAGCGTCCCTGCAGCCATGGAAATGGAGAATGCTGAGGTTCAAGGTCATTTCAAGTATTTTGCACCCCGGGGCGCTCCATTGTCAGTGCAGCACATCCTTCAGCTCATCCATGTTCTCGAATTTGCAAACAAGACATTGTGGGCAGACATTCATTCCAAACACAGCATTTAAAAGAGCATACATCGGACAGGAAAGTGCCCATCTGGTTTGAAAATGACACTACTTTGCTCCACTCAGATATACAAAACAAATACAAGTGTGAACGCAAGGCAGAGACGTAATTATCTGTGTTTGTGTCATGCCGCAGTTTGTCAGGGCAGAAAAGAACGGCGGGTATGTGATTGTTGGTGTTACCGCCGTTGGGCATCGACACATCGCTCGCATATGGGGGTTTGTGTTTGGTGGCAAAAAATGATACAGGCAAAGATTTTTAGACTGGAAAGAAGAGAGGTGGATGCTGCAGTGGGTTTGATTAGCCCCTTTGTTGGAGGTCCGGTAAGCTTCATTGGTTCCAGAGAATAGGTTCCTAATGAACCCAGCCAAGCCTGGACCAAACTTTGTCCTGAAGACAAACTAAGTTATGGTGGTCTGGCAGAGCGCTGGGGGTGAGCTGACTGATATACAACGCTCGGACATATGGTACCCCCATCAGGGCCTCTCCAAGCCACTTTCACATGTCCAAAGTCTGTGTGTGTGTGAGAAAATTACAAAGGGGATACAAATAGAAGGAATATGTAGTTCACAACTGTCTATTTTTCTTTGTTAATTCACAGAGAAGAGCAAAAGAACCAAAGGAGAGAAATAGGGGTTTTGGAGGGGAGGTAGGGGATGGAGGGGATGCGAGTAAAGAGAAGCTGCTTGATGCTTACTGAAAGCGACAGAGGAGCGAGGGCTGCGGGCTTTGTCTTTACAGCTGACCCCAATACACAATCCATCCTCGCACGTCCTACAAGACATGGAGTAACATGGAGTAAATCAGGCCAACTCGGCTTTGATTTGGCAATGACCTCACCACAACAGATGGATGCCACAATTCTGGATTCAGGATGTGAAGGAGAAAGGGTTTGCAGTCTTTTTGTACCCTCAGAATTTATGGCAAAGGCTTTTTGTGTATCCCTTATGAAGAAGACACAACAAGCAGCTTTGCATTTCAGTTCTGTGTGTATTCATCCAAATAATTGTGCTAAGAATCAAAGAGAGAGAAGGCGAAGGTGAGCCTGGCTGCAGTTGTAAGACAAATTGTTGAGATCATATTGGAAGTGTGGGGATGGATGTCCACAGTGTCCCTCCAACAAGGCTCTCAGTAACTGAGCTGGCGAGGGGGAGAATGGGGCCACTACAGAGCCACACAGCAGGCTCAAACAACACTTATTCTACTGCCCAAACTGTCAGCCAGAATAACTTCATTGTGCCCAAAATTGGGGTTGAAAGCGTTTGAAAGCAAAGCAGAGGCTTGGTAAGGGGAAGTGGACGGGGTGGGGGTGCTTGGGAAGGTAGGGAGAAATGGAGAATGCAAAGCCCGAGAGGGAGATTCAAGTAAGGTGGTCTGTAGGAAATAGGGTAACTGGGAAAGGGAAGCTCCAGAGAATGTGCAGTCACTGGGATTGAATAGTTTGGGGGGTGTGAGTTCATGTCACCAAGGAGAAATCCCACTCTAGAGGCACACAGCGAGAAGCAAGGTAGCAGTAAGAACTACAAATGCATTAAAATGCATTCAGGTGCAAAGGAACCGATAGAAAATGTTTGCTATTTTACTGCCTGTATGATCACCATTTAAATCCGTGTTGAAGTGTGGTTTACATGTAAAGGATGTTTCAGACCATTTTATTTTAGGATAAGCTCAGTGTATGGGGGACTGCTGCAGTGGTGAATAATGCCTTTTGAAAGTATATTTATATTATGTTCCTTTACAACTTCAAACCTGTACTCATATTATTTGTATTGTATGTGACAGAGCAACACACAAAACTTCATAATTATGTAGTAAAAGAGGAAATATAAATAATTCAAAAACTTTTTTTTTTTTTTTTTTTTTTTTTACAAAACATATCTGAAAAGTATGGCTTTCATTTGTATTCAGAGAAATGTTTGTTTAATCATCTAAAATGAGAGTCCGGCACAACTGGAAACACAGCAAAACACGTTTGTCCATTTGAACTGACAGACCAGACGAAACATCATTAATCAGATAAACTGTGCATGGTGTCTCTGGAGGAGCTGCAGAGATTGTGTTGAATGAACAACTGTTAGTCCTCCACTCTGTGAATATGACATTTATGGAAGGGTGTCAAAAAGAAAGCCACTGTGGATATAAAGGCACACATTTTCAACAAGTGGTCACAGCAAACTTCTGAGGGAAGGTGCACTACTAGTCAGATGATGTCAAATTTTCCTCTTTTTGTCTCTATTTTAAAATATTTTGCGTAGAGAGAAGGTACCACATGCCACTAAAACATGCTAGTGGCAGCTTGGTGCATTAGGAGTGATATTATCCCCAGGGACAGAAAAGCTGATCAGAGTAGATGGGAATAGAAACAGGGAAATGTTAGAGGGACGTCCATCAGGGGCTTCAAGAGACTGTAGACTTCCAGTACAACAGGAACTACAGTTGACTGCTTCAGATCAAAACATATCTGAATTTCACGACAGTCTCGTCAAAGTCCCCACTTCAATTACACTGAGAATCTTTCTACTTCCGCTTTATATTTATGCATCACGTACGTATTGTAAAATTGTAAAACAGAATTCACTATTTTATTATTTTATTTTACAATAAAATAGTGAAGTTTGTGGTTTGATTGTAAAGAAAATTCGAAAGGAGGTATGAACACTTTCACACTGAACTGTGCACAGCTCAAAATTGTATGAAATACATCAAACTTTTCTGCGCTACACAAAAACACAGACTACCACAAAGCATTAGATGTATCCCTGGAGACGTCCCCCTGCAGAGGACCCCGGGAGGGACTCCAGCCACAACCTTTGAGCTAGAATCTGTTTACAGTACAACAGAAAGCTCCTTTAGAGTGACTTTAAACCAGTTTAAATCAGTCCAAACAGTGATTCGTGTCACCTTTCTTCTCTTTGTCTCTTCGCCTTTTTATTTCTGGCTGTTTCAAATTCATCTTTGTGCCCTCTGTGACGATTGCGAAAGGATGAAGGAGTTTACTTAGTCACAGTGAATTTAGGGAGATGAGGAAAGCCTCTGATTTTGCATTGTGGGGGGCAAAGGTGTGCACGTGTCATTGTAGTTTCTGTATGTGTGTGTGTGTGGGGGGGCAGGGGGGACGACAGAATTGCCTAAATGCACCCACACTCCTCACACACACACACACACACTTACACCAACCTTGTTTGATCCAGAGCTAGCCCTGCAGCTCCCAGAGACTCAACAAAAGACCTCCTCTATCCATTGTGCGAGCCGTGTGTTTCCCAGGAGAACCCAGGCTCAGTGAGAGCAGGGCCCCAGATCGTTTTCGCCTGACATGGATGTTTATTCGCTCCATGGTCCAGCAGAACACCCTCAAAAGGACTGGCCTGGGCATTTTGACGTGCATGACATATAGTTTTTCAAGAAGCGTAGAGGAGATGGAGGGTGCGAGGGAAAGGAGGTGGGGGGGGGGGAGTGAATGTCTTGACAGATGAACAGACAGTTGAGACAGAGGGAGAGCAGGCCTGTCTGTGAAGGTGTTCTCAGTGCACTCATATGAAAAAGAATATTCAGGGTGTTCTTCACCATTTTATTTGCTTCTTGTCTTTACACTAGTCAGCTTTCTTGTCAACCTTGTTCATAAATGTAAAACTCTCCCCAGTGGGTGGGTAGAGAGTTCTTCCTGATCTTGACAAGCCCTCCTATCGCTGACTGCATACTAATTTTCTTCCAGAACCACTGAGCCAGTGCAAAACAAACACTAACTGCCAGTGCTACTGTTCAGTGCTTCAGAAACAGAGTTTCAGGAGCTAAACAGTGATTATACAAACAGTCTTGGGTTTAAACGGAAGCTTTTGTTGCTGGCTTGTCTGTGGAGATCTGATATGTTTCCAAGATAAAGACCAGAGTTCGTTCGCCAGTGAATTAAAAGTCCTGCAAATCTTCAGTTTAAGCTCCACAGACAATAACTGGTTTTGCTCAATCTTAGAACATGTAGAAAACCCTCATATGTACCAATTTCTCTTGCTGACTCTTTCTCCAATGTTTGAATGCCCGCATACTTAATGTTCCCTGACACATCTCAAGGTTTCCTTGAGACTAGGAGTGCCTGCGGGGTTGGCTGTGAATCTCAGAAGAGCTGCAGAAGCCGGGAGTTGAAAACAAACATAGGATAGGCCGATACCATCTAATCTGTTGAACATCATTATCGTCTAAGATATCACTATACTCCCTTCCATACCTGCACAAGCCCAGCCTCCAAGCCTCACTCTCCCTCTCTCTCTTCTCTCTTTGAGGTAAAAGCTTAAGTGTTGAAGCTGAGAATGAATGTAGGCCATTGTTGGGTTGCAACTGGACTCTACAGAGTGTTGTTTGATCCCATGTTGAGCCAGAAAAGGCTTTTTTTTTCTTTTTTGCTTGAACTGCCACATCAGCTGTAAGGGTCATTCAGCAGGAGACCATGTTGGCAGACTCTGTTTGTCTCCATCCTTGATTTTAATCTAGTGCTATTTTTTTAATCCATTGTATTTATTTATTTATTTAGATTAGACTTGGATTTGAGTCCAAGTGGAGGTTTAACTAAACTTGTGGTCTGTGACTTGAGTCTGATAAATAATCTGCATCTTGTGTAACCAAGAGTTGAAGCAAACCATGTTGTGAGCTACAGACCATAGTTGTGCTTTTGAGGTGTGTTTGTTTTCCATGTAAAAGGAAGTGTTTGGTTTATTTGCCTGGAAAGTGTACAGAAAACAGGGTGGCTCATAATCTGCTCTTGCTAACAGTAGCTTTATGATAGTGAGCTCCAAACATCTTCAAAGTTCTGTGTTATTGTTAGCACTGTTTTTGTGTTGAGCTAATTTAGTACAAAAAAAAAACATGTTTCCAGTTGAGTTTATCCTCTTCCATTTCTCTTTTGCTTAACATGATTCCAAACTCTCGTCATTTCTTTTTCTCTCTATTATTCTCTAGTCTCTGTATTTTCTTGATAAGACCTACAAGGACAATTTGTACTTTTTGAACTTTGATTTTGGTGTGTTATTATTAGCAATAGCTCCTTCAACCATAGAAGGAAGAAGTCATATCACAGTGTTGTGTAACAATAGGTTTGGTTTGGCTATGAATAACTATTAATGAGTGTCAATGGCACTTGTTAATGAAACTGGTGGTTTTAATCAAAAATAGAAATGGTGTGAACTTTTAAGTTATTTAAGACACAATATTGAAAATGATATGTTCCTGTTTTTTAAAGGTTGGATGAAAATTGTCCTGGTGAAAAGAACATCAGGCAGGCTAATACTATGAGGGGCCGTTTAGGACAAAATTTACGTTTTGTCTCTCACACACTACCAAAAAGTCTCGCATACTCCAAAAAAGTTGCCTCGCATACTCAAAAAAATTACGTTTTGTCTCTCACACACTACCAGAAACTCTCGCACACTCAAAAAAAGTAGCCTCGCATACTCAAAAAAATTACGTTTTGTCTCTCACACACTACCAGAAACTCTCGCACACTCCAAAAAAGTAGCCTCGCATACTCCAAAAAATTACGTTTTGTCTCTCACACACTACCAGAAACTCTCGCACACTCAAAAAAAGTAGCCTCGCATACTCAAAAAAATTACGTTTTGTCTCTCACACACTACCAGAAACTCTCGCACACTCCAAAAAAGTAGCCTCGCATACTCCAAAAAATTACGTTTCGTCTCTCACACACTACCAGAAACTCTCGCACACTCCAAAAATTACGTTTCGTCTCTCACACACTACCAGAAACTCTCGCACACTCCAAAAAATTACGTTTCGTCTCTCACACACTACCAGAAACTCTCGCACACTCCAAAAAAATAGCCACGCACACTAAAAAAAATACTAAAATGTCACACACACACAAACGTTAACTTTCTCGCACACATACACTGCTACCAAGCTCGCACATTCACAAACGTTAACTGTCTCGCACACATACACTAACAGCTCGCACATTCACAAACGTTAACTGTCTCGCACACATACACTGCTACCAGCTCGCACATTCACAAACGTTAACTGTCTCGCTCACATACACTAACAGCTCGCACATTCACAAACGTTAACTGTCTCGCACACATACACTGCTACCAGCTCGCACATTCACAAACGTTAACTGTCTCGCTCACATACACTAACAGCTCGCACATTCACAAACGTTAACTGTCTCGCACACATACACTGCTACCAGCTCGCACACACACACACACAGACGTTTATCTCTCACATACACAAGACTAAAGTTGAACACACAGTACTAAGACTCGTTTTTTGAATGTGTGAGAGCGAGACTTTTTTTGAATGTGTGAGAGCGAAACTCTTTTTGAATGTGTGAGAGCGAGACTTTTTTTGAATGTGTGAGAGTTGTCACGGAAGAGGCGGGGCATAATTTTTGGATCAAACTGCGCATGCGTAGATCCTAAACTATAATTTTCCATTTTTGACTCACTGTATGTTGTATTACTTAGTATATTTGTGTTTTTAAATATATATAAATATATTGAAACTATCTTTCAATAGCTACCTTATATTAAACTATGTTAAGGACAAATGTCAAACATAGTGCAAATATTTTGAAAACAAAGTAAAAGATCTTGCAGGTATATTAATCTCCTTCCTCCTTCATCAGAAATGAAAAATTATAAATGCACACTATGTGTTGGGAACCTGTGTTTGTTGACTGACTTTTATTTGTCAGGCTTACGAGACAAAAGCTGAAAAAAGATCGATTTTCTTCGCTTTCAAAATAACACAAAACAGCGAAAAAAGACCTCCACACCGGACCTCGTTTATTTATGTATGTATTTTTATTTTGATAGCTGCCGATTAAACTGAAAGTTACACATTGACATGATCATATGAGTAGTTTTTACCGAGAAATCGATCAGAAGCGCCGTGAAAATGGTCAGATTCACCGGATCCACGTCTCTGGCTGCAATGCGCGCTCCCGTCACAGGGGGAACAGATTTTCACGGGGGAACAGAATTTCTCACAAGACCTCTTAATAATTCCTGTAATGCTGGCACCCAGTGGACAGATTGTACTACAGCAATTTTGCTATTTTTAATCAATCAATCAAATTCATTTATTTCTATAGCACATTTAATCTACAAGAAAGTTAAACGTTCTATATATATTTAAAATATATATAGCACAAATATACTAAGTAATAGAACATACAGTGAGTCAACAATCGAAACTTAAGGTTTAGGATCTACGCATGCGCAGTTTGATCCAAAAATTATGCCCCGCCTCTTCCGTGACAACTCTCACACATTCAAAAAAAGTCTCGCTCTCACACATTCAAAAAGAGTTTCGCTCTCATACATTCAAAAAAAGTCTCGCTCTCACACATTCAAAAAACGAGTCTTAGTACTGTGTGTTCAACTTTAGTCTTGTGTATGTGAGAGATAAACGTCTGTGTGTGTGTGTGTGCGAGCTGGTAGCAGTGTATGTGAGCGAGACAGTTAACGTTTGTGAATGTGCGAGCTGTTAGTGTATGTGTGCGAGAAAGTTAACGTTTGTGAATGTGCGAGCTGTTAGTGTATGTGTGCGAGAAAGTTAACGTTTGTGAATGTGCGAGCTGTTAGTGTATGTGTGCGAGACAGTTAACGTTTGTGAATGTGCGAGCTGTTAGTGTATGTGTGCGAGACAGTTAACGTTTGTGAATGTGCGAGCTGTTAGTGTATGTGTGCGAGACAGTTAACGTTTGTGAATGTGCGAGCTGTTAGTGTATGTGTGCGAGACAGTTAACGTTTGTGAATGTGCGAGCTGTTAGTGTATGTGTGCGAGACAGTTAACGTTTGTGAATGTGCGAGCTGTTAGTGTATGTGTGCGAGACAGTTAACGTTTGTGAATGTGCGAGCTGTTAGTGTATGTGTGCGAGAAAGTTAACGTTTGTGTGTGTGTGACATTTTAGTATTTTTTTTAGTGTGCGTGGCTATTTTTTTGGAGTGTGCGAGAGTTTCTGGTAGTGTGTGAGAGACGAAACGTAATTTTTTGGAGTGTGCGAGAGTTTCTGGTAGTGTGTGAGAGACGAAACGTAATTTTTTGGAGTATGCGAGGCTACTTTTTTGGAGTGTGCGAGAGTTTCTGGTAGTGTGTGAGAGACGAAACGTAATTTTTGGAGTATGCGAGGCTACTTTTTTGGAGTGTGCGAGAGTTTCTGGTAGTGTGTGAGAGACGAAACGTAATTTTTGGAGTGTGCGAGAGTTTCTGGTAGTGTGTGAGAGACGAAACGTAATTTTTTGGAGTATGCGAGGCTACTTTTTGGAGTGTGCGAGAGTTTCTGGTAGTGTGTGAGAGACAAAACGTAATTTTTTTGAGTATGCGAGGCAACTTTTTTGGAGTATCCGAGACTTTTTGGTAGTGTGTGAGAGACAAAACGTAATTTTTTTGAGTATGCAAGGCAACTTTTTTGGAGTATGCGAGAGTTTCTGGTAGTGTGTGAGAGACGAAACGTAATTTTTTTGAGTATGCGAGGCTACTTTTTTGGAGTATCCGAGACTTTTTGGTAGTGTGTGAGAGACAAAACGTAATTTTTTTGAGTATGCGAGGCAACTTTTTTGGAGTATGCGAGACTTTTTGGTAGTGTGTGAGAGACAAAACGTAAATTTTGTCCTAAACGGCCCCTCATATAATACAGCTGCTAGTCATTTTAATGTAAACTGAAGGATATTGCACAACCATAGTTATTATATCCTGTGAAAGATTGCTACTGCTGAACATAAGCCATGTGAGATAAAAGAAGCATAGAGTCAAACACTTTTTTCAGGATTTTCTTTAATCAAGTCATTTGAATCACTTGATGAAATGTTTCACTTCTAATCAGATGCTTTTTGTTTGTATTAATTTTTGCACTTCATGTTCTTGCACTTCAGTCAGGCAATAGTGTGATTACTTTCATGACTTGAACCTCTAGAATAGCATAAAAAGAACAGAAAATACTCTACAATTCTGTAATTGTGAACCTTTCAAAGTGGATTTCTTCATGCAAAATGCCATTAATAGAGCTCTTGCTGTTTCCCTGTTTACCCAATGCAACTTTATGATTTACATTACAAGACGCAACAATGGGGTCTGCATTGTCCAGTCTTTTGGAATATAAGTAACATGGTGTTTCGATACCGCAATCACAATTTATGATCTGTTTGCTGTTCATTGCACACAATTCACATGTAAATAACCATTTCACATTATACAGGCTTTCTTTGTGTTTCAGCTCTAGAGGAAAGAGTTGAAAGAGAAGGCTGTTTTTTTTTTTTTATTGTATGTAGTTTTTTTTTTTTTTTTCTTTTTTTTCGGGGGGATTTGGGCACGCACACATCCACACTCCCGTATGCTCACATCTGTGCCCTCAACCCATTTCAGACAGGAGAAACTGTACCTTCATTTGCATAAGAATAATTGACACTTCAAATTAGCCCTCCAATCAAAGAGGATTATTTTTCTCAGCATATGTGCAGGCAGTGAGTGCTGCCATGCTGGAGAATATGAAAGGGAGGGAACAGAGTGTAGGGGAGCAGGAGGGGGCACGTCATAGAAGATTAACCCTTTGATTTCCACAGTCGATCATAAAGAAGTTGGTGCCTTTTGCTGAAAATATAGATTCATGTGTAGTAATAAAACCGATGTTTTGTACGGAAAAAGAAAACATTCTTTGCTTCATAAATAAAAAAAAACATGTATCATAGTTTAGAATCATTATTTTTTTTATTATTGGATTTACCTTTGAACTCTATTTCTACATTCATTGTGTCATTTGTAAGTTTGCAAACATGTCACCTAAATAGATGTGCATAAATTGGCTAGTTGTCCATAAGAAACCACCAAAGTGAATTATTTGTTGAATTACTAAAAATTTCTACTGAAAAAAAAAAAAAATTTCAGGATTAAACACAATCCTGAGGATAAAATAATTACCTACAACTACACTGTTTTTACCTAATCTACTCTACCTCTGTGTTTGTTTGTCTTCAGCTCCTCTTGCCGTAGCATGCTTTTATTTTGGTAGTATCTGGCACTTCACTCTTTCATCATGTGTCAGATTATAATCTATCTAATTTCAGAGCAAGGAAGAGTCATCTTCTGATGCATGTTTTCCACGGCATCACGGCTGACAACATGGGAGCTGTTTTAACGACGCAGTTTTAACAGTATTCGGGGAAAAGGAGAAACTGGGATACAGTTTGGGGGAAGGGGGAAAGAAGAAGGGGGCAGAGGGTTTGGGCGTAGGTGGAGGGGGGCGGGGGGGGGAAGCCTTGGCGCCAGCCCCTCTGAAGCACTCAGCATCCCCCCGCTTCTGGGATGGCGGATGTGTCTAAGTGTATCCATGACAACCTTACTGCATGCAGGGATACACCACAGCAACATGGCCAAGGAAAGTTGATGTAGGTTTGCCTGTGTGTATGTGTGTAGACACTGAGTAGGGCATATATCTTGATGATATTAATGTTGCTTTTGTCTGGCTGCAGTTACATATATAAGTGTCTGAGTTCTTTACTTTTCCATATTACCGACCTGTCCGCTGTGTTCATAGAGCAAGCTTTCCTAATTGTCAGACATCATCTTAATAATGATAATATTTTCTCGCCACACTCCTAAGACTGGTGGGTTACAAAAGAACACCCCAATCTGGGTTATTTCACTAACCCAATCTTGGGTCAAATACAAACCTGGGTGTTGTGTTCTGTATTTTCTGTGTAGTTATTTTTGAGGTTTTCTGTGTTTAGTCCTGTCCCTGTCCTGACTTCCCTGTTGATTGCTTCCCAGGTGTGTCTCTTTCCCTGATTGCCCTCCCTGCATATTTAATCCACCTGTTGTCTTTGTCTCTTGTCGGGTCCTCGTCTAAAGTCGATCTTGTTATTGTCAGTAATTGTCTTAGTCATCCTAGTTGAACAGTATAGTCCTGTGACGGCGTTAGCTCTTGTATGTCAGTCTTATAAGTTTGAGTTGCTACCGGTATCAAGCTGTTGCTTAGTTCTCTGCCGTGCCGCCTGAACTGGACTGTTTGTGCTACTGTCAATTAAGCCAATCATCATCATCACCTCTCAATCTGGGTCCAGCCTACGTTCACTCTCACCATCTCCACCTCTACTCATGACACTGGGTTATTTACTCATTTTTTTTAACAACAAATATGTGTTAAAGTAATGTCTAATGGGAGGGTCATTAAAGGGCTTGTTGAAAATGGTGTGTAGAAGGATGGTGCCAATTTCCAGGGCTTGTTAGGTGACAAACAAGGTGGAACCAGATGCATGCAAGTACACCTAAGGTTGATGAATTTCAGACAAAAGAGAAATTCATATTCAAACTTAAAGTGCTTTTAAACTTGTAAATATGAAGTAAACTATATTTAGTTTTCTACAAACTGATAGATATTAAAGTCTGTTAGCAAATTTGCATCATAACATTTTTAACATATGATATTTCATAATGCTGAATGAATTTAAAATATTGCGAGAGCGCAGGTTCTGACTGGAGTGTGTGCCTTAAAAATTTTAAAATGAGTGTAAATGGCACGACTTTTTTTCATTCTAATTATCTTTTTATATATTCATTATTATGTAACCAGTTTCATAGCATTGGCTTCTGATAATGCAACAACATTTAGATGATGTATTCTTTGAGATTGTTTTATCACAATTAATCCATAAAAATTCATATTTTGTTCCCGCCAATAAATTCTGCTACATACAATTTACCATGTGACTATCTTTTTTTTTTTTTTTTTTTATCTTTCTGATGGGGTTCAGAGTTCAGATGGGGTTTGGGTAGGTAGGAGAGGCAACATAACGATGAGGCACTCACTGACACCTCATATTTGATTACAGTTTTTCTCCCATCGTTTAGTTGAAGCTGGCCACTTTCTGTGCCAACACCAAGAACCCAATGTTTGGGTTGAGGAAAAAGTTGTCTGAGCACAATCCCGTTTGGGATGTGCTGGCTTGACTCACTGAAAGTAACCACAAAACGAAGCTCTAATAAGTTCTTATTTGTGCCACTGAGTGAGCAAGAGAGCAAAAAAACAGCGGGATGAAGTTGTTTCATGAGACTTGAACCATATGCGGTTTGTACATTTTAAATCACGCACTTTTACACAGACACAGTCAAGCATTCACACATGGATGGATAGAACCGAAACTGGGATCCTGTGGGAGTGTATTTTTAACCCTGACCACCTGACTATTTTCTGAAGGGTTAAAGGGCTGGATGGTGAATCCAGTAAATAATTCACAATAGTTGAAACTCTTTCAGTGTAACCTCAGAATAAACGAGGGAGGGAGACCTGAGAGACCATGTGGTGGCACAGCATACTCCAGCTTAATCCGACTTACTGTTTTTATTTAGCTTTGAGAGGAAGATTCCTTGTTATTTATCAAGTCTTAGGTCATGAAACATGTTAACACTACTTTTGACTTTTGTCGTTTTTCTTTTAGGTTGCTTGACCATCATGAGCCTTAAGTGACCAAACCCCACAACACTGAAGACGTAAAGAATATGCATGCAATCTCTAAGGTGAGTAATCTCCCTTAAAGCTCTACTCTCTTGGTCTTCAAGTCTTATAGACAGAAGTTTTCTTCTGTGAACCAGCAATAGAGGCATTGTTTCTCAATCAGTAGTATATCTCAGTGTCAGTAGGACACTGAGACAGATTGTTTCTGTCGAACTGCAGATTGTAGAAGACAATAAAAAAATACAGCTCTAATGAATTCCTCTGACCCACATATTACTGTCCCATCCATTTCTCTGGAGACACAGAAAGGGCATTTACACAGGTAAACCGTGACTGGTCCCTAAAGTGAAAGAGGGGTTTTTTCAGAAGGAAGACAGGTTATCCATAATTTACCAAGCTGTGGTTGCCAGACACTTAGAAGATAATGCAGTGCTTCAAGCATACAAAACATAGAGCCTTCTTGGTACTGGTGAGGCCATTGTTGTGCGTTTTCCAGTATGTCTGCTTCCATCTATACAGACAAATGAAAAATAAAAAATAAATAAATAAAACAACAACAAATGTCCTTCCAAGGTTCAGAAGCCTGGACAGAAATGGAAAGCGAAAGGAACAATAGGGAAAGCCTTGCTGGAGAGACATGTTTGAGTATATCATGGTGTGGTGTTTATATTTAGGTCTGCTTTAATGCCCTCCCCCCCTTTTTGGCCAGCTGACAAACATCAGCATTAGGAGCAGCTAATCTCATAATGTGGTGGAGTTTTCCGCTGCAAAAATGTTTTGACTGCTTCCGACATTTTATGTAACTTCACTTTAAAATGTGAAAACCCTACAAAGAACAACCACTGATAGCAAATGTAAGACACTGTGAAATATCAAATAGAGAATACACCAAACTGATGTGAAAACAAAGATGTTTAGAGAGAAATTGATGGCTATAGGCAATGCCTGCTAAGAAGCCTGTTAAAGAAATATTTCTGAATAAATTGAACTTAAATTCATTATGATCATTGTAGCAATCGTACATTGTTATAAGAAACAAAATGCTTCCTGTAGAAGTTGCTTGAGAATTGCTTTTGATTTGAAAATTAGCCATGTTTTGGCCAAGATGGCCAAATGATTTTTGCTCTACCCTGATATCCCCCCAAAATGTGGACATGCCTAAGTCATTATTGTGAACTGGATCATTTTTTCACCTTCACCATCAGAAATCAACAGATCGCTCAGACTTACTTCTTGGTCTTCTTATTCTTCTTAAACAATCTTCCTTGACGTTTTTGCAAAAGTGTGTCTCATGTGTGGTTAACTTTTACAACAACGTTTGTGCTTTAGATACTTTTGGTTCCGATTTTGACTTTATTAGTTATCAGATGTCTTGGATGAGCTCCTTTACATGTCTATTTACTCTAATATGATCCATAAAACTTACTATACGATTTGTTCAACTACCACTTATTTTTTGTCCTGGTTTGCGTAAAGATTTCTACTGTCCATGTTCACCATACAGAGATGTAAAATTGCAAAGTCAGCAAAAAATAAAAAATAACGTTTTTGCTTAGGAAGGCACATGCAGTTGGTATTCCAATCAGCTGTCACAAACTGTGAAGGCAGGCGGGAAGCTTAAGGTTTTAAGCAGACTGTGAGCAGCTTTTTTTTTTTTTATTGAAATGTCTGAATCCACATCCCTTTATCTTTCTAAATTGTCCTGAATTTGGCTGTCTGTGGCCCAAGGACCCCATGCCAGCACTTCAGTACTCTCAGCTAAAACATCAGAGAAATTGGTTGATGGAAACAAGCCTGTAAAAGTGCATCTGTATTTTCTGAATTTCCCTCCAAAAAAAACTTTGTGGAGTTCTTGTTTAAAACCCACTCTTTGAAAGGAGTCCTCAATTTTTAAAGCATTCCAAACGTCTGACAAGTCAGATCAGCTAAAAGATATAGGTTATGCCCCTGCTGATACAAAAAGGCCCAGGCTTTGTTTGCTGCTCTGTTATTGCTATGAGATGCAGTCAACAGCTGAAAGGTTTGACCATTTAACTGAGCAACTCAAATACCCTTATTGTTTTGTGTAACTCATTCAATTATATTAGACTGAAGAGCAACACTAATACAGTGCATTACAAAAAATATTCACAAAAACTCAGCTATTTTGATACATTAGAAACAAAATGTCCATATTGAGATTTTTTTTTTTTTTTTTTTTTTACAAATACAGATCTATGTAGTGTGACTTGCATTTCTATTCAGCTTCCCTCCATACTTTCTAAAGTCACTTTTAACCACAATTACTGCTGGAAGTTTGTTCTTGCTGGATTCTTCCGGCTTTATGTATCTGGAGATTGAGCTCTGCCAGACTGGATAGATGACAATTATAAACAGCGATGTTCAAGTCTTGCCACAAACTGTCAATTGGATATAAATCTGTACTTTGACTGGGCCACTTTGACACTGAATAAATTTAGGTCAGAACCATACCATCTAATTCCAAGTTGACCTGGGTATTCGTTTAAGACCATTGTGCTGCTGGAAGGTAAACTTTCTCTACACTTGCTGTTTTATTGTTGGACTTACGTGTGTTTAGGTGGATCAATTTTTGCATTAACTATGAGTGGCATCCCTGTCATTGCTGATTAAAAGCATACCCAAATCACAATGTCACAACCACTAACCTAATCTCTAACAATGACATGTTCAGTTAGTTAGTTTTACATTTTCTTCTTTTGCATGTAGGCAGAAATCTGACCAGACCACCTTCTTCCATCTATTTGTAATGTCCCCTAAATTAATTGTGGCAAACTTTTAACTGGACTTTTGCATGACTTTATTTTAACATTGCCTTGTTTTTTTCTTTCTCCTTTTCTCTTTGAGTCACCAAATTTGTATAAGGCATTAGTGATATTTGTCATTTCAACAAATTCTCCCGCTGGAGCTGTGGAGCTCTGCAGTTCCTCCATTTAGCTAATAACTATTGGCAGCTTCTGTTGTTTAATGTTTAATGTGTGAGAATGTTGGATTGTAACCCGACTTTTTCTTAAACGTCTCCAGAACTTTATCCCTGACTTTTCTGTTGTGCTCTTTGGTCTTCATGATGCTGTTTATTCACATATATTCTCTCATAAACATCAGAGACCTTCACAAAACAGTTAAATTTATACTTGGATTAGATTACACAGAGGCAGACTCCTTTTACAAAGTAGTTGAAGGAAGGTAATTGTCCCTACTAGATTGTATTTAGGTGTATCAGGTAAAAAGCTGCAGAATACAAACACCTTCTACAGTGGTTATACCTTTATTTGTATAAAACATAAAAAACATGACTTTAAAAAAAAAAAAATTATTACCGAGTAGCTTTGTGCTGATATTTAACAAAAAAGTCCAGTTAAATAAAGCAATCTCTGGCTGTGTTGTTAAAAACACATACACAAGTTCAAGGGGTATGAATACTTTTGCAAGTCTTTGTAATTATTTTAGTTATGGTGAAATCTAGTACAGAAAACATTATACTGTAAAACCTACAGGAGCAGCCAGGGGTCTAATATTCCAGGAACAACTCGAGGTGCAGGTAACCCATGTCATACTTCGCATTTACAGAGGATCCAATAAAGTGTTCTGTCGACCTTAAAGCTTTCCAGTTTTCTCAATGAGAAAATAATAAGCAGCTGTAACCCTGATACACTCCCAGGCTTGTGTCCTCAGCTACAAGAAAACCTTTGCTGGGTTTCTTATCAGGTTCTAAGGATATCGTGTAAGACAATACATGTGAGAAGTGCAGAGTGAACAATGGGCGGAAAGTGCAGTGTGATATGAGGGGGACTAGGGTCAGTGGATATTGCTGAGGCCTTTGTTGCCTTCGAGTACCCTGGAAACTCACAGCTAACGTTATTTCTTTCATTCAGGGCCTCGTGATCTGGGGTGTGATGAAATTCTCCAGCAAGTGATGTTCCTTATACTTCAGTGATGAAAAAGTCTGTGGGAGCGCAGAGTGTCTCTTTTTTCTATGACTGGAGGTCTAAAAGAGAATTTACCATAGATCTCACTATTTTCGTCCACAGAGTTGTAACAGTTATTGTTCCGGTAAAATTCAATACATGGATTTTTTTAGGGAGAACTAATTTTTTTGCAACAATTTGTCTCTTTCAGGTGGAGAGTTACGCGAATGAAGAAGAGAGGAGGCTGATTTTTGGCAAGAGGAAGATTTGAGATTCACTGGACTCTTGTTTTGCGTCAAAATAGCAGAACATTGATCCAGCTCAGCATCACCGAACAATCGAGCAATGTTTTTGTCTGCCAAACGATTCGCGAATAGGTGGAGAAGTGTAATAGAACAACACCAGACCCAAAAGTAATGACATACATATGCTGCTAAATGTCTGTAGCTGTATCATGAATTAAAAGTTGCATTCACAAAATGATACTCATAGAGTGGTCAAAAAATGTGAACAGTTTGGTGTAAAGCACTGGGGCAATTAGAAGATGCTCATGTAAAGCCTCAACAAGAATTCCCCTTAAAAACATGTTGAAAAAAACAACATAGGCTAAGGATGAGCATGTTTACCGGCCAAAAGAAAAGCGCTGCAAAATTTTATGGACTGATGAAAAGAACTTTTTTGTTGGATCCAGAGCACACAGCAGGCTTGTTGGACGAACCCAAAATACTGAGTTTAAGCCAAAGTACATCAGTTTACACCACATTCTTAATTATTATGCAAATTGGATTTAAGTTTCAAAGATTACATTTTTTGTTGTTCCATAAAACTCATAGATAATATTGTCTCATGGCTTTTCGAGTCACTATGTAACTAATCTCAGTCACCTGTGCTGATTAGTTTGCCAGGTGAGCTCAATTAAAGTAAAACTACTAGTGAAAGATTTTTCATATTAAAGCCGGCCACAGGTTTCAAGCAACATGGGAAAGGGCACGGATCTCTCTGCTGCTGAAAAGCGTCAGATTGTACAGTGCCTTGGCAAAGGAATGAAAACATTAGATATTTCACAAAAACTGAAGCGTGATCATCGTACTGTGAAGAGATTTGTGACTGATTCAGAGCACAGACGGGTTCGTGCAGATAAAGGCATAATTAGAAAGGTTCCTGTTAGACAAATTCATCAGATTAAGACAGCAGCTGCTAAAATGCCATTACAAAGCAGCAAACAGTTGTTTGAAGCTGCTGGTGCCTCTGGAGTCCCACGAACCTCAAGGTGGAGGATCCTCCAGAGGCTTGCTGTTAAAGCGTCTATTCGGCCACCGCTAACCAGCGATCAAAAGCAGAAACGGTTGCACTGGGCCCAGACATACATGAAGACTAATTTTCAAACAGTCTTTTTCACTGATAAATGTTGCATAAGCCTGGATTGTCCAGATGGATGGAGTAGTGGATGGGTGGTGGATGGTCACCACGTCCCAACAAGACTGCGACGTCAGCAAAGAGGTGATAGAGTCATGTTTTGGGCCGGAATCATGGGGAGAGAGCTGGTCGGCCCCTTTAGGGTCCCCGAAGGTGGGAAAATGACCTCAACAAAGTATATAGACTTGCTTACTTATCACTTTCTTCCATGGTACAAAAAGAAGAGCCGTGCCTTCAGTAGCAAAATCATCTTCATACATGACAATGCACCATCTCATGCTGCAAGGAATACCACTGTGTCATTGGCTGCTATGGGCATAAAAGGGGAGAAGCTCATGGTGTGGCCACCATCTTCTCCTGACCTCAACCCTATGGAGAACCTTTGGAGTTTCCTCAAGGAGAAGATCTATGAAGGTGGGACGCAGTTCACATCAAAACAGCAGCTCTGGAAAGCTATTCTGACAGCCTGCAAAGAAATTCAAGCAGAAACTATCCACAAACTCACAAGTTCAATGGATGCAAGAATTGTGAAGGTGATATCAAAGAAGGGGTCCTATGTTAACATGTAACTCGGTCTGTTAAGATGTTTTTGATTGAAATAGCTTTTGGTTTTAGTACCTGTCACCACTTAATGCTGCACGTTCAAAGAATGACAATGTGCAGTTCTTTATAAGCCATGAAATGTTTTAAAAACCTGTTTTGCATAATAATTTGGAACAGTGCATTTGAGGGTTTTTTATTTTTGAAAAAAATCCTGTAGACATTGGGAGGTTTGTTGAATAAAGTTTAATTTATACCCTAAATGTTCATGACGTGGAAATTATACTGACCACCATTTGCATTGATCATTTACAAAAATATGAAAAAATATCACTCGTACAATAAATTGGAAAGTGGTGTAAATATGTTATAGTATAGAGGATGTCCTGTTTGGTCATGTCTAAACTGAAATGACATTAGAATTAGTGTTTTAACAACACAACATGGTCCAACACACCATTAAACTGACCTGTATTTTGTTTCTAGACAGATAAAGCTATAGTTACAAAATGCCTAGCACAGTCCTGGGACATTAATTCAACAAAAAACTTGTGAGGTGACTTCAAACATGCTGTTTCTGATACAAAATGAAGAAATGCAAATTGTCTAAGGCTGAGTACATAAAGCAGTTCTCAGAAACTGATTTTACAACTAATTAGTCAATTGCTCAGAAATGTTTGGAAAATCTAAATCTGCAACCATTCTTCAGTTTCTATATTGAATATTATGCAGTAAATATTTGAGAAAATTGGACACTTTTTGCTGTTTTCTCGCCTACACTAGATTTTATTTGCCTTATTTTTGTGAGCCAAAAGTAATAATAAATGTGTCGCTTTATAATTTTAGACATAATATGTGGCATTCTCAATGATTTCGCCTGCCTGGCAAAATAAAAACTTTGTTCAGGATTATGAGTTTTGCCAACATTTTTAAGTACACTGCTATTGTTTTTAAACAGTTTAATTTTATTTTATTTAATACGCCAGTTTAAAAACATGACAAATTATTGTCAATTGCTGATCAAACTGAAAATAAAAAACGACAAAAACTCCTTTTGCTCTAACAGGAAATCTGTCTGTTTTTCACAGAACAAAATCTCCTGAAATGCAATGAAAAACATTTCTCTCATTAACGCATGATTCATATAGAAATGACTGGGATAATAAAGTAGACTTTTTGACAGGTAAATAAAGATTTCCTTTCATTCAAGCAATGTTTTGGGTGTGAGTTGTTTTCATCCTTTCTGCTCAACATTTTGGTTCTGCTGGCGTAAAGAACAGTATGCCTGACATAATTGGGTCCCTTTTGGCTCTGGAAAGAGCATGCAAGCTGATAAAAGCTGGCAGGTTGATCAAAGCATTAGTGCATCTGGATCAACATTGTACACCTGACACAGTTGTAGTTTATCCAGACAAAAATCACAAACTATGAGAAAACGTATTTCAGAGAGTATAAACAACTAAAGCAACTGAAACATGTTGATGTGGTGGCATCTGTAAAGTTAAGTTCTATATTTTATAGTGTTTTTAGTGAAAGAAAAAAATAGTTTATTTTATAACTGAACTCATCTCCTGACCATAGTTTAGCATGCTCATTTATTTTATTCATCTTTATGTGCTTCCCCTTTGTCTCTTCGACTTTTTCATGTTAATTCCATTTTTTCCTCTTAATATAACATGCATAGATATTGCTCATCCTTCCTTTATTTCCTTTACCAGCATCACTCTTCCCATCCTTCATCTCGCCCTCCTCCAGACTCATCCATCGCCGCTCCTTCACCCCCAACCTTAAACCTATACTTTTCCGTCTCTTCCACTCTTTCACCAACCCCACCCTCCTTGAATTTCTTCCCCGTCTCATATGTCAGTTCCCAGTCCAGTCTTCCACTTGCCTAGTCATCATTTTTTTCACACAGTCCTGTCCCTCTAATAGGACCTGTATCATCATATCATATAATGTAGAATACCAGATCACAGCCAGAGATGAAAGATGGTCTCCACCTATCCCCTCCACCAGCCGCACGCACGCACACACACGAACACTCACAAAACTGCGCTCACACACGTCAGTGGTCATATGGGACATGGATCCAAGTTGATGGCTGTCTCTGTGAACATTTCTGGCCCTCATGTTTGCAGCAAAATGCTGATGGGGTTGTTATAGCTATGACAGGTGAGTTGGTGTGTTGCAGGGGTGTCCAGTGATGTTTGTTTTAACTGCCAGGGGCTTTTGTTAGGGGACAAAGGATGCCTCGGAGCTATAGTGTCAAATCTGCAGGTAACCATCAAAATAAAGCAAACACCAACACAAAGCGTCTGGGGAGTGTTAAAATAGCTCAGTTTCCTTCACATCAGTTGGGTGAAAGCCTTTTATTTTTATTTTTTTTTTTTGTACAAAGTTATAGAAATAAAGAAAAAAAAATTGGGGATATAATTGACTTTTATGTCCACAGAAGGATAGACTGAAGTCACACAATAGGAGGCTGGATTAAAAAAAAAATATTTATAGAAGTGATGAGACATGAAAGTTTGCAGATTCAGTTTTTGCTGGTATGTTCAGATGTGTAATAGCCAATCAAAATCCATTGTATATCTTCTGTAGACAACAAGGAATGTATTTCACAGCTTATATTTGGCTGAAATAATGAATTTCTTGTGTCATTATGATGTTATTTATGATCAAAATTCACCCTTTAAGAATTTACAACAATGTTTTAGCCGCCACATGCGTAGTGGAAATGGTCTGTGAGATGTGTGGTGCACCTAGGACAAAGAATAGGTATTTAATTCATAAACCCCAAACTAAATGATCTAGAGAAATGTGCTTAGGAATTCAGTTCATTTTAATTTAAGTTTAAGTCAACCCAATTCAGTTCAACACATTCTGCTTCAATTTAGCTGAATGTGATTCAGTTCAGTCTAATTCTGCTTACTTGAGTTTCATTCTGTTTGATTCATTCAATGAATTCTCATCAACTGAGTTTGGTTCTTGTTCATACAGTTTATGCCACTACAACGAAATGTTACAGTCAGATTTAGATCCAAATATATGAAGTCCACTGTAGTCCAAAATATAACAGAAATACAGTCTAATTCAATTTGCCATTCAATGTCAAAAGGTAAAAACCAATTAAGGAAACTGTATCATCTTGTTATCTTTGCTATGGTGCTTCATCTCAATCAACAACAAGTCATATGGAACAGCCAGATTTTATTTAAAACTGAGCCTGATTATTCAAGTACAAAAAAGTACAATATACAGTAAAGCATAGGGAAAAAAACAACAGTAACAAGGAATAAGAGACAAATCTAAAAAATGTGAATAACTATTAATGTTCTGATATGACTTGTACTGTTTTTATGTGAGACAGCCTATCTGACTAGTTTCAACTGCTTTTTCAGTCACAATAGATTTTTCTTAAACCAGATACGAAACAACAAAACTTGTTAATAAAAGATTTTTTCAGCTAACCTGAGATTTATCTTTAAAACAACAAAAAGAAATGCAAGTAACCAGGGAGAACCGATCAGACATGGGTAGAGCATAAACCCCTCACCCAGACCACATTGAAATGCAGCATGGTGGTATCAGTGGTAGCATAGCATAAAAACAGAATTTTTTGAGAGTGGAACATTTGTACATGGAGTTCAAAACCAGGTCTCTTGGGTAGCATTTTACAAATGTTCTGCCTGGCCAGGATTGCCTCCTGCCCCAGAAATCAGATTCCTCAGCTGAGCCATGGACAGTGTGTGCTTACTGAGAAAGAAAATATCTCTCACCAACTGTGAAAAGCATAAAGAAAGAAAGAAAAGAGCCTAAGTTTGAGTCAACCATTTTGTCTTTGGTCCCATACTCATATTCCCACCTCTGAAGCCTGTTTAGCAAAGCAGAAGGGTATTTCCCATATTTGACTCCATCAAATATCTTAAAAGCATCAAATTGCTTTGTTACAACTACATCTGGCTTTTTATAATCTCCTTGAGTTTATGGTACTTGCATATTCCAACTTCCTTCCATGGCCAAAACAAGGCATTTAAAGTTAAGAAAAGGTTCTGAAACCACTTAAATGTGAGTGCTGGTCACTTCACCTCTTCAGCGTCTCTTATCATTTTCACTTTGGCCTACTTTTAAAATTGTGAAAGCATATTCCTATCAGACACTGCTTTGTTGTGTTCAGGTTATAGTTGTGGGGTTGGAGTTTATCCCAGCGGTCAACAAGGTATTCTTTGAACATTTAACCAGGGAAATACTAAAACATATGAGACAAACATTGATGTGGATGGATTGGTCTTTTAAAAATGCTTTGCCTTTCATCCCAACCTGCTAGCCATAAACAAACCATGTTCTTTGAATCTCATAAAATTATTGAATGAATGAATGAATGAATGAATCCTTGCAGTTTGTGGTAGAATTTACTCTTTTGCTAAAAAAAAAAAATCAAAAGTATTTTAGGGCATATAGGCACTGTTTGGATAATAGAACATAACTTTTTCACAGTTGTCATTTTATACAATGTAACAACTTGTTTTCACGTGTACATGAAAATTAAAAAAAATAAAAATATAATTTAAATCTTAAAGTCTTGACATTTTGTTATCAAGGACCTGATTCTGACAAGCAATAACACCTTTAATCCTCCACAGGTTAAAGAAGTTAATCGTTCCCATTGCGGTCTCTACACATTTCACGCATTTCCCAGAAACAGTCGGAGATCAATTCACTCACTCAAGTCATAATCGACGTTGGACAAAGTTCTAATTATTTTCCTTTTTCAGGTTTTCGAAGCAGAGCAGGGGGATTTATCTTTTCCTTTCTCAGATTTATTTTCCTGCGTAAACCCGTATATTGATATTATCAAGGTGAACCAACACAATCTGATTTGAACCACGAGAGTATGATTTGAAACATGTCCCATTCAGACTGAAGTTTAATGTGAGTCGTGTAAGAGAACACCCTTGTTAAAATGTTCTGTTTTGTCCATGAGCACGACCTTGGAAGCTGCATCCAGGTAAAAGTGAGGAGAGCTTCTCAACTCAATTATGTGTTAGAAATGTTTTGCACCCTTCTGTGTCTTCCTCGTCTTTATATACTTTTTTTTCCCCCCTCAAGACTGCACACTATTTCATTTTTATCTACAGATAGCAGGACTTTGTGTTATCTTTTTTGTTTGGGGGAAGATTCAGTAGTTGCATCCACCCCATGATCCCAACAGACGACAAGATATAGAAGTGTGAGTCTGCAAAGTTTACACAAAGAAAAATGAAGGGTTACTGAAACTACACTATTTTTCTGCTTACCCTCTCAGTAAATCTAGGAAGCCGTAGATGGCTCTAGTGTTCTACAGTAAGCCAAGCAATTGTATTTCTTTTAACAAGTAGCTCGATCAAAATTTTAAATGAAATGTACCAGATATGAAACAACAAAACTTGTTAATAAAAGATTTTTCAAACAAATATGGAACTGATTATGAATACGCTGTAGAAGACATAATTCAACAAGACTAAATCAAAATCCTTCTGAGGTCACATTATAAATGTCTAGGAATTAAGGATATAAAGACAAGATCCTGACACTTTTGTAAACCGATATCACTGTAATATCTGTGATATCACAGTGATATCTGCCTTTCATACCTGATTTTTATTTATATGACACTGGAAGAAACACCCACAGGAAAATAATGTTGACAATGTAGCATAGTTTAGTCACCAAATAAACTATGATTTTCTCGTATTTTTTGAATATGAGAAAATGTTCTGGCATATTCTGGCGTATGGATGCCATAGCTTTAGTTTACATATACACCACAAAATCAACACAACAGCAAATCATCTCTGCAGTGCCATCTGAACCCTTTGTCGATGTCCCATTTTCCTGGCATGCAAGATTTTTGACAGTGATGGTGAAGCTTGCTCTACTATCTAAATAATTCAATTAGTAAATATCTGACCACTTCTGGAATATTTACAAAAAAAAAAAATCAAATTCAATTCAGAAATGGTGAATTGTTTTATAGATTTAAAAAATAAAATTAAGTTAAGTGAAATGCACACCCTTGCTCCCAATATACATACACTATTCAGAACAGGAATGCATCAAAATCACCTTGAAGATTTGATTGTATTTGCTGGTTTGCAAGACATGTAATATTTATTGTTTTAGAATTAACAGTGGGACCGCAGGCTTAACAACTGTGAGTTCATTCAAGTAAACGTCATTCAGATGAACTGTTAATGTGTTCATTGACTAAGTTTTGTGTTTGGAAAGTCCTCAAAATTCTAAGCTTTACTTATGGCAACCAGCTATAGCATTTCTGAAAAGGGCAAAAAAGTCAGTAAAATATACTATATACTGTACTGCCATAAAATATACAGTGAAAACCTTAAGAAAAAAAGTTTGTATAACCAGTACACTAACTCATAATAGATTGCCTTTTCACACCTTGGTATTTTTGGTTGGTTTTGGGAGTGGAGAATGCTTCATCTTAGCCTTGAAATGGGGATAAAGTGCAAAAACCACTGAATCATACTTTGACATGAGTGTGCTCTGAGTGTTACACTGCAGTCCTAGATACTCAGTCTGCAAGTGTGCAGGTGCTCTTTTGTCAAAAGTGAATTAATAACATGATAGTTACCTGTTATTACTTTTGTACTTTAAAAACAGTAAAGCTCGGTGTGAGGTCGTTGCACTTCATGCTCAATCTATCTGCAAAGTCTGCACTTAATAAAACAGTGGGACTGACTATGTTAAACATTTCTTGGTAAAAATGAAAGTCCAGCAGGAAAGTTTCCTTGCTGCTCCTGAGAGTTCAATAAGGGCAGCTAGCGTATGCTCCTTACCCATGATACGAGTCGTGAGTGACTGTTGCCATGCAGTATGTGACGTAGTGATTGGCATGAGCAACATATCAGTTATGATACAATTATTTTGAGGGCCAGCCATGAGCTTGATTTCAAGATGAAATGAGTAAAGATGTACTTGCCATGTATGGATATGAAACTGGATACAAAATTATGAATTTATATCATTGTATTATATTACGTCTAAAGGAGCACCAACGAAATTTGGTGTTTCTAAGCAGGCATAATTTGTGGCTTCGTACTTCATCAAATAAGCCAAAGGAAAAACAGTAGTACAAATAAATAAATAGACTTCAATGTATAAGACTCAATGTTGGAAGACCAGGGTTGGTTGCATGTGATATTCTTGCTCAAGGGCTTTGTTATAAAGACAGCAACATCAGCTTTGAGGAACTTCAGAAAACCACTTTCACTCATCAGTCAGAACTGCCCTACACTGCAGCCAAAAGTGTTTTATACTAAATCAACATGATACCTTGAACCAGCTCTGCATACAAACACCACTAGGTTATCTGGGCATAATGTTTCTCACAAATGGCACAAAACATCAAATTTTTTCTTTTTTTTTTTTTTTGCAGACTGCAGATCACAAGAGAAAATTACATTTTCATGTTCAGTCATTTCTTTGGTTAAATGTACATCCAGAATATACAGAAAAACAGAAACATTGCTGACATTCTGTCCCAGTCCTCAATAATGACAACATGACACTGTGACAGGCTGCTGTCATACAGCATCTCGGCATTGACTGTAGCATGTGCGGTTGCAGTGTGTGTCCTTCTCTTTTTGTCCAGTTGAGAGTGATTGATTTTGAAGTGCAGAATGTTGACAGTGTTCAGCTATCCCAGGAGGTATGAGACCATGGGCCCGAAACAGAGAAGCAGCCATCGCTTTCTTTTTCTCTCTCCTGCATCTGCCCTTTATTTCCACACATCTCTCAACCCTATTCCTTGTCCACTTTTTTTTTTACCCTCTCCCTGCTATTTTTACCCTGCTCTGATGGCTTTATTGATAGGTAATATCGATATTTATGGCTGGATAAAATGAGCTGCCATCTTAGAAGTGCAGGGTAGGAGATCCCTTATGTGGGCCAGAAAGAGACAGACATGCTTGCTGATTTTCTTTGAATTCACAGCTGCTCGAGCTAATACCGCAGAGATGCAGCCCCCTGTCAAACTTGCATTCATAGGAAGAAAAGAAAAACAGAGAAGATGCGAAACAAAATAGTTTCAAATGCAATACTTTTTAGACAAATATAGGTTTATGTATGTTGTGGATATTCTATCAATATACATGTTTTTATCACATAGATCACATGCTCATTCTTGAAGAAAGAGTTAACATTTTAATTCTTCAAGAATTAAGAAAGGATTATTCTAAAATTCCACGCCTATTAGTGATGAATCATGCGTTTGTTCAACCTAAACACAACATCAAAGAGGAAAATACTCAATTCATTTTGTGCAAACAGTATGTTTCAGCAAAGTTTCTTCAAATCCTGACCTCTTGACGTCATTCATGTTGGTCATATAAATGTCAGATTTGGATATTGTGGATTTTATCGTGCTGCGTCTTCAAGACCTGGTGGTTGTTACGAAGACAGCCAGTAACAAACCGAGCCAGTGATCCTCTCTGCTCCTCCATTAGTGATGTCATGTTACCCACTCCTGGGGCCCCAGCTTTGTTTTCCCATCATGCCCCCGTTGCCTGCTGGTTGGTTTTTAAAGAAGCAGTATTCTTCTTCAGCCTTTCAATTATACCATGCCCTGTAGCAGCATCCTGCACCCTCCACGCACACCAAGACAGGAGCTAAGCGAGTGGGAGGAATTGATTTGAATTTGGTGTCTAATGGGTGTTTTGGTGTTCCTGTGGTGTTTTTTTGTGTGCCTGTGTTTGTACTGTGACTGGCTGATTTTAACTCCCTATAACTAGAGATATTCTGCAATAAATATTGTTTGGAGAAGTGCACTAATACAGAGGAAGTGGGGAAAATGTAGAGGTTATGTCTCCGAGGAAAACCTGAAGCGACAGATTCAAGTCTGTGAAAAAAAAAGAATAACTTGAAACTTGACAGTTCAAAAGTTAACACATTTTCTTTGCAATATAAGCAATCCAGCATATCAAAATGGAATTACAAGCATACGTATTTATTCGAGGTTTTGAGTACTACAGATTTTTTTAGAAACTGAGCCTTCGACGAGTAGATATGCATAAAATCTTCCATAGCAATCCCAGCTACATACCAGTTCCATGTTTCCCCGTCTCCCTTCCTAAGACTCCCACGGCAACCAGACATGGGTCAAGTTCTTCTTTTAAAAGGATGACAGAGAGGTTGAAACCTTGCAGCCACAAAAACAAGCAGTCTAGACAAGGCCCCACAATCCTGACCCCAGTTAGACCCTGTCCCCCATGGGGGCCCATAACACCTTTGTTTCCATGTTTGATTAATTCAATTTCCCGTCACACTGAAGCAGTCGCAAACGCCATGATATAAAAACTTGATATACCAAACTTTCACTACAGGTATGTATGCAGCATAAAGTTACAATGCAAATTTTTAATTATAATGCCAAACCTTTTTTTTAATTATTATTAACACAAAATATTCACAAACAAAAGTCATTTTGTTTCGTCAAATATTCAGCTAAAGTCATTTTTTGTCAAAAGAAAAAACCTTGATGTTTTAATTCTTTTTTTTTTTCAAAAATATTATTATATTGCAATTTATTTTTGCTACAGAAAAGAAATACATACATATTTTTGGTATATAGGACACAGCATTATTAGGGGAGGCTTTTTAAGACATAAAGCCACATTTTGGCATGAACAAAAGCTGAATTATTCATAACCCTGGCATATTAAGATTTAAAGCAATCTTTTAATTTTACGTACAAGTTTGTTCTGACACATACAAAATTAGTTTTAGAGTGACTAGGCCAGAATCCCAACTTGAATCTCATAGAGAATCTGTAGTGAGCTCAGGATAAGCGTGGCGGCAAAAATAAAGAAATAAATCTGAAATTAATCAACATAAATCGGATAAACATTTTCTTTCAATTTTCATGCTACCTTGAAATTATATTTTGAGAAATGCCAGACACATTTGCTTATTTATACATCTGCCTATGTAAGCACATACAAGACATGAAAACAGATCTAGATTTCAGTTCCCCATCAGCGCAGAATTATAGTTTTGTCAAACCATCTCGATATACAATCTGGCTATTGTATGAAATCAAAGTTTGGACATATACACCATTTCTTAAATATTCTGAACTTTAACATTTTTAATTCATTTATCTCAATCTTGCAATTTTGCAGGCAGGTTGTGTTGTATATACTTCTTAAGTATTTCATTATTTCTTCATATTTTTATAAAAATTAAGTCTGACTTTTGATGATCTTTGAAACTGGATCTTCAGGCACTTTGTAGTTCAACGGTTGCCAAAATGTCCTTAAATTAGACTGGGAAGAAGTGTCTTGGAGCCCGTGATTGAATAAATTAGGGCTGATGTCACCTGATTCTCAGCTAGTTTTGTTTTAAGCAGTTGAAGGGAGCTGATTTAGCCATAAAATATTATCTAATCATGAAATTAATATACAGCTTCTATAACAGGTACAAGTGGAGTGGAGGCTATTGAGAAACCAGACAAATTCATAAAAATATAGTTACAGATATAGTTTCTTTAATTGTAGCCAATATTGTCAGGTAGCATGCTGCTGCAAAAGCACATCCACTTTCTTCATTTGTGAAGAAGGACGAGAGCGCTGATAGTAAATGGCCTGGATCTGTATATCACTTTATCTAGACTGAGGACTCCAAAGGGCTACACACTCAGTCACTCGCCCATTCATACACGTTTTTGTTCTTCACCAACATTTTTTTTTTGTCTCTCTACCAGTTTGATCCAAAATGACAAGACTAAGAAACCAATGTATGATTTTTCTTCCTTCCTCCAAGTGTTCCTGCAGACTCCTCGTCCACCTCGCTCCATCTTCTGCCGCCCCACGGAGAACCACGAAGTGTCTGAGTCATCCTCGATTACAGTATGTATTTATAGGGAGTAGAGTCAGGACCTGGGCCCTGCGTGTACTTGTTAGTGTGCGTGAGTGCGTGTGTGTGTGTGTGTGTGTGTGTGTGTGCGCGTGGGTGGATAGGTGTCTTCACACTGCCTAAAACAAGGACCAGTTGTTTGATGACTCACCTCGGCCAGTGGACACTGCACACCGGGTGAACTGACGTCAGCCTGACCTTAGACGGAGGAACCGTTTGAAGTGACCTCATTCCAGATCGGGTTAGAAAGGTGAAGTGCTCGACACTATCCGTCAAGACCCTCCGTTTGATTTGCTCATTTCCTCAGCGCAAGACAAAGTAAGCATGTGGCATTGCGCTGTATGAACACAAAGCCACATTTACAGATTTAAGCTTTTTGTCTTCCCCTCTACCCACACACTCATAGATGCTTATCCACTGACTCAATGTGTCCAGATACACACATGAACAAATAGTCCTCTACAATGAACTCGGCCAGCATATACATACAAACTGTGTCTATGGAGGCCTTCATGTTGTTGATGTTTGAACATTTCAATTGAGAAAACTCCGAGACCTGCAGCTGCCTGTCTCGTCTGCTCGGAACAGAGAAAGGGCGGGGGCCCGCTTTTTTTTTTTTTTTTTAGTAGGGAAGGCGAGAATTAAGGCAAGAATGCTTTCTCAATGAGAGATGAGGCATATTGAAAACTATATTAAATTACCCTGATTAACAATTTTACCACGATCGGGCAAGCTGTGGGGGGTGCTTCGTGGGGAGGCTTGAAGACTATTCATCCCCACAGTGCCGGGGTCGAAAGGAGCCCCAAGTTCACAGGCTCGGGCCCTTTGTTATGTAAACGCCGTATCCCAAATCAGCTGCCTCCTCCATCGCCAGACACAAGCACTTGCCTGAGAACTTGAGAGAAGTCGTAGCTCCACTGTTCATCTAAAGCCATCCACCCACTCCACCCTGACACACACACATAAACACACAGGCACTTTCAGGCACAACTTCATATTTCCGTAATTGGAAAGAGGGTGGCAGATGTGCAGCAATGAGTCTCTTTTGTCCTGAATTCATCTATGCATCTTTTGTGTCAAAATGTGTAAAAAAAAAATATAAAGAAAACATACTTTTCAAATCATGAAATTAAGTATGTATTTAATTTGAAATTCAATTTTTCTTTTTTCTTTTTCTTTTTTGTCAGGAAAATATATCAAGTAATATTTCATTAAGAAAGAAGTGTTTTAACCCCTAAGTCTCTTGGGAGTGATAATCAATACAAATTAGGCGGAGAGTTGATAAGACATGTATTAGAGGTCAAGAGTTAAATTCTGGCCAAACAACCTTGACCTAGGGTCAAAGTATTTAGTGAGAGCACGCCACTGGTGGACAATTACATTGATCTTAAATGTGGACCTGGTGCATTCAATTTCTGAAGAATAGTCAGGAAGAGATGTATAATCTTATTATTTTATTGTAATTTTATCTAGATAATAATATACATTTTAATTTTTGTACATTTCAATTTCTGAGTATGATTTTATATATGAGAAAACCTAAAAAATAAATCATTACAGCTGTGAGTTGCACACATTGTATAATACACTCTATGCCTGATAAACATAAACAACAATATCAATAGGATTAACAACGAGATTAGACAAATTTAGCAAAAAAACAAAAACAAAAAAAAAAACATGCAATATAATTATATACCACAGTTTTGAAGACCCTGATGGTCCTGAGTTGTGGGCTTGATCAACTGCCCTCTTCTGTCAGCTCTCTATTGTTGTGCCAAAACCATAACCAGGAGAGGGAGAGGAAGAAAAAAAAAAAAAAACATCTCATCAATGCAAATTAAACACCCAGAACCTGGGGAGCTTCGGTTAGCTTGCCAGTTCACAAGAATAAAAAAAATCTAAAAAAAAAAAGAAAAAAAAAAATCACCAGCTTTTACTTCCAAATCTTGCTGTTACATACAGATTCCTCATATTAACATGAAATAGTCAGTCGTATCCGTGGATTAGTCTACAGTGAGTTAAAAAGCCGTATCCACACTCTGGCTGCCACAAGAGAAAATAAGGACGCCTCTAATTCTGCCAGCATAATTGCCTGATTATAATGAGCTTCCCTCTCTCTCTCTCTCCCCCTCTAGCTCTGTCTTAATTTCTCAGTGTGTCTGCTATTGTCCACACACACACATGCAGTCAAACACTGCACCCTAATTCTTATAAATCGATCTTCATATGAACAGGGGAGGAAAAATTGCATTAATACTTTGGACTGCTACACTTGTGCACTGCGAGTGTAAATGCAATGTGTTTTCTTTTCTCTGCGCTCAATAGTCGAAACAGCATTTGTGCAGAAATAAAAACAATATAAGAACAAGGAAGATGTGGCATAATGGTGACATCCTGGCAAACACAATGACTACAGCAGGCAGTGCAGTTGTTGGTGTTTTAGTCTTCATTTAAATCAACTAGATTTGCACACACCTGAAATTACAAAGTGTGTAATAGAAAATGGAACATTTACTTTTAAAGCCATAACTCTTTTTAGTTTTAAACTTTTTTATGAGTGAGTGGCTGAACAGTAGACACATTATGAAGTACCAGAGAAGATGTTGTATTACAAGTTTGCATGTATTTTTTTATTCAATTAAACCTATGAGTATGTCTAAAAAAATATAGCATTTTATTCAAGGTTTTTTTAATCACATTCTACAGTTTTCTTTTTTTTTTTTTTTTTTTTTTTTTACTTCCATACTCATTGTAATGTTAGTCAAATGCAGCAACATAGACCATAAAAATGAACTGGCAGAAAAAGAAGCAAATATTGATGTCCATAGATAGATAGATAGATAGATAGAGCTGCTTCTACGAATGTATGTACGTATGTATTTCTACTTATTTGTTATTCTTTCATTAGGAAGTTAATTACCAACAGAAAAAAAAGTTAGCATATTAGTAACTTTCATGTTTGCTATTCTGTGTGTAATATTTTCACTCAACTGCAGCTGCATGCATCGCCTTGTTCCACCAGGATTTGTTTTTCCATCCTCCTAAAACCGCCTAAACCCGGACACGGGCGAAATGAACGTGCCCACTCATGAACACTTTTGCTTAATTATAATCCCTGATGGAAAATCTGCAGAGGGAGAAATCTGAATACATTAGCTCGGATGCAGGGAACATCAGCTCTTATGAGGTTGTGCCTATATGTATAATATTAATTGCTGTGAGGGTTTTCTTCCTATCTACAAAATAAAATAAAAAACACATTTTGTGTGTCTATATTGGTACAGTTGTGCCAGAATTATGAAAGTGGTTGTTAATTTGTTGGATGCCAAATTGAAGAAATAGCTGAAAAGGGTGATTTGATGACAGCTGTCATTTGAATAGACATTTATATAATTTATACGTTTTTTTTCTTTTAATCACTGACATCACCACAAGTTAATGTGAGCAAAAAATAAAACCTTGTGTTTTGTTCAAAAATTTGTTTTCTTAAATACAAATTACATAAAAAATAAGTGACAACAGGATTATTTTTCTACTGCTGTTCTGAGGTAACAGCAGCAACAGAAAAGAGGTGAATGAACTGCAGATTTTAAAATAAAGTTTACAGATTTGAGTCGAGGTTTTAACTATATTGTCGGATATTAAACGATTAAGCTATTTAGCAATGACTATTGTCAGTCCTTCACAAAATTGTCCAAGGCAAGCAGGGCGAATTTCTGTGGTTAACCAAATCTGTGCTATGAATCCCACATTACTCTGCTTAAGCAAGAAGCTGCTGGTTTTGGAGGAGAAATGTAGACTGCACATAAATTATTCAGCAGTATTTGCATTTGCATTGTAATTTGCATGCTTGCAGATTAGAGAGAATGAGGAAGGAGGCGCTGCACCAAAGAGAATTACATTTTGAACCATTTTCTGTCCTGCTGGTGAGGAGATGACACAGATTTTTCTTCCATCATCCCCCTTCTGCATCGAGGTACGCCACTGAGATCAGTGGCACACATTTCAAACTGTTGTTTGATTAATAAAAGAAGGAAATGATGTTTAATGCTTAGCAATGCCCGTCCACAAAAAGCCCCGCCATTAAAAATGAATTGTGACATTCAACAATAAGTCTATTTGATTGACTTGGCTGAGATTCCTACTGTAATATTCCCATCGTATTTATTAATATTTGAAGGCTTGTGCTTTAAGCTGAAGCTCCAACGTGCTAGTAAGCACAGAGGAGATGTCGTATGGATTAAACAATAGGAGTGGTGTGAAACTTTCACAGTGTGTCGAAGATCCTGGCTATTATGTTTAATCTAAAAATAACAAGGCTGACTAAAAAGAACAGACAATGCTGGCTAAGAAAAGAATAAAAGGAGGGCAGGCTCCAGAGAGCTGAGAGTTCAAACAGCTGCAGTCACAGTGCTGAGTGGGATGAAGGAAAGGAGAGTAGAAAGTCAGAGACTGTCTTCGGTTTTAAATAAAAACTAAATCACTTGGACGTGTATGGAACAGAATAGATTTTTTTTCTTTTTTTTTTTTTTAAAAAAAAAAAGCTGTTATGATTAAAATTGACTCGTGAGAGACTTTTGTAAAATTACATCTGTCTTCGTACATTAGAAACATTTAATTCTTCTTGATACATTTGCCCTTTTGTGTTAATAGTGATATCATTTTACTTAACTGGATTCAATTTCGACACCTTTATTAGTATATAACTATGAGATACAACAACAGTGAGGTATTTTTGAGATAAAACAAAATAACAACTGTACGCAAGAATATTCTGGCACTGTATGCATGTGTCTGTCAACGTGCCATAAAAGAGTAGTGCTATGCATCAAGGGGGTGGAGTAGATTTCCCTGCAATAAGAGAGGAGGGCTTTGGCAATATATGCGCATGTGCAAATAAAGCAAAGCCCTCATGTGCCCACATCGAAATGAACATATTATTCTGCATGCATATCATGAGTGCAAGCACACACGCACAGATGTGTGCACAAATGTGCAAAACATGTGCTCAACCTTGCCTCTTGATAACACCCTGAGCCATGCTTTGAAAAGGATGCAACAAATACAGTAAATATTTTATATTACCCTGAAATACATGGGATGGGACATAAATAAAATAAACCTAAATTTTACAGAATATATCAGAAAACTTGTTTTACATAAACCTAGAAGTGGTAAGTACAAATATTGCAAAACACATTTAGATCTGGTCAGACCCACTGGATTCAGAAACACTCCCATGCAAATATTTGAGGCAGAAAGAGTACTCTGTAATTACGAAGCACATCAAACTTACCACTTTTTTTTATTAGGCACAGGCTGATATTGTCATATCTGGGGTTGTTTGATTTGGTTTTGGGTTTTGTTTATTTCTGTGTTATTTCGGTTACATCTGTCTTGTTTCTGTTTTCCTTAAGTTAACTTCTTCGTAGTTTTTCTAGTTATGTTTACTTCTTATTATTTGTTACTCTAGCTTTATTAGGTTTCTTTAGTCTAGTTATTATTTAGTGTTAGAATTATTTCTTGTTCTCTTGTGTACTCTCCCTCGCCCCCTGTGCTACTCTCTCTCTTTCCCTCCACTCACACCTGCAATTAATTAGCTCATCAACCCAAGTCTTTCGTTCAGCATGCAACTTCCCCAGTATTTAACCCTCTCTTTCTCACTCACTACTTGCTGGATCCTTTCATCTACTCCCATCACTTCCTCGTTCCGCTCTGTGTTCTCCTCGTGTCCCCTTGCTGGCTTCTTTCATGTGTTTTTTTCGTAGTTTTTATTCTTCTTCATTAAATTATACTCATCTACTCTATGCCTCCGTCTCCTGCTATTGGGGCCATCGACTACCATCCAACATGACAGTTATGAAATTCTTTCAGTATAAAGTGTTGAGCCAAAGCATCCTGGTTTTATGGTGTCATAGTATTTAGACTAAATCTTAAAACAAAACTATGCATGTTACAATTGCTTTGATTTAAAACTCAAAGGTATAACATCAGAAATATAGCGACAAAACTTGAAAAATTTAAGAAGAATAAACAGATTGGTTAGAAATTATTGAAAAGCAACTACAGCTTAAGCACGCGTTATACTTAAAGGAATGGGGAACACCATGTCAGAACACACAATTCATCAAATTTTGAAGCTGATGCACTACAGCATCAGCAGACCACACCAGTTGCCACTTCCTCCAGGTAAGAACAGGAAACTGAGGCGACAGTTGTTAAAATCTCATCGAAATTGCACTAGAATAGATAGAAAAAACATTGCCTGCTTCAACTAGTTTTAATGTGATTTTTAGATGTACACAGTTAGAAACTGGTGCAAAACAACACAAAAGCATCTAGTCACCATTCATCTATTTATCAACTGTTTAATCATGTAATTATGTGGCAAACATTTTATTTATAAACAATAGACCTTTTAGAACCAAGTGAGCACGTCTGAGTAGCCTTGGTCACCATGTCCACCAAGTGTACCCATTTTCTGATGTTTCTGAGATTCCTCAACTATCTTTTGTAGTATCTCAACACATTTTTAACCACACCTCTGAAAACTGTTGTAAGTAGAGCTAGATGAAATTGCAATCACATTGACATATTCATATGTGAAGTATTACAATCACAAGGAACCTCTTGGTTGCAATATTTGGTTTACTGTTATGTTTCAAGTGCCATACCATACATGCACCTGGTGTATGCCAGTAATGTCCAGTAACTGACCTGCTGGACAGACTTAATCTCACCATTGGATCGATATTTTGGTAACCTCTTATGGACCGGCAACTTCTTCAGTATGTACTTTGTGGATATATAAGCACTGGTCCCCAGTTCATTTAAGTTTTTTTTTTTTTTTTTTTCCATTTCAAATCGCTATCCAAAACTCTTGAGTCAAATATCAGTCAATGGCTTATTTCTATTTTCAAGGGTTACCTTTAGTGCTAGCCTTCCCACTCTTCCTATACCTTGGCACCCAATTCAGTTTGTGGTCAAAATATCCACTTAGAAATGGAACACTCATTTAAGAAGAAGATGATCAATCATTTGAGCTTATTTCTCATAGCATCCTTAATTTTATATGCCAATATATAATGTGCAAACAGCTAGCAATTGTTTTGCAAACATCTATACACAATAACTTGTATGCATGGCAAGGAAGCACAAAAAGCTATGCTAAAACAGATTATTTCAATGACTTTACACTTGATTATATATATATATATATATATATATATATATATATATATATATAATATATATATATATATAAAAGGAAAAAGTACTATGTAGCTGATGTTTCAAAAGAAACAAATCTTATATGGATAAAGCTGAGAATTGCATCATAATTATGCAGATGAACCCGTGATCAGTACATGTTGCTATTATGTCAGTGAGGATGAAAATCTTTAAAACCTTGTTGAATCTAGACAAAAATAAAGCAGTTCTGATGGTAACAGAATGATTTAACCAGGTGGCACTATGTCAATAAAATACATATATAAATCGGTTGTTCAGTTGCAGGTTCTATTATTTGGCATTTAAATGTGCCCCTTTAAATCTCAGTTTTTAAGATGTAGAGGTCCCTGGCTTGTGTTAAGAAAATAAATTTAAAGTATGCTAGTTTTAAAACTTAACATGTCTTGATTAAAATAGCCTTATTATAGTTTTAAAATCAGAAACTTATTCTGGCCTATTGACCTTTATGTTACCTGTAGTTAAAGCAGATGGTTTGCTAAGATCTTTTGAACTGCCATTTGTCTATGTGGGAAACAATGAAGGAGAAGTTCTAGCTTTTCACACTCATCTGTGAAAAAACAGCAGGAGTTCCTGGCTTTGGGTCAGAGATAGCTCCTGGTTGGATGAGCAAAGATACGCCTTATTTGAATAAAGATAAGAATACGCCTTTTACTGTAAAACTTTCTACACAGAAGTAACAAATTAGATTTGCTCTGGCAATTCTCCAAAGACGTCTTTGCTTTTCTTTCTTTCTTTCCTTCTTATTCTTTCCATTTATGTCAGGTAAATGAATGTATGTCTCTGTTGTTCCGCAGTTTCTGTTGTAATTTTGTTGTCTTCTATTGGATTAAACTGCAATTCTGTGACGTGTGCACTCGTTGTTTTTGGGCGGCTACACGTGGCCCGCCTGGAGAACCTGGGATCGAAGGAGATCGAGCCAAAAGAGTTTTCTTAAGAAATATTATAACCTAAAATCTTCTTCAACACTTGAGATGCCTTACTCCTTGAAAATGATGGCTATGATGTGAAACAGAGCTCTTTACACAAACATTCCTTAAATTAAAAAAAAAAAAAAAACAGGTAAAAGGTAAATTGATTATTTACTCAGTCATAACTCTAAGAGTTATTTTACAGTGTAAAATCAGCTTGGGGTATCTCTGCACCAGTTTAAAATAGTAACGTAGTTCACTGTGTCACTTGACACACGTGGAGATTTTGTTTCTTTTGAATAGTGCATAATACACTGTCTCCTCTGTTATGCCTAGAAACAACTACAAATATGTCATGTGTGCTAATGATTTGTTGGTCCTTCCTGACTGAGGCGGTACTACTGAATCATCACAGTCATCTCGCTCACGCCTGTATTAAATAGCACAAATAATACTTTTGATTAAATAAAATACAGAATTTCGTATTAAAAATATCCAAAGATTTCTAACATAGTAAGAGATTGTCTTACCTTATTGAAGTGGGAATACCGTTGTTGTCTCGAGTAGCGCTTTTTCACACAGGCAAATCTGAGGACTCCTTCTCACCCAGAGTTTCAGTGTGACCTCTACTGCAGTTGAAAATACTTGAGAGGGGAGGTTGAATCCATTGATTTTTCTGACGATGGAGCCTGAATTTGTAGAGATAAAGAGATACATTTTGTTTTGGTAGGAGACCGTTCATTTCTGTGCACAGCCATCGCAAGAAGGGCTTATGTGCTCCTTGCTACTTGATTTCGGAGTAGGGGTGTTGTGTGTTGCTGGGGTAGAGTCCGCTTTAGCAGCACTTCATCAACATGGTGAGTATGTCAGCAAGCACCTGAACGCAATACTCTTACTTATCTGTCGTGGTTCACTGACGGTATATCAAATGGACATATTTCTATTATATTGAGATATTTGCAGTCGTTTTGCCGTTTCGTTTATGTTAGCTTGTATATTTGTGAAATAAATCGTGTCATTTTAGCACAGCCTGTTAGCCATAGCAGGTGTCTGCATCTGTTGCTTTATCAGTTTGTTCTAATTGTCAATAAGTTAAGCGTTGGTTTGTTATGGTTAAGAAACATTTTTGTTTCAAGGCAGGCTTCGTTTATACTCCTGTGGCGGTTTACACTTAAACCAGCATACCAATATACCTCTTAGCTTGCTAATTATAGTTGGCTAACATGGAAATAGCTTCCAGTTAAGGAGCCTGTGGAAAGACATATTTTAAGCCAATGATCAGAATTAGAAAATTAAGATATGACTATTAACATGGCAATAACAAAACCAACTTAGTGGTAAACATTTAGCCTGTCACTCAGGTTAAAGCTGTGTAGTGAAGGTTGTGTTGATTCATCTGACCTGCACGGTTTGACCTCAGGACGCCCTCAGGGAGAATGTCAGGATCATTTGACTCACCTAACTTTGGTGTAATTTATTTCTAAACCTGTGACAGATATTTAAATAGAACAACTTACCCAATTTATCTTTACCTGCATACAAACATAGTTATTAAAGCAAGTATAAATACTATAATCTGGACATTAAAAAAAAAACTTTAGTAGTTCCTTGATATAAGTTTTATTTATTTTTTTTAAAGAAGTTCAAAATTATTTTATGGCATAAGTATCAATGAGAGATATGCTATGGGATAGTTGCATAAAACAAAAGCAACAGTGACTTGACTTTTAGACACACTTTCTATTAATCTCAAATAAAAAAAAAAGAGAACTCACAGACTTGACTAATCATTTCATTACCCTTATGTTTGTAATCACAGACAAACAAAAGGCTGATATAAGCATGGGAAAGAAGAGTTTAAACTAACCCATCATCTAAATGTAGTATACAGTAATCCATAATTTATCTCAGTCATCTTTCTGTCCTTTTTCTCTGTTTTTCTCCTTATAGACATTGATGTTTACAGGTCAATCTTACTACTGTGAAAATGTCTGCATAAATTCATAGTCAAGTTTTGGATTACACTTTATTGCTAGATAAGAAAAGAGTTTACAGCCATTAAAGTTTGAGTCTAGAAGAAGTATGGAATTTGAAATGGATTTTTTTTTAAAAACTCTACAATCTGTATTTATAAGTTCCTAAATAGATTAAACACTCATTTATCAGGTACAAATAATGCTTTTGTCATATTGTACTTAGTCTTATTATTATTCAAAACCTTTTAGTCAAACGTTCCATTTCGCAGTTTAAATTTGATGACAAAAAGCTTGCGTGTGCATATTTGCCATTATGTTTAAGTATATGTTATTTTAATAATATAGAGATACTGTTTATCTTTATTATATTTATTGTATGACTAAAGTATCCACAATTTTTTGCATTTAATTCCAAAATGCCTTCACTAACTCTCTATACATTTAGATATTTGAACGCTTATTGATATTAAACAGCATCTCCTATGGAACAGCTTAAAATAATAATAATAAAAAGCCTGTATTATTTAGTCAATCAAATTATTGTCTAAATGTTTTGCCAACATTTCTTCAGTGGAAAATGCAGTAGATGGATAACATGTCTAACTTCATTCATTAGGGTCAGTTGCTCATCATTATGTCGGACTTCTGTGTTGAACCTATAAACAAATCATCATCAGTCTCAGTGTACTATAAGCCTGGCGGGCCACCTGGCTTTACTCGTGCCCCCACCAAGCTTTACATTGCTTAGTCTTTTGAAAATGTTTGCATTTTTTAAGACTTTATAGTTGGTGTTTCGGTATAAATCTTCAATATTTCAATAACACATAATTATCAAGTGATATTTTCAAATTTTCTGCCAGCCTTTAACATTTTTTTAAACTTTGTTCTTTATATGCCTTGCAGTACAGATGCAGCACATATATAGCATGGGAAAGTCATTGTTACAGATAAATATAATCACTGATTTGTGTTGCAAATGTTACCGTGATGTAAAGATTTAGATTGTAGAGTTTGTGTGAACTGCTGTAAAACGTTGAAGTTTTACAGCTTTGAGAACAGTTAGCTTCTCAAAGCTAACTGTTAGTTAGCTTTAAGACTAACAGTTAGCTAACTGTTAGCTAACTGTTAGTTTCAAAACTAATCTGTTTTAACAAACTGAATGCAAAAAGACCCATCTGTGGCAGGTATGATTTTGATTCCTCATATTGTTTGAACAGAATCCCTAATGGAAAAACAAAAAAAGTAAAATGTAAAAAAAAAAAGTAACTCCATCTGAAAACATGGGACAACCTAAGTTAGAACGGTTTCAATTTTAGTTTTTAGTATTTAGTATAGTTTTTATAAAACATCCATTTAAGACCTTGCAATCAATTACCTTCAACCTTTTTATGCTAATACCCATAACTGAAATTGAGTGCAACCAATTATCCACAGAAGTACAGTGAAAGTGTATGAATATGTTTGCATGGCACTGTGCATGGCAAACATTTGAATACAGACATCAGTTGGCTGTAGTAAAGGTCTCCGCTCTTTTAAAAAAATGTAAGTATGTGACTAGATGTGGGATAAATATAATACAATTTGTCACAGAATTTGACAGGAGTTTGGGCAACAGCGGTTAGTGGTTTCCTTCATGTTTATCCTGATATTTGATGATCATCTGTAAACCCAGGAGAAGTGGAGCTGAATGACGCTGGACAGCTGTCGGTCAATACATGTTTTAAAGTTAGTTCCATCCAGCACTTATAGATGGTGGTTATCACTGCAGCTCCAACAACCCAACCCCCCACAGATTTCATTTGGTTGTCGTGTGGAGGGGGTCAAGCGGACTGGGCAAGATAAGGGAGTACATGCTGGGTCAATTTCCCCTAGGCCTGAGATCCTTGCAGGTCCCCACAGAGAATGGTCAGCATTCGCCCGAGGAAGACTGTCTGCTTTTGACCTATATAGCATGACCATTACTCTGATGAAGAAATGTCTCGACTCAGACAGGTTGTGTTTGGTCACGCGTCAAGTATGAGTGAGTATAACTGCAACATAAATTGCTCCCGCCCTCTCCTGCAGTATGTCTGGAGATGTATTGACTCCATGTTTTGGCGCTCACCCCTTGCTGGGCTACACTGGGTCTCCCTATGACCATTACAAAATTTAGTTGAGTGAGTATAACTCACACTTTTATATCCTCAATATATTTGTCACCTTCTGTGTCACGCTGGTATTGTTCTAAAGTATTACTCAGATTATTCTGTGCGCTGGGTTTTCACTGTATACATTATGTTTGTTATTCACTCATACTTTAGAGGCAAATAAGTAATGATGCGTTTGGGTTTTCAGATCACTGGAAGCAAAGAATGCAACATATTTCTTTTACTGTATGTTGATATTCTGATAAAGAGGTCTACCTGGCTACCTACTGCAGTAAATGAAGGATAAATACAGAAAAGGTAACAAGGATCTTTAATGTCACCACTGAGCTAGAGATGAAGAAAAGGTCTTATTCTGAAACCCAGCTTTGTAGTTAATACTACAGAGGATATCTGAATTATTTGAAAGGAACTTATTTACTTAAAATTACAGAGTGTGGTCATGATGTGAAGAAAACGCCGAAGCAACAGGATTTTTCAGATAATGGGTTTCCTAAGCATAGTTTAACTGGCTCTAGTTCAAGCACTGCAGCCGTAGGACACCCCCTTGAAAAGGAAAACATTTTATCATAGATTAATTGGTCTTTTTGCTGAAGTGCGTGCAGGAAAAGATATAAATGATTCCTACCGATTGCCAAAGAGAAACCCACCAACAGATCTGAGCCAACAGCGGCTGGATAAAAGCACAGCTTGATGGGAATGATTCTGGCCTCTTAAACCTAAGTGAATATTGATCTGAGGGTTCTGGGTTGGAATTGAGCCCCTTTTGTTGCTAAATCTTTGGATAACAACCATAAAAGCTGTGTCTGGCCAAGAGACATTTTGAAACATGTGCCACACAATAGTTTGATGGGAAAAATTTAGTGAGACTTTAAATTTTCTGAAAATGCAACACTTGTGTATTATGAAACGTGAAGCCGCTTTGATGCTATTGTAAACCATGTTTGAAGGATCTTCTTTTGTCTCCCTGTCATCTTTGTTATTCTGTTTTGTGAAATCTGGTTTTTGTTAGTTTAGACTGCTGCATTTTGGGAAGTTTTATTGGCATGGTTTTGTTAACAGTTACTGTTTCGGGTCTTGTCGTCTTTCTTCCATAAGCTCAGTAAGTTTAAGCTTGACAAAGAAGCAAAATCATGCATTTAGATGCATTAGTACCAGGTGTGTGACATTTCTGGGCATATAATAATCGGCGTAATGGTAAAAAAAAATAATGCTGCACTTGAGCAGCTAAATTGATGTGGTATTTAAGATGGCAGTAGTCACTCCTGACAAGCATCTCCACGGCCTTATACAAGTAAATGTATTAAAGAATCAAGTGTTTTTGTTATAGAAAAGCGGAATAATTTTCACTTGCCCCTTCGTTTTAGTCTCTGCATGGTTTGGATTTGAAAATGAACTGAAGCTTGGTCATTTTAGTATCTTTGGCGGAAAACTGTAGACCTGAGGTTTGCTATTGTTTAGGCCACTGAAATGTATTCTTGAATGTCTTCAACTTTCTGCCCAGACCTATTATTAATTTGCTAGCTCAATAAAGAGAAGTAAGGGAAATGTCACATCAACACTTCTGCCTTAAAAAAATTGACAAATTAGCAAGTCCACTATATTTCTCGCCGAAGTGAAGACTGTCTTGTGAAGTTGTGGTCAGCAGAAAGTAGGTACCTGCTAATTTCATTTGCTGTAGATATAGCGCAACAACCTGTGTCTGTACTTGTGACTTATATTTTGAAGTAAAAAAAGGAAGTAGTTCTTAATTTGCCCTGTTATGTTGATGGTGGATGAACAAAAACTGCTCACTGCAGTCATGTACTCTGAAAACACTGAAGACGTCCCTCACTTAGTTTAAACACCCAGTTTACCATTTTCCAAAAATATTCATTATCTACAGCTCGACATCTGAAATCATTTGATCAAATCTTACTTGGACTCTTTTACATTGAAGACAGATTCAATAACACTCTTTACATTGTAAATCAGTCTATTGGGTATACAGTGAGGGAAAAACCAGATGAATAACCTCTCAAACAATTATTTATTTTCATTGTGTTTGGCTTTGGTTTTACTTTTGTGGTTGTTGTTTTTAAGCCCTTTTTGGGTTAAGTGTATTTTTGAGAATAACGACTCCGAAAGAGTTGAAGAACTTTTAAAAGTTGTGAATTTTCCTTTAGAGGATAATTTATGTTTGTTGTTACCACTTTAATTAATAACTAAGTGTATTTACTGTCTTTTCTCACAGGCTTTGTTTGGTGTGCAGCTGGTGGTTACCATGGTAATGGCCAGTGTAATTCAGAAAATTTTACCTCATTATTCCTTCGCAAGATGGCTCCTGTGCAGTGGCAGGTAATATATCATCATTTATGCCAGGCCTGATCCATTTGATGAGAGTTTAAATTTCTTAATGAATATTTATTTGAAGTTTAGTTATTGAAGCTAAATGATCATAACGGATAAAATATTCACACATATCTTTTGACATGATAAATAACATTGCTAGAGGTATTCTGTAGAAATTGCATTTTTCTCGTGAGTATGTACTTCTACACACATAACACTTAATAAGCTGTTAACAGGAAAATGGACCAGAAGAAATCCTCTTACAGTCTAAAGTTGTCAATGGGATTTAAACACAGCTGTGAGGATGGATTTAAAGGGAACCGAATGTGTATAACAGTGGGAGAAATTACCTTTTAAACACTTGTACATGGTTACTATTTGAGTCTTTCTATAATAGTTTTCTTAAATCCAAGCTGTACTCCACAGCCATATTTATTTGCTCTTTACACCTCAGCAATCACATAGTTTGAGTAAATTTAGCTTCAGTCTGATTCTTCTTATCCATCTCCACAAAAAATATCTGCTTTTTGTGCCTTTTTACTGCCATATTCACTGCTTGATGAAATGTCTCTGTCCTTTTATCTTCTTCACAGTCTGCGGTGGTATCAGCACCCCACGGAAGATGAGTTAAGGAACTTGGCTGGGAAACAAAAGGGACAGAAGAGGAAAGACAGGTTAGACAATTTTTTGGGGGGAATTTTGGAAGTGCAAAGACACACGGACAGTACAGAAGTATTCCTTTTTGGAGAATGCAGATGATTTGGACGGATAAAAAACAGTCATGTCAACAAAAAAATGTTGATGTTTTGCTTTTAAGGACTGTTTGAAATCCGATGGAAGACAGTTTTTTTCTTTGTTTTGTGTCTTTACGGCAGTTTATCAGAGTTCAAAGCAGTTTATCCTGTTTGGATCTAGAAAAGCAGGTCCTTTTTCTGCTACATTTTATGCTATTTTTGAGACAAGATGGTTTAAAATACTTTAGTTTTCTAAGAACTGATCTGTCTTGAAAATGGTCAAATATCAGACGTGTTTTATTCTGGAAAAAGATTTTCCTTTAAGATTATTTTGCAACTCAGAATATGCTTAACTTAAAAATGATGCTGACAAAGGTTACACCATATGTCTAACTTGTAACTTTAGCTGTTTTTCTTTGTACTCCCCCGTTGAAGTGTGTATGTAAATAAGGTTCATCTTCAAGTTAATCCTTGCCATACCACATGTTATATCTGAACTTGAGACGTTTCTGTAGTCTTTTCTCTGACCCGGTATGAGTCAGGTCAGGTCTCTCTAGCACCACATGCTCAATAATTCCCTAAAGAAAAAAAAATGGACCACTGTCCTTTTCAACTCATTCCATGCAACTCCGTCCTCTTTGTTAACAGAGTGACTCCCTCAGTCAGGGGTGGAGTTAATCCTCATTTTTTCTGTCAGGTGTCTCGTAGATGAAATCTGTCCCAGGCATGTTTGGCGCTACAGTCTTACGGTGGTATCGTATTTCTGAATCCAGGACATAAGCAGCAGGTCTCTATTCTCCAGCTGTTAGTGAGAGGCTGCTAACTATGTTCTTTTTTTAATGGCCTTGTTAGAGTAGAAAATGTTTTATCTTTTATTCATAAATTCAAAGTTAAAACATTTCTCTCGAACAGATAATGCTAAGGTAATTGAATTCTTATATTTGCACTAAAGGTGGCCATGTTCTGCCACAGTGTGTGGTTCTGTATGTCTTATAAAGCTGTATATTTTTTTCCCTGAACTTTGGTGTTTTGCTCCCTTGTTTCCCTCTAGGAAGTACAATGGTCACATAGACAATAAACCGCTAACCGTTCCAAAGGACATAGACCTGCAGCTGGAGACAAAATGCATCACAGAAGTCGACACGTTAGGTACTTTTCCAAACATTTCTAAGTCCGAGAGATAATCAAGCTGACTTCTTTCTAAAAATGTCTAAAGTTTCTACTTATTCTATTAATAATCAAAACGGTTAAATGTCTTTTTTCCCCCCCCTCAGCATTGTACTACTTCCCTGAGTTCCAGTGGCTGGTGGATTTCACTGTAGCAGCTACTGCAGTGTATCTGATCACAGAGCTTTACTACAGCGTAGCTCAGCCCTCAGGAGAGATGAACATCAGTGTGGTCTGGTGCCTACTTGTACTCGCCTTTGTCATGTATCCTTGCATCATTCTCTCAGTTCTGCTCCTCATTTTTAATTGGAAATTCATGTGAACGAGTGCCAACAGATGTCCTGCTAAAACCCACAGTTTATTCCTGCAGTAAACGCCACAAATACAATAAAGTAATATGTCACATCATTGACTTTACCTTTCTCCTGCTTTTCTGTTATGTTGAACGATTGTAAAATAACACATTTTAGTCGTTCCCGTTCTGTTGACCAGACTCAGTCAGTTGGTGTCACTTTATGCCTGTGCTGCAGAATGAAGGGCCCCTTTTTCACAGCCCAGTTGACTGATTTAGTGGGGCCGCTAGGGGTGTTGGTGCCTATCTACAACCGTTGCTGTTTACAGAAGCTCTCCTCCTGTGCCAAATTTCACACAGAAAAATATACAAATGCACAACCCGGTTTCTTCTTTTTTGCTTTGGCCTATGATGTACAATTCCAAAGTAACATATTGAAGTTTGTAGTTTTGTGACTGAATGTTTAAGGTGTGTGAATACATTTGCAAGGCTCTATAAGGCATATTATTGTGACATTTTTTAAACCGGACTGGTAAGTTAAAAAATAACAGTTATATTGGTGCATGTGTTTCATTTCAGTTCATTTCCTTGACTTTTTCTCCATAGTAAAATCCTTTTTTCCCTCACGGCCCACTACTTCAAGCTGGAGGAAGGAGGCGAGCGATCCCTCTGCATTACATTTGCTTTCTTTTTTTTTGTCAAAGCTATGATCATTCTCATTGTTACTGAAAACTACCTGGAATTTGGTCTGGAGACAGGTCAGTGCACCACTATTACAAATCACTTTGGCAACCTTTTATCACTTGTTGTGGTAAGTCACTGTTTCTTCACTCTTAGGTTTTGCAAACTTTTCTGACAGTGCTCAACAGTTTCTGGAGCATCAGGGCTTAGAGTCACAGTAAGTACATTAAATATTTTTGTGCTTATTGTGCTCATAGTTGTGATCAAAGGGTGTTTTAATGAAAAACAAGTATGACATTGTAGTAGAATTTGCTGTATTTATGCCACATCATAGTAAAATCAAAAACCTTACTACTGTTTCACTGCTCCCCTAAAATTACATAGCTCTCACTTTAACTCCTAAATCCACTCTGATGGTCCATTGAAGCATGGGCTCCACTCAATCTCTTGAAATATGCCATGGTGTCTTGGCAATAACTCAACAGATCTATGTTTATACTTGGCTCCTCTGACTCTTTTTGAAAGTACACAGGATGATGTGCACATTGGCTCCAATATCATTAATGTTTGTACGGAAGGCTTTTATGTTCATAAAACAGTATGAAAAATGTGCTAAAAGCTATATATATATATATATATATATATATATATATATATATATATATATATATATATAGATACTTTTTTTTTTTACTATGATATCTTTGGACTCTAGCCGTGGTTCTGAAACATATAATACAATTTGTGTTTTTTTTTACAATTTTGGACAAATATTTTTTAACCACAAATTTTCCAAAAAGAGCTAATCTTGGAATTATGCAGCTATACCATATATATGTTGTTGTTTTTTTTTGTTTGTTTTTTTTTCCAGACAGTAAATATTATCTGTTTTCTGTTCAGCACGTTTGTATTCGGCAGGTGTTCAGGGTTTGGTTCAACGTCAGCATCCCTAAGCATTTAAAAATGCTTGTACATGTATCTCTCTGCACACCTGTAATATTGTGGACCAAGCAGTCTGATTCACCATTTCTCATCTGGTTCTATGTCGGACTTGAAATTAATTTTAAACAAGCCGTGTGCACATGGTTTTGAACTGGTTCCACCTACGTTTCTTACTACTTTCACATTATCTTCAGAATCTGGAGTTTCATATTGCTGCCAGGTATTTAACTCATGGATAAGGCTGTACTCGGCAGCTGTGCTTGTGTACAGCTGCTCTCTAATCAAGTCCTCTCCTCATAGCTCTGTTGCCGTTTGTTGAAATTAGGGTCATTTGGAAGATGACCTCTTTGAATTGGGACTTCCTTTCATTTGCATTTGTGTCATTTCTCTTTCACAGGGGCCCCATATCTAAGCTCACCTTCAAGCTGATCCTGGCCCTGCTCTGCTCTCTGATTGGAGCATTTCTAACGTTCCCTGGCCTACGATTGGCCCAAATGCACCTAGATGCACTTAACCTAACCACAGCAAAATTTACACAGTGAGTGTCTTGCAACATTGTACCTCTCTGCATTAGGAGACATTTTTTTTAGTATTCCTATAACATTCAGTTGCTCTTCATAGACAGTTTTAATACCCTTCTTATCCATTCTTTATTCACTTAATAAAAAAAAAAAGTTCAGTTAAATTTAAAAAACTAAAATTATTTATTTTATATCAATATATGTATATATACAGTGATTGGATCCGCACTATTTGTGACCTGAATGACACATCAGTTGAGCCTCCAAAGCACAAACAGTGAAACGCTGTGGAGCTAATGAGCTAGTAGAAGTCTAAACTTGCCACAGTAAAATGTGAGCCTGGATACCAGAAGCCTCCAAACACCGGGTGCAGTTCTCTGTGGTGCATTGACCCACTTAAACTCTGTGGCGAATGAAATCAAACAGTAGGAAGATTAGACGGTGAGCCCATGCTGTGCCAGTATTTCTTCTTTTCTTTTTTTTTTTTGTTTTGTTGCTGTGTTTTGTCTTGATTTAGGCAAATCTAAAGTGAACTGAAATGCAAGTTTTATACGTGCTGCTCACCACATTTTGGTTAGTTGTAGTTCTGGGAGCTAGGCCCTTTATATTCTAATAAAAGTGTTTCTTTCCTCCGTTAAAGTTAAAATAAAGAGAGAAGTAATGTATCAGCTCCATGTCTAATATTTTTGGATTTAAAATGAATAAAATGTATTAATTAAGCACTACCACCTGCTTAGCTGTGGAACTTATGTGGTTGAAAAAAATAACACGAAGGCCACCAAATAAGCAAAAATCTTTTTTTCTTGCTGATGTTGGTGTACGCTTTTTAGGCTTTTTTTTTTTTTCCTAGACCTTAAACTCATCCTGTTCAGACTGGCCACTCATTCAGTCCCCAAGGATCAAATGATTATATTTTGAACAGTCAAGCAGAAAGCAGAAAGGTCTTATATTGTTCTGGGTATGTGCGATACAAGAGATCACTCTGTGACTGAGATGAAGATATCTTCAGTTTGGTCATTTTTCTGTATAATAACTCGCTGGGTGGTATGTCTCTGGCCATGATAGGTGCTGAGCAGAAAGCACATTGCATTCACATAATCCACTTTGGCATAGTAGCCTTTCCAAAATGGCTTCCTCTTCAATTTCCCTCCATAAGTGCCATAAGCTTACCTTGGCAAACCCTGTAACTAGAGAGGATTATTTCCAGTGCCCTCAATTTTTTTTTTTTTTTTTGCCATGGTAATATCATCACCTCTTTCAGGGAAGGTTGCATTTCTAAAGTCTGTCCTTGTTAACTTCACATTGGGGTTAAAAATGTTTAACTTCAGATTAGCTTAAGTGAAAATGATAAGAAAATGTTGGAGTAAAGCTTACTGAGTTGTCTCTGCTTCTGTTCTTAATTGTTTCACAGAACTCTGCTTTATATCAACTTCCTCTCCCCCCTCATCATGGTCCTGCTGTGGGTGAAGCCCATTACCAAGGACTACTTGTTGAATCCCACTCTTGGGAAAGAGAGCGTGCCTTTGTAAGTAAAAGTTTTGTGTGTACCATGCTATACTATATGCTCTAGCATTTTTTTTCCTCATAAATATAATATTAACTGTGTGGTGCTTTGACATATTGGAAAATGGGAAATTCTCATGTAGTTTTACTATGAACGACATACGTTTTTGCTCATAAGGAAGAAGTTTGTAGTTATTTTTAAATGTACACTTAAGATGCTTTAGTTTTAGTTTTTTTTTTTAATCATCATGTGGTTCGTGATGATAAAAGTAGAAAAAATGTCCTTATTTCTCTGAAAAAGAAGCACAAATACATAGACCAAGTAGCTCTATCACCACGTGCTAATTTATTAAAAGTGGTGGCTGTTTATATATTGTTGAAAAAGCAACATCACACATAAAAGATGTTGTGAACTTGCTGTCTTTTTGTCATTTTTCCACCACAAGCAGCTTTTTGTGTTAGTGCAATAACCAGCATATGGATTGTCATCATAACTGTTCCACAGCAGCACCATGCTGTGTCAGCAGTAGCCTAGTGGCAGAGAGTCTAATGCATTAGAAGAACGTCATAATTCCACAGTAAGACAAGTTACAGATGGATCATTTTGTCCATCAGTTCTCATAGAAACCACTTTGACATTTTTTGTCATGATTATGTGTTTTAAGTTGGGTCTTTTTGTACTTTTTAAAACTTTTTTTTATGAAACTACAACATGAGGACATGGATGCTTATCAAGCAAAACGATTAAACCGTAGTAATGTTTAAAGATCTATTTTTAGCTTCAACTATGTCTTTGTCATTATGACACAAATCTCTCCACAACGATTTCCTCACTCTGCAAATGAGCTACTTTAATTTAGATTTTTTTTTACTAATCTGCTACTTATAAGTCAAACAAGCAGACTGGGAAAAATCTCTTCCCTTTGTGTGTTAAAGAAAATAAATAAAACCAAAGTAAACTTAAAAGTTTACAACAGTGGGTTAGAGGAAGCTTTGCTTAGCTCATAAAAGAAGTGATGGCAACATATACATTGTGTTCACCGCAAAACGAAAGTTGTTTTCTTTAACTCCTCTCTCATCATTAATTCTAAGATGTTATCCTCTACTTGTTGTTTGAAGTCTGTCGTGTATCTAACTTTCTTCTGCCTTTGACATAGGCCTTTACGCGCATCAAGGTCAAACCTGATTAAGTTTAATTTCATGTTACACTACCCCCTTTTCACCTTTTTATACCTCAATTTCACCCTCTCTTGCCTTTTCTTCTGAGCTGTTTGTGGCTCTTTTTCCTCCCCTTGTCATTTCTTTCTGTCTCTGTGCCTCTGCTTACCACCCAGATTGGTGCTTTCACGATGTGTTAAGTTTGTGGAGCAGAAAAAAACTGCCTTTTTCTTTTTTTTCTCTGTTTCTCCACCTTTATTTCCGCCTTCCCATTAATGCCAGAATGAGCGAGCAGGCGTATGATTCGTTGCGGTTATGGGTTATTATACTGATGTGTGTGCTCCGGCTCGCCATGATGAGACATCACCTGCAGGCCTACCTCAACCTGGCACAGAAAGGTGTGGACCAGATGAAGAAGGAAGCAGGACGGATAAGTACGGTTGACCTGCAGAAGATGGTAACTACTTTGTTCATAGTTTTTTTGCTGCTTTTAAACTACAACGTTGCAGCTGTTTACTTTATAAATTGTACTATTTAAGATACTCTAAACTTGGCGACTTGTTTAGTATTAAATTTTGAAAAGCAGCCATGTCTTCTTTAGTTATAGCTTTAGTTTAGAATAGTTTTGAAATTGTAGATAATTGAATGGTTGTCCCATGTATTATGTGATATCTTCGATTTAAATCTACAAATATTATGCTTTTGCCATTTTCCTTTATAACTATAGATATAAAAATGCTACTGTTCTCAATTCCACCAATTTACATTGAGGTGTGTCACCAATGTTTTGATCAATGTGTACTGTCCTCAAATTAAATTTTTTTTTTTTTTTTTTTTTTTTGCTCGCATTACAGTTTTAGGAACTAACCAATCAGATTATTTGTTGTTGCCATTGTTCTGTTTTATTTTAAAATAATTTTAAATACCGAGGAAACTTAAAGAATTCACTGCTAACTGAAATGGTAAAATTTTCAGTTTGATTGGCCCTGACCGAGAACCAGCCATTCAGAAATTCAAAAAGTCGGCCAATGACGATGTTGGCCGACAAAACATGTTTGGAAATGTTTTGTCTTGCAGCTGTTTTATAATCTGAACTAATGCCATTCTTCTTTGTCTAGATTGCACGTGTTTTTTACTACTTGTGCGTAATCGCACTACAGTATGTGGCACCACTGGTGATGCTGCTACATACCACTTTGCTGCTAAAAACTTTAGGTGAGTCACTCCTTAGTATTTTACTTTTGTGTTGAATAGTCTTTGCTTTCTATAACATCAAGCCATTCTTTTCCCCCTTTTTTTTTTTTTTCCTTCACTTGCAATAGGTGGTCACTCCTGGTGGGTCTATCCTGAAGAAGACTTGCCTTGCCTCCATGAGATAAATTCTGATTCTGTTATCGGAACAGAACAAATGGCACCTCTAAAACCAGATACAGTGGTGGAAACCGGAGCCCGGGCATCTGTGGCCCAACTCTCAATGGCTCTTGGGGGCTTACGGACTGTTTTTAGCCCCTTACTTTTCAGGGGCCTGTTCTCCTTCTTCACCTGGTGGATTGCTGCCTGTCTGTTCTCCACCTCTCTTTTTGGCCTCTTCTACCATCAGTATCTCATGGCGGCATAGCATCAGCAGCAGTCCCAAAATGTGGCATTTAAACCCCTACTTTTCTGGACATGGTCAGAAAAGGACCTATTGGGGGGGCTACAGAGGCCCACTCGTGACTCTGCTCCACGACTCTTCCTCCGTCACCTCCATGTCTCTGACCACCTCAGAACAACTGATCATATCATCAGAGCTCTTGGTTTTGCTCCCAGTGCTTCCTCCACAGACGACTGTGAACTCTTATTTGATTTAACTTGCATAGAAGTGATGTTTTTTTTTTTTATTATTCAATCGAGCAGCAAAAGCTCTAAGTCTTTACGAGGCTCACCATTAAACCATGAGAGGTAAATAAATCAGTGTCATCGGTAAAGTGACATAAAAACTCTACAGACAGATTTATGAATTTTACACAATACAATAATCAGAGATAAATGGAAAAATGGCTTTCATGCAATTTTGCTTTTCTGCATAGGAACTGGTGACTAAAGCCATTTAGTGACTGCGGGCTACATACCGTTATTCGGTAATCTCAAACATTCTCAGATATCTTTAACTATAAAAAAAACATAATGCACCTCCTTTAATGCTTTCCAACAAGTCAATTAGAGTACTAATTTTAAAATGTTATCATTTTATTTAAATTGTCTCTGATTTCAGTGATCGCCAGGTCATTCTTTTTAATCGTAGCACATTTTATCAATTTTACTGGTATGAAAGTAAAATTACTGCAATTTTACTGATTTAGCTTGAAAATTTTGAAAAAAAAAAAGTATAATCTATTTAAAATGTGAAACCTGAGGCTACCCCTCTACTAAGAAATTAAAACATATTGATTAGCGTAATTATAAAATTATTACCTATCATTTGTCTTCAATGTTATTTTGATGTGTAAATTAACTGAAAAGTATAATAAAAACACCCGCTAAATGTATCAGTTATCAAATGCTAAATGTAAGAATATTATCCATTTTGACACTCGACTCTTCAATAATAACAATGAGAGTCAAATCTTTTGAACAGTCAAATATATTTGACACTAGCTGATTGTTTCGAAGCTATCTGTTTAGGTCTAAGTGGACTGGCCAACAGAACTACCACTTATATGAAATCCACAATAATGTTTAGAGAAAAGTGTTAATTAAAAAGACAGGTGAGTGGTCCTCTTTTAGTTTCCACCCACTGTAATTTTTGTCTGGAGTTGAATTTGGACATATTCTTGCCGAAGGAAATGTGAGTCACCCACAGAAATACCCAGTGGTGGATTGTGAAGAAGCTACATTTAAATCACAGAATGTCTGGATCATTCTAATCAGACTGTGTTTTCTTTTTCCTTATCATTTTTGTGTTTTCTGTTTGTTTGGAAACTGATTTCTACCATGATTTGGTCACTTCTTGGTTGCGTCTTGCTCTGGTACAGGTCATTTCTCCTCTTCACCGGTTCTTAGTTTTGTAGGTTTGGTCTCTTTGTTCCCAGCCTGTTTTGGATAATAAAATTGGTTGTCTACCTCGGGATGTTTTGTAAACACCATGGTTCAGTTTGTGTTCACTTTGGGGACATTTTGTACCTGCTTTGACAACCAGCGGTTTTAAATAAGTGTCCTATAATCTACTCGCAGACTACTTTAAGGAAAATGCGTTATGAATATAATAGCTATTAATTAGCCTTCTGCTGGAGGTTGCTCATAGTTTCGGTGTAATCGGGGGTCAAAAAGTGTCAAATTTTATAAGACTGAAATGACCCAAACAGGGATCTGAACCACAATCTTAGGGAAATGGGTTTTATTTGAATTATATTTGTTTAGCATTTATTTTTCTTTACAATGATACAGATAATTAACTACCTAAAGAAACAAACCGATGCTCTATGGTTAAGTACATGGCTATGAAATGGAAGGAAGTTGGGACCAAAAGGAAACGGAATAGGGTTATGAGTTGTTCTTCACTCCTTAAGTCTCTTAAAGTTTTGTTTTATTAAAAATATTAACCTGTTTTTTTTGTTTGTTTGTTTGTTGTTGTTTTTTTTGTACCTGAAATGTCTTACACAGTCTTAAAACGTATTAAGGACCAGTAAGTTTCTGCTTGGAAGTGCTGTAGTCCTGCTCGGGTTTCTAGAGTCGGAGAGACGAGATCGTTTCTCGATGTGCTTAGAGCTCGCCATACAGGACAAAGTTTAATTTAAAAATGGAAGGATTTCTGGTGTCATGTTCATAGTTTATTACCTTCATGGTTTTACTTGAGCCATTTTAGTGGGTGTGTGAGAGGACTAATATGTTTTACGGGAGGCCAGCATGTGTGGGGCTCAGTCGGGGTAACAGCTTATGCCCCTCTGTCTGTCTGCTGGTAACGTCTTCACTGCTGATCGTCAGCTGTATACTCAGAGGGCATTGTTATGAAGAGAAGTCAGCTGCTGTTAAGATGGCACATTTTTTAATTTTTTATCTCCTACATTTAATTGTGCATTTTCAGATTTCTTTTCTTAAAATATACGTGTTTAAAATGGTGCCAAGTAAGGGTCCTATTACCCAACAACCCTGTGCTTTGTTGCTGAAGGTTTTGTTTCTGCTACTTTGTGAAACTGCACTAAAACTCTGCGGCCTTCAGTTTTTTCTGTAGATCTGACTTGGTACATTGGGGATTAGCTGTAGAGGTTCACACAAGAACTACATGTGTTCAGCGAGTCTTTGTGGATCATTCTACGTTGGTAGGAACGTATAAATATGCGCACAAGGAGTCGGAGTTGTTGACTCACTGGCCAACACACTTGCCCGGTGTTATTAGGAATGTAGGGCACATGGTGTCAGGTTAATTCCAAATTCCAGTTTTCTTTGGTTCAGCTGGAGTTTATGAACTCCAGACGTCAGTTTTGTATACAGCAACATATTCCAGCAACACCATATCAACATTTCTAAAATCCTGATTTTCAGTCTTAGCTTTAGTTTGTATCTGTTTGAAACGATGGGGAATATGCACATAGCGAATGTATCAATCCTGCCTGATTTTTAGATTGCGTTTTAATACATTGATTTGAGTTGATTTAACCCCCTTCCACCCACTTCCCTGCAATTTTCAAATTCATTCCTTGCAAATGTGTTTAATCTGAATCTCGTCCTAATCATATTTGTCGTAATCATTTATTTTTTCATCTATTTTTTTTTTTATATTTATTTGCTTATGCTTGCAAACATTTCTAATTTGAATTGTAAGCCGTTCATTTTGTTGTTGAAGTGCACAATGGCTAAAATCATTTTTTTTAAAAATGTGTTTGACAAATCTGTGAGAGATTACCTTTTATTTAATGGCCTGGTCTGGGTAATTGAAAATAATATTTTGGATATTTTCAGAATCCACTGTCCAGATGAACAGATGTTGATATTTTCAGTTTTTTTTTACCACTGTAAGTGTTTATTACTCATTTTTTGGTTTCACAGACTAAAATAACACATGATGTTCTGTCGTGTATTTATTTCTGCTTTAGATTTTGTCTTAAATAAATTATGTTCTTTACTTTGTCCTTTTTTTTTTAGTCTTGTACAGCCTAACTGGGGATCATGCATGAGATTATTAGAAACACTGTAGGATGTTTTTACATTATTCCTAACAGTTGTTATGCAGATTTAAGACCCAAAATGTGATTCTTTGTTCCAACTTTCTAATCTTTGGAGGGTTTGAACTCACTTAGCTATCCTCCTCGTTGTGCTTGGTAGCAATATTGTCTGCGCATAAGATTCTCCTACTGCAAAAAAAAAAAAGACATTATGATAAGACTATTTGTTAGAGGTGCCAATTAATGTCCACAAGCACTGTTGGTGTATCGAAGTGCCTTGGAATGCCTTTCATTTTTCTTACAGCATACAAGTGCAGAGACACACAGAGGTCCATGCCACATTGCTACTTATCAAACTGGGAAAGACGACAGGATATGCTTTACAAATGAGACAAATTGGTTTTGATCTTTCTATTTTATTAAACGTCTACAAGAGAGCGCCTACATACGTTCTAGAATCAAGAGCAATAATTAAATAGTTTAAAAGACCTGGAACTAACAAGCAATGATGGACAGAAACTTGAGTTTATTATGCCAAAAACATAGGATGGTAAAAGCAGGGAAAAACCTCGAATATTCATTTTCTTTGGATTATTAATTGTTTCGAACAGCAATTTATTTTAAGGCACATCTTGACCGTGGCCATGCTCATGAGCAACAAGGAAAGTAGGGGGAGGGAAGAGAAAAACTAAATTCTGAAAAGATTTTTACTCTGAGTTGAGAATAACATAATGGCACTTAAAAGTCCAGTTTTTAGTACAGAACTCCAAGGTCCCAAACAAGTTAATGTTCAGTTAGGAAAATGAAGTGGCTGTTGTGGTTCAGCGTCTTTTGTGCGTATGAACCGTTCCACATTCTTGCTCAATCTGTAATATTGATTTTTGGCAGTCGGCGGTCATTGATTTACTTCTCCTTGTTAACCGTCTCCATTCTCCGGGGAACGGTTTGTGGATTCAGGGATGAAACGACAAACGTTCCCAAAACTCCTCTCAATGTGCGCCATTCTCTGGGAGTAACATCGGGGCAGTTAATACAGGCCGAGTGCCATTGTAGCTGTGAGCGGGAAAACTGGGCCAATGCATTCATTCATAGGTAGACAGATCAATAAGACAGCCTCCAAAACAAACCACTGGAGAGGCTCCTTTATTCCTCTTGAGTGGGGCCTTTTCACAGAGGGCCCCTCTTCGTAGAGCAGAGACCCCCGCCCCTCCGTCGCCACAACACAGCCGAAGAACTGAGAAGCTTCTGAAGGGGTCGACGCTACAAAAGCGGGCTTTCTGTCTAGCACAGAAGGGCTAACCCATCCCGATGTCGATTGTGAGAAGCGGCTGCCATACTTACATGATTGACCTGACCTTCTCCCGTGAATGGCCGAAAAGAGAGCACTTTACATTGCTTGACCTCCTGTAACCTAGTTTTAGGTGTTTTTTTTCTCTTCATTGATACCTTCAATTAAAAGCAAGTGAAAAGATTTATAAAAAAAAAGCTTCTTTTTTTTTCATAATAGCATGCCAATTACAGAATGACTGAGATCATAGCAATTATCCTATATATAAAACATCCAATCATATTCTTTTCTAAACCGTCACAGCAGATACAAAGGCGGTGCAAAACACTGAAGTGTGTTTACAGATGTAAAGTATGTTTTTTTTTTAAAGTTATTTTAAACTTGCTTTTTAGAACAAACGTAGATTGTGAGTCGCATCAAAATTCCACAACGTCACCTTTTTAATGTGCATAGAAAAAATATTTTTCATGACAAAGTTTTGATTAGGAGGTCGAACAATTTTCAAATGATTCACACTTTCTCTGAGTAACAAAGAAACCACATTTGGAACAGATTCATGTTAAATAATGAATGACAAACACAAGTGAGAAATCCACAGTGGACATTTCGTTTTAATGGTAAAATATAGAAGGTTCAAGGTTTTTATTTGTCATTTTTGCAGAGATCTGAGAAAAAGCATGCAGAGACACAGGGCAGAACTCTGTCACAGGTTGCTAAAAGAAATCAAAAATAATTATAGTCAACTGATGAATGTGTTTAAAAATTTCAATAGAAGTTGAAGTATTTTTAAACAAACAGAGGCATTGGAGATATCAATGAAAGTAGTAATGGCAGCTGTAGGCAACAAGTAGAAAGTATTACAGTAGTGTTGATATAAAATGACAAGTGCTTTATAAGCAAACTTAAAAATAAATGTCATGACTGTTTTTAAAAAAGCGTTTCAATGTCGTATATAAAACAGTAATTAAATTGTCTTTGTTTTGTGTTCGAATGGTTGGGAGCAACAAAAGTTATGACGCAAAGTCAACAGCAGAATATTTTTACAATGATCTGAAACAATAAAGTGTTTGATTATTATTTAATATCATCAAATAAGTTGAAGCAAACGCTTCTTTCCCAGAACTCATCCAGTAATAAAGCTTTCTGGATTTGTCTCGGACTCAACCACCTTCTGGCAGACGGGGAAAGAAATGGACAAGAAGTCCTTAAGAACTATATTAAAATCGCCACTTAGATCAAATCTGAGGTCTGCTGAAACGGTCTCACTGTAATCACTACTGCTTTTACCTTTTTTTTTCTCTCTCTGATTAACACTGTTGCTTTGGGGTTTCCGCGCTTCATTGTTGTGTGTCTTTAATTAGCAGCCTCCTGAATGACTGCGCCAGAGACAGAAAGCAGCAGTCCATCTGTGTGTGTGCGTGTGTGTGAGAGCATTATCCTATCTCTTTAAAATAAAAGGCTGTCTTTAAAAGCTTATGGAAAGCATCCTTGTTGCTCACCTGTTAGTTCATGCAATGTATATTTACATTGCATGAACTAACAGAGTTTTCCTGTTGACGAAAACCAACTGATGAATTTTCCTTCCCAGCACTCAAGTGTGGATAAACCATCCGGTCCAGACGTAATTGTCAAACCACTGATTTCCAAAAATCCCTAGCTAATTTTTCATGGAATTGACAAAAATATTTTAAGAGATCATTCCCTCAGTGTGAGTCCAACAATGTCTTCCTCCTCCACAACAAAAAGCAACAGGGTGGACTGCCCTCTAGTGCCACCGCCTGAGTGTGACACAGTGTGGAAGAAGGGGGTGAAGGGGGAACAACATATGCAGCATTAGCAGAGTGCCTGCTTCTGCTTTTCAGCGCCGGCCAATCACAGAGCCCAGCGCTAACTCGTTCATACATCAGGCGGAACAAGGTGGCGAATGCAAATGCTCTGGGATCAAGGTGTCTCCTTGGTAGTGGTGCAGCACTTGTTTCCTCCCTTTCATGTTAAAATGATGACGGTAATAATGTGTCCAGAGAACGGGCCTCGGATTGAGCCAGTGGAAGGATGAGAGTAGATGGGCTCTTTTGATATGGAACGCCGTGTGATGTTGCTGTCGTTTATGCAGCACTCCGGATGACCGTTCATTAGGAGGATTTTTGGCACTTTAGTGAATGCGGGACTTGAACTAGAACAAAGGTGCTGCAGTGTGCACATAGTGTTGCCTTTTGAGGGGGTTTTCCTTTTTAGGTATCTCCAATGTCAATATAATATCAATAAAATACATATTATTTTTTTAAAAATCATATTGTTCTACCCATACACTTTAAGAAAAATGTGGAACTGGCAATTGCTTTTTCCCCCCCACTTCTCTCCTCTACGTGCTTCAAGCTTGGTGAAGCTAATTTTCACTGTTATATTTGATTAGGAAAATAATGCAACTTGCATTCATGTAGTAGTTAAACTTCTGGTTCACATAGCTTTAAAGCCAGCTGATGTTTCTGATATATTCACGTAGTTAGGTGTCTTTGGAAACTGTGAAATAGAACATATATAAAACTAATCTTAGTTCTATAGACCCTCTAAATTTATTTGTCCACCTGCTGATTTTTTTTTAAATCTAGATAGATTAGTGCATCAGTTTAGTTTACATACAAAGTTTTACCTTGTTGATATTGGTAAGGGAACAAATTTACAATATTTGTTTTCCTCTGTTCATATCTTTGGTCTTGCCTCACAAGAAACAAATTACTTCACTAATATAACTTAAATAGTTCTCGTTACTTCAAAGCAATGCATCACATTTCCTTGAAACATAAAATCATCTTCAGAACATTAGAAAAAATCTGAATGGGTCAATTGCCCTAATCCTGATTATAAGTGAGAAGGTCACACATTGATCCGCCGCCGCCTCAGACATCGTCTTTGACCTCTCGCTTGCAGGATGACAGGGGAGAAGTGTTGGCAGGTCACTGCAGTCCTTTGGAGCGCTCCCTTGGGAAGCTGACCCTGGACACTCAGAAACAAGCCTGTCGCGCTGCAGACACATGTTGATTGTCCGTTCCCTCCAGCAGCATTGTCTGTTGGAAAGACAGGAGAGTGTAATTTTTTTTGGGGGGGGGCAAGAGGGGGGCAGATACATCAAGGACAGATTAATGTTCTTTATATTTAAAGTTTGGATGCTTTTTGGTAAATTAACATTGCTGCAAAAGCATTCATGACCCTTAAGGTTTGCCACATTTTTTGATGTTACACACACAAACCTAAGCATATTTTGTTGTGGTTTTGAGTGGTAAAAGTATAAAGTAAATATGTCTTCCAGGTAATATTGTCCAGTTCTGCAGATTTATGAACTGGAATTTTTGCACATTAAAAAAAAAAAAAAAAAACAGAATAAGTTCATTTACCCTGAACAGAGTGTCTGTAAAAAAATCATTTTTTAATGTGGTTCAGCCCAAGCCACATTAACTCATGGACATGCTTTGATCAAAACCATTCGATTTTATCCTTAGCTGAATGTTTAAGATTGCAGTTCTGCTTGAAGGTGACCGTCCACTAATGTCTGACCTCTATTTAGCTTTATCCATTTTCCCATCAACTCTGATCAGCTCCCTGGTCCTCGCTGACAAAAGGCATAAAGCCGATGTCACTATGTTTCACAGTGAGCATGGTGTTTTTAGGGTATGAGCTTTCTACCACACTTAGCGTTTTGCATCTAAACCAAAATGTCCGATTTTGGTTTCATTTGACTAGAGCTCATTCAGTTACATTTTTAGTCTTTCTGTTGTGTACCTTATGGAAAACTGCAGAGGGCAAATCTTTCTACTTTATTCCAGTGCTGAATTTCAGTGCTTTATGCCCCCCTGGAAACACTTTCAGCTTAGGTGGGCAGCTTTGCTTGCAGTTGTGCCATATTCCTTCCATTTTCATACAATGGGTTGAACTTCTCCAAAGCTTGACCTGTTTGTCTTCACGCTGCTGTTTGTTCACCAATGTTCTCTAACAAACCTCTGAGGGCTTCATACTGACAGTCTTTTTAGCTGACTTCAGAGAGTTTTCTTTTTTGTTTTTCTTTAAAAAAAAAAAAAAAAAAAAGCTTTAAAGATATATATTATCTTATTTCCACTCCATAATTATCCACTGCTTTGTGTTTGGTCTGTCACAAAAAAAAATCTAAATTATATACTTTCTACTAAAGATAGTAGTTGTGATGTGAGAAGTATAAAAAAGTTCCATAAGTATAAATTTTTTTGCTAAGCATTACATATTTGTGTGTGTGTGTGCAAAATTACCCTTTTTAGGCATACTCTTATATGCACCAGAGACTTTAAATGATTGAATAACATAAAAAAAAAACTTTTTACCTTTATAATATTCCACTGAAGAATATGGAAGAGGAATATCTAAAGAAAAAAGTAGCGCACTCATAACCATCAACTTTGTTTTTAAATGAAAGATTGAAAATTACATTTCACTTCTCGAGCGTTAGAATGAAAACGTAATATAAAAATAAGACATTTCCTTTTATTATTCTCTCAAAAGGGCTATTATCTGGTAAAGGTGAATGCATCCCAAGAAAGAAAAGCAACTATCATTCATCTTCTGCAATGCATGGCTGTAAATTATGGCATTATCTGCACTGCCACAGAAAAGAAAGGCAGAGATGAAGAGGGGGTGTTGAAAATAAAGAAAGTGATGTTGGGTGAAAAAAAAAAGACAAAACTCCTCAACATGCACACACCCTTCAGTCAACAAAAAAAAAGATTAGGCTCGGCCTCATCCGGTGGGGCCTGTCAGATTTATTTCCAGCATCAAGGAACTCTTCCCCTCTCTTCCAGTCCATCTCCATCAGAGCTCTGCCTGAGCTGCTGTGTGGCCAGAGCTGCTGTGGATGGAGGCTCGGGGTAGAAACTGGAGGAGGTGTGTCTGTACATTCACGAGGATGTTTTGGGAGGAGGCAGTAAAAAAAAAAAAAAAAAGCCGAGGTAGTTGCCAGGGCACACAGGGCCCCGTGGCATTCTGCGATGTCTGGGTTCCCGGGGTGCTCTGGGAGCACCAGTCACCAGCGGAGGTGAAAAGCAGTGTCACCATGATGAAAAGGGGCTTCCTCCCCCCTACCACCAATCCGTCTTCAGATCTGTGAGAAAATAATGAAAAAGACAGACGGATACGGGGAGACGGCGAAGGAGAGAGTTTTAGGGAGCGTAAAATCGCTCTCACTGTAGTTCATGTCAATATGTCTCGCATTTGAAATCCTTATTATAAATTGGGGTGTGGAAAAAGAAAGGGGGATGTGTTTTCATTGTTCAGGGACATGTGCTGTCTCACACACACACTGCTCCCCTTGCCCAGACGCCTGTGCCACACCACCTACCTCTGTCGTTCTGCAATGTGTAACCTAGCAACTATTTAATTAAAATAGCATCAGCAAGGATAGAGGCTTTTTCCCTCCTCCCTTGCAAGGATTTTCTCCAATCTCAATACTTCTCAGCGCAACATGAATCAAAAGTGACGCTGTGTCTGCCACTATATTGTGCCCCCCTTCCTTTGTTTCTGCGTTTGTGGCGGTTTCCACAAAACTGACTTTCTTTGCTGACGGACAAAACGCGTTTGAGTGACATGTAAAGTGGAAAAAAAGTGTACTGAAAACATCAATGTCTTTATCAATAAATGTATTTTTAATCTTGCTATTGACATGGAATTTAGAGCAGACACCAGTAAAATGCCAAGATTTCCAACACATAAAAATAAATCAAAACAAAGTTCACAAATTATATGTAAGGTGGAAGAACAGGTGGAACATGTATTATAAAAATTATATATCTAAAACTAAAAAAACACATTATAGACACATTTCTATACTTGTGCATGTTTCAGTGAGCTGTCAAAATGTACATGTACTTTTAGAAGGAGAACAAAATAATCAAGAAGCTTGTTCAAAGCAGAGCTCCACTTGCAATGAAGTTCAGAAAGACCAGGATTCATAAGCTACAGTTCTTACATGAAAACACTAAACAATGCATTCAACCACAATGTTGACTGTGAGCACTTGCTGCACAAAGACTCCACTGCAGAAGGAAAAGCATTTCGAAGCTGCCTTAAAGTTTGCTGCTGAACATTTGAACATTAAGCTCTTGAAGTACTGGTCAGAAATAGTCTGGTCAAAAGAAAGTATCAAAAAAACACATACAACAGTAAAGTTTGGAGATGGGAACGTCATACAGTCGGACTGTCTTTAGCAATACGGTACTGCAGTACCTCATTAAATTGAATTGAGGATAAATGTACTGGGTTATTCTTAATCAGAGGCCTTAGATGAACTATCAAAGGATGATTTTTTTTTTTTTTTTTGCTCAAGACACTGATACAAATAAACAGGCAATCACAGAGGAAGAAAACTGCTGGAATGGCTACGGCAATCATCCCAATTGAAAATTGATGGAAAGAATTCATGATCAAATAGCATTGAAAATTTGAAGAGAGTTTGTGCTGAAGAATGGGTCCAAATCATGCCTGGACTAAGCGTGCGAACACTTCCGCCGTTCATTAATCCTCCTCAATCTAACATGACCAAAAAAGGTTTAAAAAAAAATCACTGTGTGTCAATTACTTAGTCCCTCTGCCATTTATATAATTTCTTTGTAGGTCTGAATTAATTGGGTTGTGGAGTGATATCTAGTATTATTTTTTACTAATAGCCCTATTAGAATGAATTTCATGTGTTCAGCACTCGTTTTTACCTCCGTATGTAGGTTGATGCTAAATGCCAGACCTTACTCTACAACAGACTTGCAGAAACAGGGCCGTCGACCTCTGTCCTTCAGAATACTCAGTCAGAAATGATAAAACGCCTCCCCTTTATGCTTTTCTCCTCCTACTCCTCTTGCTATTTGTCTACCCCCCTCATGGCTGCATTTTTTTCTTCTTTGTATGGCAAAACACAGCACCTCCTGTTCCGACCTGAAAGGAGTTGCCTCTCACCATGCTCTACATGTGTGCCAGGCTCGGGCAACGCGGAGCAATTAGAGGAAATGTGAAGCAGCTCTACATGTCAGCGTATGCCACACTCACTGCCACTCAAACTGCATCTATGGCAAGCAAACAATGGAACAATGTTCTAGTTTATGGCTGTCAAAACAGAAGGCCCTGGCTGCTGTTTCTCTTACGCCTTTCGCTAGACCCCGTCGGTACCCTAATGTGTCACACAGAGTGGGGAAGTTAGCTGTTCTTTTCTTGATTTTCTGTAATGTCACATTGCGCCATTGTGCAAGTCCAAAGAAGTATACACATAGAACCTTTTTTATTGCTCTTCGTATGAGGAACTCTGTCAAACAGCGACGCAGTGAAAGTCATGGTAAATGGATGATTCAACATTCAAATGGGTACATTACAGGGTTCACCTCTGTCTCAGGCACCTTCATGCTTTCTACCAAAAGAATTTCACATTTCCGCCTCTTATAGCCCTCTCACCTTCGTTTCTCATTGTCTCCATTCCCTCTGCAGACATCACATTTCAAACACAGACATTTAATGCCAGCAAAAAAGAAAGAGAGTTAGAAAATGTAAAATGGATCCAATCACATAAAAGCTTCTGTCTAATAGTCACTCAGAAAATCACTCTCCACCCAATTTGAGAGGGTACTGCCACAAGACCCTTCCTGGTGTGATCTTTTCAATAAAATGTATCAGTGATGGAAAATCCTCTTGATTTGAATATATTCAAAAGTTGAGCATGAGTCTGACTTATGTTGCATTGGAAGCTAAGCAGATCTGCATACAGTCACATTTTAATTTTAAATATTTTTTTTAACTGTTGTTTTTTTTATTCTGTTACTTAATATTAAAACTACATGATGCACCAGTGAAATAGTCAGAGTTCTGCATCTTTCAATTTTTTTTGCTTTATCTTTATTGCTTTTGAAAAAAAAAAAAAAATCAGATTTTATTTTCTAATTCACCAGGACTGTTATGCATCAGCTTAGGAACATATGCTTTAATACATAAAGTGTCATTTATTTTTATTCTTTCAGTTTCTTTTGGAATAAAAACTGCTCTCTATAAAAAGTTTTTAAAATATATTAAACCTACAGCACACGTGTTCTACTTTATGTGTCACAGTAATTGAGGAAAAAAATTGGAATTCGTCAAAAGCAGAATAGACAAGTCAGACGTAAATGAAAACTGCCTGATTGGTACATCCCTACTTAAAAATCTTCGTTTTACGCTCTTATAATAAAGACAATACCATATAAATTATTGTTAACACAAATTTAGTAAACGTCTATCACTAAACAATGCAAACTAAAAATAAAAATAAAAATATCTTTTGTTATTTTTAAGAAAATTTCCATATAACACCTATTTGAATTACTTTTGTATTCTCCTTTGAGTTATAGTCCATATAGCTTATGTAAATCTTTGAGAATGTGTGTTCACACAGTGATTTGCATAATGGCACATGATTTTGACAGAGAGAGGGACCCCTTGACATTTTTATAATGGCACTTTACAGGGTGGACAAGGTTGGGGGCAGGGCGGAGAATGCAAGGCAGTACTTGTGGAACCACATATAGGGAGGGACCTGTGTGGTGTGTCTTCCAGCCAAGAAGCGAGACAGTCACCCACGGTAAGCTGCGGTTTTAAGAGAATCAGATTTCATATTGGGATTTATTTGGTGAACATGGACGTAATTACATGTCTGAGTTCATTGGAAACATGAACTAATTTCTCTTTTCTTCAAATCTAATTTCAAATTTACTTTTTTATCACGTTACAATCACTGACTCCCCCCACCCCTCCAGGGGTAAGAGTTGGCCTCTCCCAGATTTGCACATCTACACCATACCTCAGTGTCAGTCAGGAGAAAAGCATCTCCACCGTATGATGCTGTTTCATCATTGGGATTGTGTGTTCAGGGTTATGTCAAGGTTTTCTGCCCTACAACAGAGTACCTTTTTTCCACATGTATGCATCCTACATGGCCTTCATGGACGTCTTATGGCTTATTTTCAACAATGACTTTCTCTTTGCCACTTCACTATAGGGGATACATTTGTAGAGCGCAGAATTGACAGTTTTCATGTTAACAGATTCTCCCAAACGAGCTGTAGATCTCTACAATTCTCATCATTGTTACTTTTTTCATTAATGCCCTTTGCAGAATTGTCAGTTTAGGGATATGGTTATGTCTTGGTTGGTTTGCAACTGTGCCGTCTTGCTCCCACTTCTGGATGAAGACTCAAATGATGCTCTGTGAGATGTTGAAACATTTTTGTGACCTTCATGATGCTGTTTTTTCACTGCTGTTCTCAAATCACTATTGAGGTTAAATTACAGTCAGTACACTGAATTTCATTAGGAGTAATATAATAGGGGTTTGAATGCAAATGTGTATCATGCTTTTATGTGTAAAAACATTTGAAAACTATGTATTTCTTTACCTCCTACTTTACCTTCACATTTATCATCTGCTTTGTGTTGGACTTTATATAAAATCCTAAAACGTACATTATAGTTTGTGGTTGTAATGAGGCAAAATGTAGTACATTTCTTGAGGTATGAGCATTTTCTCCATTTCGTCAACAAAATAATTTCCCCCACTCTGAGAATTTTTTATTTTATTTTATTTATCAATTACTAAAAATATGTGTTTTGGTGAAGGAGGTCAGTCAAATAAAATCCAGGAAACGTGGTTCTTGTCAACACCAGTGGCATTGGAAGAGTCTCGAGTCGCAGACTGGGGTGTGCATGGCAGACCCAGTCGTCTGTGGGAGAGGCTACCAGCAAATTAAAAGGTCACAGACTTTGATGGCTCTCCCTTTTTACTCTGACACACTCCCTTATGTCTTGTCTGAGAGGCACATGCAACAATGGCATTATTTTAGCTTGCCCAAACAGCTTAGACAATACTGCAGCCTAAGGCCATATGCTGTGCCTGAGGCCGTCCAAAGGTCCCCCCACGTTTGTGTCCGTGGGAACAAGAGGTAGACTGAAAGGGCTGTCTGGAAATCACTCCCCTAACATGTCGTGAAGGAAGTTTTTTTGTTTTTTTTGCTGCACGGGTGAAGCAAGATGGCTGATAAACACCAGTCAATACATGGCATGCCTTGAGAAAAATCACATCGGCAAGACAGGTTATAGTTGGAGAAGCAAAGTAAAACAAAACTGATTAATTATGTCATTGTTTATTGGAATTTCTAAAACATATATTGAAACTATGGTTCATTCATGGTGGGGTTTTTTTTTCTTTTTTGCCAGTTATAAGTTGACCTCAATTAAAGGAGGATTCAAAATCTGAGCTTTTGTATCCTTGAAATCAGTACAAATTTCTTGTTGATGTATCCACTGTTTTTTGCACTCTTGAATCCACTCTCTGGTCACACATCTGTCTCGCTCCATGCTTCAAATCCCCGTCATGCTGACATGCATACACGCTCAGGCACAAGCAGACACTTCATTAAAATGCATAAAGAGTCTCACTCGCACACTTACACACACCTGACACATGCATTAATTAGCACACAAGAAACAAGCTAGCCTCTCCATTCACACCCTGAGCCACTGTCATTAGCATGACAGTGGCTAGCGGCGGCCGGGGGCCCGTCGACTGCAAGGTTCTCTCCTTGGGGCCCCTGATTAAAAGGAGAATCCCTTGGACGATTCCTTTCATCGCTGCACCCATGCAGAGAGTCTTGGATGATCCTCGATCTGCAAACTGTCAAGTGTACCTGCTTCTATGGGCTGGTCTCTCTTTGAGTCACTGCTCCATCTCTCCATGCACCATCCTTCCTCCTCTCACTCGGACACCCACTACAGTCTGCTTTCTTCCATCCGAATGTAATTGTCACCTCACTTCCTAATTCTCAGCGAGGCCATTTGGGCTTTCCTTTCAGGGATTCTAACATATGTATGCAAAAGAGGAGGCCTAGCTGGTGTCGGCCCTTGTTCTGCTCCTAGATACAGATCACACAACTCTTGGATTCACAATGACGGCCCTAGGTGACCAACAGAACAGAGCTGGTTCAATGAAAGCTCATTTCACTGTACTTAGAAACCACCTTTCTCTCTTTTCAGCACACGGGGATCTTAGCACCCTCACACCTGACGTACAGGGCGGCTATCATCTCAGGCCTTTCCCACCGGGTCTCCCCCATCCAGCCTGGATTTCAAGGCAAAACGTCTCATTAGCTGTGGTCCTTGAAAGAAGGGCACTCCATTTTAAATTCAGTTACACATTCCCTTTGAGTGGGACTGGAAGGCAAAGAGGAAGGCTGATAGTGGAGAGAACCAAGGCATGGAGATGATCTCAATCGAAGGCTGGGGCCTTGGACCCCAAAGGGAGGGATAGCAGAGAGGGCTGTGAGGTGTGCTGGGGCAGCCATAATTTTACACCATCATAACCTCTAAGGACTGTAGATTTATGCTAATGGCAGTTTCAGAAAGAAGGTCTGCAGAAAATAGGTTTAGAGCTTCACTAAAGGGTGTGTAGTTTGAAGTCCATCTTTAGTCTACGTTTGCCTTAGACTTCTAATGTTTACAGTTTTGGATTGGTCACACACCTCAGTCTCTCTCGTTGACTCTAGGCCTTCCATGTTTATTCTCACACCGGGTACAAATTAGCTAAAATACTTTAAAATAAATTTATATTTCATTTCAAATGTTTTATCTAACCCAGCTAATTTAATCTTTCATTTGTGTAATGTTATTCAGTAGGGAAAACTAATTTAATGTTGAGAAATCTTTTTTTTTTTTTTTAGCAAATTCACCAGTGGCGCAGTTTTTCATATAACTAATGATCCGATCCCCCTTTAAATAAATGAAACAAAACCATTTTTTATTTATACATTACTTTTTTTTTAAGTAATCAGTGAGTTTGGGAACTTTTAATTGGCAGTAAATTATTTGTTGTTTACCTGAGGAATGTATACGACATGAGGTATAAATATGACATGAAACTGATGTGTGGAATCATAGAACCAGTGTTTGGGAGTGCAAAAACAAAAACTTTTTATCTTTTTATCACCACAAACATAAAAATTTGGAGTTTGAACTTCAACCAGAACTGTGTGGTTCGGTCGGATGAGATCAGGATTTTGCTTTTTGGCAGCAAGCATTCCAGCTTGGTTTGATATAAAACACAGGATGAATATTTGGAAAAACTCTTCGTCCTTACCGTTAAGTGCAGTGAAGTATCTGTGATGCTGTTGGCCTTTTAATCCTTCAAATCCCATGAGAACTTTGCTGGTATACATGATAGACTTTTTAAAATACCAGGACTTTTTAGATGAAAATCTGGTTCTACCAGACAACTGAAAGTGATTATTGGTTTCGTATATTATCAGGCTAATGATCCAAAATATTTGGCCAGTATAGGAATAACTGACCAGACACACTATTGCATTATTCATGGCACGCTCAGTTGCCACTGGATGACTCATGAATTTGCAGGAACTAGATTGATGGTGCCAAAAGAAATGGCCACAGATCCCTCCTTCCATGTGATCCAATCTTGTAAAATTTGATAAAAGACAAAATATCATCCTTTTGGCAAAATCACTGTACGTAGCACTAACAGCAGCGATGTCAGTAATTGTCAGTTATTTTATTGCAAAATACTTTTTTTTTAATTACACGGGATGAATTACCTTCTACCCATTTATTCCTGCAGGGTTGCAAAGAGGCCTATCATGGGTGGTCATCTTGTGATGGCAGGATCCATACTGAACAGGTTGCCAGAATAAAATTGAGACACACAAGATAAGCAACCATGCACACACACTATACTGCCTTCGCCATATGAAATGCTACTAGACAGTATAGCTAAACTCTTCCTTATATCAACACACACACACACACACATGCACACGCTCATACCTACTGTCAATTTTTGATCCATTATCTCCACAAACCCACCCCTCAAACTAATCATTTTAAGTATTTTTCCAAAATTTTTATCACAAAAGAAAACCTTAAATCGTTTATTCATCTTTATTGGGGATGATTTTAAGTGAGGCAGGTATTCCAGTAGAAATCACAGTGAACTCTAGTCAGCAAAATCTTTTTAAAATATTTTCACACCAATCCAGGTGCAGAAGATTTAACAAATGTTTTTCTTTCTTTCCCGGTGGGCTGAGAGCTCAGATTGGTGTCTTTCTGGGCTCCGCGGCTGACCAGTAGTGCTCTTTGAGATCCAGCCCCATGAAGGAAATGCCTCCTGAAGAAGCTTGTGGTGCACACACCACATACAGCACCAGTCTCCACTAATGATGGCTGCACGGCAGCGGCTACATGCAGCAGGGGGGCAAGCTGACAGACTCTTAACGAGGAAATTTCATAGAGAGACAGGGTCAGTGGTGTCAGAGCCGAGCAGATTTCGGACCATACTACATTACACGCAGATGAAGAAAATCCCATCATGTGCCCCTTCAGCTAGAGCAGAACTCATAATTAGGATTAGATGAAATCATCAAAACTCGTCCGGGTTGCTGGACCCCGGCTGGCTTTTACAGTTAATAGCCAACAACCAGCAATACAAAGGATGCAGCGTGATAAGAATCGATTGGCACTGAGCTTTCTCTGATTTCTCATTCTGAACCTTCGATTAGGACAACTATTGATCAGTTTCTTTTGCTGTGTTACTTTGCAACCATGGACCGAGATGAGATCAGTAATGGAGGGTGGCACCATGGTGAGGTAGAGGGCAGATGATGGACATATGTCATGTGGGTCATTCCTTTAGCTTTCCTCAAAATGTAATCAGAAACCTAGACACACCTTCATTGTAATAAACCAGATCAATCAATAAGGACACACTGATGGAATTAATAAGAAAACGTGTCAATATGGTTGTGTTTGACCAACAGAGGTCAATAATGGAGTTTTTAAGAAAGAAGAATCTCCATATCAAATGCCAACTAACTTGTTTTTGTCACGTTTCTTAGTATGTGTAATCCTTCATTATTCTGTTATTAAAAGAAGAGTGGAAGAGTGCACAGGCCTTTTGGGAAAGCGAACACACTTTCAGTAGAACTATTCAGAGGAGTTATTTTAAGAATGTTCAGTTTGAACAATTTAAAGCTTAATTTAGGTGATAGCAAGGCATTTCCCATCTGATACCAGGGATCAGCGAGCGGTCCCGAACACAGCACTTTTTAAATGATCCATATCGGATGTCCCTAATAACACTCAGCTCATAATAGCGTTTGTTCTCTTGCCTGTCATGATGGCACCCCTTGTGAGACGTGTGTCCAGGTGTCAGTTTTTAACAATCACTGCCCACTTTGAAGTGTATTGCTTGCAAAACTGTGTTGCAGTTCATGTAAATTATTTTGTTGATTAAATCTGTGTTTTGCTCTTCAGGGTCTAAACCTGCACACACGCGACTGCGTGCATGATTAGCTTTGATGACGGAAACATCCCGTGTTTCCGTCACCCTGCGTCACATGATTTCCGTGCCCCTGTGGTGGAAAGTTACTCATGTCAGGATGCCGCCTCACATCCATTGGTCAAGTGCAATTTCACTGCCTCCCATCGGGGCTGAATTGAGCATTAAGGGTGTCTATTTGACATCTGGCTTTTCTATAAGTATGCTCCACATCGTATATTTCCCAGCTTTTGCTCAGCCAATCTAGATAAGGCCAAACATTATGCAGTTTATTTAATTTTCTGGCAAGAAAGAACTCTTCACCTGCAGTCGCTGTTATAAATTTGTGAAAGTGGGCATACTCACATATAATGCCTGTCAAAAGTCAATTTCTTCCTCCGTAAGCCATTTCTCATCGCCACAAATTGAACTGTGCCACACAGATTCGGAGTGTAAAAGGAGTCGCGCACGAGGGTGGGGAAAGCCAGGAAGAACCTGCTGGTGCAGCGAGCAGAGGGGAGGGGGGGTATTCGTGCCCTACGGCATACTGCAGGGGCTAAAACGTTCCTCCACATCTATGCAGGCAGTGAAGAGTCTGGAGGCATACATGGGATTACACCCTGTGTTATTGCCCTAGGCTGTCGCCAGGAGAGGCCCTCACACGTACCAGAGAGCCACACGTAAAATATATTGCACCTTGCAAATCTTAAACATTATGCGCAAATTGTAAAAGTGTGTAAATTCAGTTGTGTGTGTGTGTGTGTTTTTTTTTTTTTCCAACCGAATCAGGAAGAAGTATCCACCTGCTATAGGTTTCTTTACATAGTTAATAAAAAACTTGATATATGAGCATTTTTTCCTGAGGCTGGCAGCAGGTGACTAAATGAGAGAAGATCTCAGAGGAACAATGAGGTTGTCAGCTTTAAGGAGCTTTATTTTTATCCCAAGAACACTGATACAAAGTTGAAACAGCTACTTAAATATTGTGAAATCAATCAAGTGTCAAATTTCGTACAGTTGCTTGAATGTGCGATACAAGAAGAAAGCCTCTTTCCTCGCTGCGCTACAGACCCCAAGGTGACATATTTTCCTCCTTCAACCACAGCGAGATGCATCGCTTGCGTACACACCGGCAGGTTCTGGTTGGCGAACAAATGAAAGTATCTTCTTAACACTGTGCAGGAGGACCCAGGGGGTGTTCTCCACTCTCGGCTAAGCACACAATCCTCCCCAGTCAAGCCCACTCGTACTTGCACCGACACACAGCCATTTGCGCTACATATTCAAGGAAAAACTCTGCCGGTAAGAACCGAAAGGTCACACGAGAACTACAATGTGCTCCACTTACAGGTTCGGCGTAGAGAAAATTGATTTCTATCTTTTAAGCATATTAATCATTCAAATTTTCTGCTACTGACAATAAGAATAAAATCTCACATGTGGTTTAGTTTTTTGTTGTTTTTTTTTAGCTGTGATTTTAGGCAGTGGTAAGTATTAGAAATAAATCCTCTTTTTTTTTTGGTTTCAGTTAGTTTATGTCTCACCTTTCACCTTCCGATGTATTCTCATCGCAGCTCAAAGAAAGATATAAAAGGAAATGTCAGAAACATTTCTCTTACTCTTTCAACCCTTGTGCCCATTAACAGTTAGTGCTCAGAGTAATTGTGATTTGAATGTAACCCCAAATCTGTTTAATGATCCATAGAGGGAGCACAGGTAAAGTGCTTTTAACGAGAGGGCCCTTATTTTACCAGCCGCAGAGGAGCAGAGAGGAGTCGAGCTGCTATTTCACATCCAGCTTCAAAGCGGCGCTTCAAATTGTGCCGACGAGACTTCATTTCCTCTTATCTGAGTGTGTATAGGTCCTCCACAGTGAGAGTGCACCGAGTGAAAATGTGAGGGGACGGCGGGTGAAGATGTATAGAGCACACAGCGCCACAGACAGTCAGGAAGACTCAAATTAAATGAATATGAGAAATGGGGGAAATTGTTAGACATTACAGTGGCATGCTCATAAACGTGGGTCTACAGTTATGTCCTCCTCCAGACAGACCTGAGAGATACTTTATAGCAATGAAAAGGTCTATGATATTCATTTTCCTGCGACTTTGCATGCAATACACAGACTCTATGTCATAACTACCATGGCTTAGGGCTTCACTTGAAAATTTTTTTGCACTTTTCTCAGGGTGTTTTTTTTTCAGATTATTAAACAATTGTCAATATCAGACAAAGACAACAGGTAAATAAAAACAAGATGTTTTCAAATGCTTTTTTGATTTTTTTGTTGTGTTTTTCTTTGCTTTTATTTGGACAAAAGGCTATCCAGGTCATCTTGGGCCAATGTGAGAAAGTAATCGCTTAAATCATGAGTCATTTCAGAAAGATGAGTTTACTGTGACTGTCCTTAAGGAGAACTGGTCTGACAACATAAAGTAGACTATAAGATCTCAAATCTAACAGGTTTATTCAACAATGAAATTAGAAACAAAGTCATTCTAGTATATCAGTCTGGAATTGTTTCAAGGTTCTTTTTGAAGATTTGGGATGCAAGAAAACCACAATCAGTGCAATTATCCATAAATGGTGAAATAGGGTTAGGGTTCCCTAATGTGAAATACTAGGAACAGTGTGGAGATCAAGTAGAGAGTATGTGGCAAAGTAGTTTTTTTTTTTGTTTTTGTTTTTTTTACATCCTTCATTCCTAGATTTAGGCCACAAGCCACTGGGGGCAGTGTTCCCCTTGAAGCTGCTGGCTGGAACCTAAGATCATCCCAACCCAGAGAGAAAGCAGCAAGCTGTTTCAGGAACCTGTGCAGTGCATGCACCATGTGCCGTGGCTGTTGTCCACAATGCAGTTGTCCTGGGTTTGATTCCCGGTTTGGGGCCCATCTGCTGCTCTTCTCCCTATTTTCCGTCAATTTAGAGTTGGATATGAACTGCTTAGTCATGTGCAAGACCACTTCTGGAACCATAAGTTAAGGCCCAGCACAACATGCACCACGAGCAGGAGGAAGTGGGTAATATCAAGTCCTTTCAATGGAGATGGGAGCAAAAGAGTCTAAGATCTACCAAACTTGAAGGCTCTGCAAGCATTCCGTGCAACAGCGAACAAGAACCAAGCTTGTGTTGGAAGTCCCAGTCAAATGAAACACCATGGGCAGTTGTGAATGATAGTGCAAAGATCCTCCGGGACTTCCAGTTCCAGATTGATAAGAAAAAGGATGGTGTTGGACAAAGTAGACAAGAGGGCAGTAGCGTCAGACTTAGCAATACCACATGATAGCAACATCAAGAAGATGGAGTGTGAGAATTCAATCCATACAGGCAGAGTGAGATGCCACAGAAATTTCTCTCAACAGTACGCTCCCAAACCCAAGTCAAATGACATTTAACCTGCAGAAATAATCAACCAAACATCTTTTCTGGCAAAGGGTAAAGATGTACTTAATGATTTACAGCAGTCTAACTAACTCTGGATCGGCGCAGAAGGCTGACTGACAATATAGTGTTTTGTACTGTTTTGGAGCTGTGACATAACATATTTAAAAAAACATTGCTTCATTTGGTTAGTAGGTCTCTCACTCGAAATGCACAAATATATTCCATTAACAGCCAGCAGGCAGTAAGTCCAAGTCCTGATGACAAACTATTAATTGAGTTGAAAGTTTCTCACTGAGAAAAATAATCACATGGCAATTGGAAGGTTGTGAGCCAACCTTCCAGATTAATCTCCCATGTTGATGCCTCCCAGGACAAGGCGCAGAACTCCAAGTTTATTTCCAGCTTACATATTGGTGTACTGTTGTGGTGTGAGTGCAAGTGGATCAATGAGACTCTTGTGTAAAAGCCCTCTGTCGTAAGGATTACAAGAAAAAGCACTACGGAAGTTAATTTACCATATCACACAATATGTTAGAAAACAAAAAACTACAAACACTGTAATTCAGCCATATGGAGTAGAAAGACATTTGTTAGTTTTGTAATGTTTAACACGTGTTAGCCCTCTTGTAATTAAAAAGAACCAAATTACTCCAATGATTTAGATCTGCCATTTCTATAAAAAAAAAGTGCATCACTTGGTGCAGTGTATTTACACACCTGCCTCAGTCCGCTGCTCTTTCATAGCCCAGTAATATAAAACCTGGGAAACTGAAGGTATCTTGAATGCCCTCCCCCCCAATACAATAACACATCCCGGACTGGAAAACTACAGTAGGAAAGCTTTGAGGTTGGATTGAATGAATGAAAAAAAGACAAAATGTCACCAATTCCATCTCTGAAGATTTCAGATAGAGTCTGACAATGAAGGCACATCAAAGGGAAATGCAGACCCCAAAGCCTTCAAAAGGCACTGTGAGCATATGCGGGGTTATTAAATACATGAATATTGACAGGGTTTTTCCTATTTCAGGTGAAGAGAATCTCAGCTATATCTCCTCAGATCCAACAAGAGCTAAGAGAAGGCAAGCGCAGGCAGGGTGCTCTCTTCCTCCTCCCAGCCATTCACAGCAGACCTAATTGACAAGCAAAACCCTCCAACGGTTCGCCGCCCACCCACCCCCCTATCCTCCGCACGCCTCCCCACCGCCAACTTTGCCCACTGGACCGAGATGTTGCTGAGCCAATCAGAGGAGGTTTTGTTTGCTGAACTCCGGTACGTCCTTCAGCACTTTGGCCCCATTCATCTCGCCAAACAATCCCCCTAAGAATTTAACTGGTGGGCAAACACACAGTACATGGGTAATGATGGGGGCACCTTGGCTGTCGGTGTGAATATTTACCCTGTCATCAAAGGAGGGGCATGCATATAAATCTACGCCTGCCCTCCCAAGTTCAGGTTCAGGGTTTGGAAGTGCGGGAGTCGAAGCGAGAAAGACAGCGAGTGAATATTCCACAGATGTAAGAGCCTATGGAATGTGATGGAGCTTTAAACATATGGAGCATGATGGGAAATTAGCTTGGTTTGTAACTCCACAAGCACACAGAGGTTGCTCAAAATGTCAGATGCATGAATAAATACATTTGAAAAACAAAATGGCATCCACCCACGCAGCGGGGCTAGTCGATTGTAGGTGTGTGGAAATACTGCGGTTCATCTTAAGCACCCAGCTCGGTTTTTCGTTTCTTACATCCAAAGGTTTTGTGCCCTGCTCCCCGCAATGAAATTGAAACAAAGTTTGCTTCCCGAGTTCTGCAGAAAGCTGCGACCTTTTCCGCAATATTCTATTCTGTTGTTTAACACCCGATAAACAGTCCCCATTCCATTGTTCAACACCTGATAAACTCAATTCGTGAGGGGCCAGGAAACAATTCTGCTAAAGAGAGAGGCAAGAAAATAGCTGCAATCAGCCAGCAGATTGCAGTGTTTCGTCTGCAATTTGGAAGAGTGGAAAGATTCCATCTGGCCAGTTTTGCAGCTGATATGCTACTGGTAATATGTTCAGCCTAGGTAAACTTACGATGGGCTGAATGGATGTTTTATTGAAACTTGTGTGTATAGCAGCCAGGAGCTTGCATGGTCTATTGGAAGGAAACAAACATTCCATTTTATTTTCTTTTTCCTTCATGTGTAAAAGTTAAAGTATCTGCCATTTTTTATTCCCCATCAACCTTGAGCAAATCACTTTCCGTAAGTGTAGACTTGCAGCTGCTTTTTAAAGAAAAGCACAAACTACATACACAGTGTTACTGAATAGGAAAATATAACCTCTTCAAGTGGTAACATGTTTAAGGTCCAAGTATTTCATCTCAGTGATTTTATTTTATTGAGATTATCTTGAAAACATAAAAGAGCAATCCAAAATCTATAGAAGAGAAAATAACCTCACTTTTTTATCTGCTCTTCATGATGCAGTCCTGCTTCTAGTGTTGATTCTCCACAAGTAGTGCAAACAAATGCTTCCTTTCACACTTATTGGCACCCTTATTAAAGATGTGACATTTCTAAAACCAAGTTTGCAATTGCAATCTCAGAATGAAATATTTTAAAAGTTCCTGCCTACAAATGAAGCATCACTGGCAACATAAGCCTCTCAACTACTGAGGACAGAACTCTAAATAACCACTAATAGTCACTATTATTAACTAATACAAAAAAAAATGCTAATAACAAAAGCAATTTTGAAATTTGCATTTCACGTTTTTAAGCTGATCAAGGCATCTATTCGTAATCCGTGACCTTCTGTTTCCCTGGGTCATAAAAAATTCTAAAACATTTTACTTAGGTGTAAATGTGAGCGTTTGTGGTGCATACAGTCTTATTATAGCTCTGAAATACATGTGTTGTTTTTTGATGCAGTCTGCCTCTGAATAGTGCATGTGCATTGGGATGAAGTGTGTGGACTTTACAGTGTACTGCTGTATCAGGACAGGGTGTCTTTTCACTTGATGCCATTATTTCTTTTAGTTTTAGTTATTTATTTCCTATGGCAGTGAGTGGTCTCAAGTGTTCATATAAGTATTAGCCAAAAATATTTAAGAAGTTGGTCACTTATAGTTTAAAAAATCCAGAATTTCAAGGTGAGTGAATATATATCAGAGCAGAATCTTAGCTCGGCACGAATAATGATACTAATGTGTCATTACTAGGATGTTTAAGTTGCAGTTGAATCATTTTTCTAGCAGTGGTGCACATGTGCCACAACACTGATGTGAAATTTTTCAACACGCTCAAAAACAACTGTGGCAGCCTGGCTTATCTGCTGAGCAAATTATGTGTGTTACATCATGAAGTGTGTGGTAAAATGATCGAAGTGTGTATTTTTTTCTGTGTCACGGTGCGTACCTACGGCGTTGAATAGACACGGACTGGGCGTATCAATTATATATATGGAAGGCATTGTATGTGGGATGTTTTGTGTTGTATTTGTCAGCGTTGGGGTTGGAGGACCTTTCGTTCCCATCGTTTCTTAAAGCTAAACAACCTCACAGTACTCTCAGATCAATAAAGCGCTTGTTGCAGATTACTCTACATGCCCATGCCGCTGGAAAACTAGACTTCTGAGAAGCCATCGGAGACCCAAAAAGACACAAGCAGGATTACAGTAAAAAGGATGACCTTATTATAGGCAGGAATGGGTGTGGCACAGTTTTTTTTTTCCTTGCATGAAGACAGAGAAAAGGGGTGATAATGGCAGCATGATATGTTTTATTTATTCATTTTGAGGATATGAAGTTATTATTCAATAGATGAGTGTGTTGGCTTGAAATGACAGCCCATGTCAATAAGAGGCAGACGTAAATGCACGTCTGCTCGGTGCGGAGAAATGAAGTGAAGGAAAGGGAGGGATTTGTGTTAAAGCTGTGAAACCGTACTGCTGTTTAAACACAAATTAGCAAAAATCTGCTGAAATACATGGAATATTAGCAACGGAGCCTTTCTTAGATTTTTGTCGAATCCTTGTCTAGTTTGGTCATGAGCTGTACAGAACACCAGATCTATCAAGTAATTAATTTACTTCTTCTACATTCTGCAATTAGTGGAATCGTTATTATTAGTAGTATATTTTGTTGCTTCATTTTATTTCATTTTTAGAAATATATATTTTACATATCGTGTCTCTTAGCATAAAAACATACAAATAAAATCAGAAAGTGGAAAGTATTGTCAACATGTAAAATCCCTCTTTTTTTAGACTAACACTAACCTGTGGAAGTGTGCAGTCACTGAAACATCTTTCTTCCTCTGTCTGTCTCTCTCTCTTTCTCTCACACATACACACACAAATACACGCACACTCACACACACAAACAAAGCCTTTTGTACCATCTTCCACACCAGCACTTCTCTAGGGGCCAATACTGTGCTGCAAAGCCCTTTAGAGGGGCAGCAAGCCGGAAAATGACCCCATGCTGTCACCGCTCGCCTCAGCCCCGCCTGGTTACGCCCGTTTCCCAAGGACCCACCGAGGGTCCAATGCCCCCAGGCCTCCCTCTCACACCACTCTACCTCCTGGGGCCAAACGTTAACAGGGGCTCCTCGCTGCGGACAATGGCTGCCGGGAGACGTGGGAAAGAAATGTCACAAGGCTCTCTGACAAGCAGAGTTCGACCCCCTGACCTTGAGGGCTGGTCCCACTGGGCCTCTTTATGTAAACACGGGCTTTCCAAAGAAAAGCATACCCTGTGTTAATCAGATTCATAACCCATGTGAGAAAATACCAAAGAAGTTGAGGTGTGAACTGGAGGTTTGAACTGGTGGCGACTTCTTCACTAAGGTTAGCAAAAAAAAAGAAAAGAAACTACAGCTGCTTATTTCCTTTCTCTGTTTTTGTACGTTAAAAAGAGTTTAATAGCTTGGTTCAACAGAACTTCAAATTATTTAGTCGGATTTTCTTAAATAGTATCTTTTCAATCAATGTTAAAGTCCTGAAGAGCGCCCTTATAAAGTTCAGCACCTAACGTACTCGAAGGACTTCTGTTTGAGGTCTCAGCTGCCTTGTAAACAGTCCTGGTCATTTAACCTCCGACCTTCTGACTTCTCAATCTGTCCAACACCCTCTCCATATGGGACAAGCAGGTCAAATGACGATACCACGGGCCATTCTGCGCCGTAAGCAGGGAGGGGTTGGACACGGGCCTGGTGGCCGTGTTGTGTTAAGGGAGCAATTTGTTGTAGAATGTGGGCTAACAAGGAGAACTGGATGACTCATTGTCATTGAGTTAACCACAGAGTCACAAGCTTTCAGTGGTTTTGGATTAAAATCTGAGCGGTGTCTTGGGTCAGTCCATTCTGTTACATTAATATTGTTATTTTATCTCTTTGTAAATAATATGGTCAAATTTATTGTAAAGTTCTGCAAGAAATTATTCTTCAGTCGCCTCAAGTGATGAGCAGCACCTGAATAAATTATTTATCATATTGATTTGTTTGTACATGAGTCACATAATCTTAGTAATGGGTAGTAAAGCGTCTGGTCACCCTATTTACCACTTCCTAATCTACTTCCTAAAGACTGTTGACAAGGTCCTGTTGATGACCCCTCGTTGGTATTAGAGCCCATGAAAAAGGTCAGACCATTGTGGTCACCAGGGGCCAGAGTTCACAAACCAAACAGCCTGACCTCATTCCCAGGAGACTCTAGCTGATGGACTCCCCCCGCTAGTTAGTGGAGATCATTATTAACTAGCGCTCAACAAGTGACAGATTGATGGTTATGGATTGGATGGACTGAGATGCTGACCTAACCTAAAACAAGTGGCATACATAAATATTTTTTTCAGGTATGCATTAAAATAAAATAGTGGGGGAAAGCAGCATCTCAAAGAAAAAAAGGCTACCAAATATCCTTAGCTTAATTAATTTTTATTATTATTATTATTATTATTATTATTATTTTTATTTTTATTATTATTATTATTAAATTAGGTCTTGGGGCAAAGAAAGAATGAGGCTACATTCAGTTCATTGTATAGTTATACACTTCATATATAATTCCTGTTTTTTTTACTATTTGTACTGTGAAGTGCTTTGTGACTGCAGTCTAAGAAAGGTGCTATGTTAATAACATTTTCTTACTATATTGCAACATACGCCATCTTTTAGTTTAAAAAGATGTTAGTTTTCAATAACAGAAGATATATTCAAAGTAGAAAATAATCTATGCATTTTTATTGTGTCCGCTCCTACATTGATTTTTTTTTTCCTGCAAAAAAAATGCATACCTAAGTCGTCAAACTATTGCATATGTATTTAGGGGTTTTGTTATTAAATTATGGGAATAAATCCTCAGATCTCACATCAAATAAAATCTAATATTACACCTTTATATTACACCTTAATTCCATTTATTGTGGTTCAGATTTCCATTTGTATTTGCTTCCATATTATTATGAATGTTTATTTTTTAAAACAACAGGCTATATGTACAATACCGTGTAATATTTAAATTATTAGTTATTAAAGTGGGTGTGAAAAGTCCTTAAAGTTGAGATGAATTTATGTAAAGGTTTGTATAAAGTGTCCCTTGGCAGATGGTTTCATTTTATACACAAAGAAGTCAAGTATGAAACAACTAAATCTACAAAAATACAAAAATGGTCAAAAATGACCAGCACTGCTATTGTTGTCATCATTGTCCTCGGCTCCACACGACATTTGTATCTCGTAAGTGTTGTGATCCATCAGTTGTTTGACTCAAAAATAGTCTGTCGTAGCATCAAGTCAGTAAAGAAAATTATACAGGATTATCATATTTATACATAAAAGATGAGCATACATAATTTATGCATCAATTTCACATGCGTAAAGAGGTTTTTGTTAAAAACAGCACCACTTCATTTAGGTTTCCTCATCGAATCGAAAGTATCTGAACTTTATGACAGATTGGTACCTGCAATTCCAGCCGAATTCGCTTCATCATTAAGACCATCGCTGCCACAACAGCTGGGTGTAAACTGTAAACCTGCAAAACCTACTGTATACAAGCATACATGAGACGCCGAGCTGTCCCCCATGTCTCCTTGCAGCCCTCGTGATCGTAAATCTGCTTGCATGTCCAATGATCGTTTATGAGCGCTTTACATGAAAATCATTCTCACAAACAGCGCCCTTCAGCTTGTAATGAAAGCCAAGCAACAAAGTTAAAGATCAATGTCACGACAGGGATTGCTTGCAGGTTTAGCGACGTAAAGAGCGTCACAGAGGGATCTATAGCAGCATGCTTTGATCTGGTGCGGTAGATGCATTTTTATCTTGCGTGCAAAAAATTTTATTGGATGTCTCAGAACACAAGTGTCAAGTCCAACACTCCCAAGATTTATCGATGTAAAACCAAAAGCCAGTTGAAACAAACTGAATTCCCAGACTGGGACGTGCATTCAGTCCGTATTGGAGGTCAAGGGGTTAAATGGCTGAGGTCATTCAGGCTTGAATCAGTGTCTAGGGAACTCTCAGATCAATATAAAGCTGTTGAACATGTGGATGGAAGAAGAACACGCATCAGATGGGGTGATTGGTCTCTGATCAATGGTTCAGATGCTGCTGGAGTTTATTTATCCAAAAAGAGACTAATGGATTTGTCATCTTGATGAAGCAATATTCTGAATAATGAACTATATCACATAACTAATAAAAGATTTCTGACTAATTTGAATTCAGCCACATTTTTAATGCACAGGAAACCAGCAAAAATATACTTTGCTTGCAGATTCTACCGACCCTCTCATCATTTTTTATGGCTAAAATATTCAATTTCAGCTCATGTGTTCCCAAAAGTTGAAACTTTTCATCTAATTAATCTGGGTATTTTTTTAATAGATTTTTTTTTCTTTATAAAACAATTCTTTCATCTAGCTGAGAGAAATTCCAGCAAAAATGTGAAAATATTCAGGCTGTGCCAGTAGGTGGCAATAATTCTCATTTTCAACGTCAATCAATTGCATCAGTTTTTTTTTTTTTTTTTTACAATCAGAATAAAAACAAAGGCATGTTTAAAAGTTTTTTTTTCTGGTTGAAAATGCCATAAGCACATTGATAAGGAAAAAAAATTACTTGACAAGATATGGCAATGCTTTGACAAATCAAGTAATTTTCAGTCAAATCGAAATTATTGTCTTAGTTCTGATCAGTGAACGTACCATACTAAAGTAACGTCATGCTGCCAATCAGTTTTGTCTGTCTTTGGCTGTGTTTTTCAGTGGAAATTAGAGTCAGTGTTCATTATTTCAGTGCTGCTTTGAAATAAAGTCAGAGGAAGCGCAAAACTGTAAGAAGGTACTTCAAAGGAAACTGTTTTTTTTGGCAGATCACTCAGTGAAAAGCAGCAACACAAAAATCGGACAGCAACAAGACTGAAAGGAGGACATTAAGTTGTCATCATTTGGTTGACATTAAAGTGGATGTAAATCATTTTTGGCTTTACGTCTTTTTTATGTTTCCTAAAATTAGTATTGTCAGGTCAAAACTTTACAAAAAAAAAAAAGAAAAATGGGGACTAGAAATGATTCACTAACGTCTGACTTGGCTCATCTCATTTTAAAAATACACATATATTTTTCGTAAACATACTAACCTTTCGTCTTCACAGCTATGTAAAGCATATTCCCCGATTTGCTTTATAGCAATTTCCTACCATTGTCTTTGTTATTATAAGGGTTGTCTAGACAACACCACTAAACCATAATGTTTAATACAGCCACATTTATTCCAACTGATCTGCCTCCCACAAATCTTAACTGCCTGGTGTCGATCTGTTTCTTGGATCAGGCCCAGCCCCGACTGCGCTCAGGCAGGTAAGAGCTCAGATAAGCACCCCACTCCCTGGCCTGGGCCACAGATGAAAACACGTCTCCCCTTTTTACCACTTTCATCTTTGGCCAACATTCCACCCAAGCATACCCTATGGCTCCTTGCCCCCTGCGTCCTCTTATCCCTTTTCCTCCTCCAGCCTCTGTCATGCAGGGGACCAAGAATGGCATGCAGGGACAAACTTGAGACCTTGCAAAAAGAGAGGAAAAAAACAAAAAAAAACAGGAGGGGGAAGGACATTGAGAGGTGGGGATGGTGGAGAAGAAAGGAGTTGTGAAGAAAAAGAGAAATGCACATTGTACTTTTCAAATGGATGGGAAATGATTCGCTAGGATTTGCTGACAATTATACGGTGGGGTTTAATCAATTCGGACCATTCACAGCGTGGAGAGGGCTGATCCCCCAGTACAAAGGAACAGACCGTGGGAGGGCGGTACCTAAGAAAGCTCTGGCCTGGTGTAAGTAACATGAGGCAACACTCCCCTCCCCACACATTGCACTGCAGCATATGGCTCCTCTCTGAACTTATTAGCTAGCGGATTAAGGCCAATCGCACAGACCCAAGGGCCTGTGGCTGCCTCTGCTGCACCCTCCCTTGCTCCCCCTCACCCCCAGGAATGAAGCTGAGTGACAGGGAGCATTGTGTTGGGCACCTGAATTGCCACACCTCTCACTTACCCTGTCATACAGTGCAGTTTGATGAGGTTATTTGCTAGGAGGAACTGAATCCAACCACTAGCCCTAGAGTCACAGAACAAACCACACAGAGCCAATCAGTCAGTCTCTAATGTTGCATTAAAGCAGGTCCCATCAAGAATTTTCACATCTTTACACCCCATAAGAAAAATTTTACTCATTTTAATGACCCTCTCACAAGTCTGCCTCCAAATTAGTAAGCTGCTCAGCTATGGAGAGGATTGTAAGCACCTGAATGTGAACACACAGATTAGGCCTGTAGATATGATGTCTAATTACCATCTCATTGCAACTCGACATGCAAGCTCGACATGAGTGCCGACGTGCTGGGAGAAAAAGGTCCATTTGACAGAGGTTGATTATAGGTCCATTATGCACAAAGTACTTAGAGATGGGCTGAGAGTAGGAATTAAGAGCTTGATGGCTACTGTGAGGGGACCTGGACTGGAGAACAGCGGTGCAGCAGTCAACAGGGTCTTGGGTTTACAGGAGGCCACGGCTAGGGGGAGGGTGTACAGTAGTTTCTGCTCTTGTTGATTGGTCATCTAGAGAGATCTGACAAAGGAAGAGCCCCCTACTTAAGTCCTCATTTGATCTGGAAAGTGGCAGGTGATCCTCTGAATCTTTTTGTGTCAGCTCACAGGGGTCAGATGACCTAGAGTGACTTGTCTTACCTGGCACCCATCAAAGCTCCTCATTTGGAGCACATGGTGAATCAGTCTCGGGTATCCACCCCTCTGAGAGCTCCACCTGGCCATAGGGTAAAGAGGTGAGCTCCACAGTGAAGCAGCAGGGGTGTTGGATCCCAGCTTTACTAATCCTATCCTACATACTGCGAGGGGTTGAAGAACCCAGGGGTCAGAGATGGGAGCAGAGAATCTACATCTTTGTGGCTGGACAGGATTAGAGGACCAGGGGGGTTTTGGTCCTCGTGATTGAGGCGTCACGCCTGGACATCACAAATGTATTGGTGGAACTAACTGAAGAACCAACATTTGGTGGGATTGTGAGGATGCGAGACTTACACTGTCAACGATCTTTAATGTGCATCTTTAGTTTATTGTTTGTACACTTGCTTTAAAGTGCAGCTCTTGTTGAGAAATAAGAGTTGAAGTTGAAGACGTAGAAGAAATCCGACATTTCCAGACAGGTCTTGTACTCCTTATTCTGACACTCGTTATGTGTTGCTTGTTGTTACTGGATTTCAAGGAGATTGCCTGTCTTGAGAGCCGATGATTGATGGTCTTTCACATCTTTGGCTGTTGAAACCACTACATCTCGCATAAAAAAACCCAAGACACAAACAGTGATACTGCAGGTCAAATTTTGGAGAGGAAAACACATACTCTGCAGGAAATTCATCAACATAGATCTTAAAGAGCATCCTGATAGTCAAGTAATTTTCTTAGTTCATGTTAACCCACATCAGGCCAATCAACACTTCTGCACCAATTCTGACACTCTCTCACCCTTGACAACACCTTGAAAGCACAGCTTCACTTATCAAATGCTTTTCTCATAACAGAATTAGTCACAGCACAGCCAAGGCATTCTCAATAGGGCGTACATCCTGGCTAAACACAACGCGCTGGTTAAAGGTTATAGGGAGATAATATGTTACCTGCAGTTGAAAACTCTGACAGCGTCTTTAATTAGAACGAAATTAGATTAGTTGGTCCATGTGATCCATGTTGAAAGTCTGCCAAAGACATTACTTCTTCTACATGATTAGATTTAAAAAATCTAATCATGTTGGTGAGCTCTTGCAGATATATATATATATATATATATATATATATATATATATATATATATATATATATATATATATATATATATATATATATATATATATATTTATATTTACAATTAAGGATTTACAATTAAGCCCAAAATTATTCATACCCCTTGCTTAATTAGCTATAAAGTAATGTTTTAATTTTACTAACTTTTTTTTTTTTTTTTACTGACTGAATGCAATAATTATATTTTGGGAGTAGTCCAGCAAGAATCCTCAGTTGAATCTGATAGAGAAAATGTAGCTAAAAATTAGGGTAATGACAAGGAGGTCTTCAAAATTCAAAGACTTAGGTCTCATTAAGATACATCATATCACATCATGCTTTTACGCCTTTTATTTATTTTGGTTGGTAATGCTGCAATATGCTATATATATATATATATATATATATATATATATATATATATATATATATATATATATATATAGGATTGAAACTCTGGATAAGAATTATAACTGAATAAGTACTGAATGAGATAAAATTCACATTGGAGAATTATAGTGCTTGTCTCTGACCACCTCATTAAATGCATGTTATGTTCAAGAGCATTTAGCAGAGGGCATTGGATAGCCATAGAGATAAAGCCTTGAATAGAATGAATGTAAGGCCAATGGTTAACATTTGAGATGAGCTCCATGCTGAACCTTGAGGTTCATTCTGGTGCATATGCTTCCATTACTGACTGAATAGGCAGATTGTGCTGGCAGGGATCCATCTCCCTCCACGCACTGTAGCCCCGTATCACTGTCTGAACTCACTCAAATCACGTTAGGCAGTCAAATCGGGTTAGCCACTCTTTAGCATCAAACATACTTTTGATTCAAAGCATCACTTCATTGTCACTCGACGTGTTGGCATGCCAGAGACTGAGTTGTCAGTGCTCCTGCACTGATCCACATCCACTAGGGTCAAAAAGACTGGGATACAGAGCTGCTCTGATTGTAGATTTGTGTGCGCGTGTGTGCGAGTGTGGCAGATAAGCAGGGAGTTGATAGTCGGACCATGAGACTTTTTAGGGAGGGTTGAGAAGAGTTACTGACAATCTGGCAGTCCTTCACAGTGACACGTGTGTTTGATGGTACACACAGTCTGTACTCAGCCTCTGTGACCCGCTGCTGTCACTGAGGGTCAAGGATGTGGCAGCGTGCCACCGTCTGCGCTGCAGAGGGATACGTTTTGTTCAGGGTGGGTTGGCGGGGGCGAGGACAGAGGTGGGGGTCGGAGTGAAAGACAGGGGTTGTGTCAGAACTGCCAGTCTTTGTGGTTGTTGCAGAGTATAGACAGATACTTACAACTTATACTTATTTTTCCTGCAAAAATAAATACATTCTAACAACACGGGTGTTTCCTTTATATAAAAACTTCATCCTGGAAACTGAATTTGCATGAAAGAAATGCTTGCAGGACGTACGTCCTTTCTAGAACAAAAACAGGGCGGTGATAAAACAGCAGCAGATGAGACGTGATGTTTTACATTATGTTTAATTAGAGATGCAACAATAAATTGGCCAGAGGTCGGAATCATACAGGTTTTCCCTGATTGGCTCTGAAAAAATAAATGCCTGGTAAATGTATTTATTTTTCTTCCATTTCATTAAATGCTTCAAAACTAAGACCTGGTTCCATTTTTAGTGATTCTTGATCAAATTAATGTTGAGTTTGATAAAAAAAAAAAATCTGTTTATTTTGCAAGGATAGAAACAACACATAACTACTCTAAAAGCATACTCCACCATGTTTTTTTGTTGTTGTTTTTTTTTTTTTTTGCAATATTGAGGGCATCTGTATTGATATGATTTCTTGAAAATCTCTTATGACTTTACATCCTAGAAATTGTTCTCAGACCTCACTAATGCCATTTTCCTGTACCGTTTCCTCTGACATTTTTTTTCTTCGTCTGGAGTGGTAATTTATTGCACACTATAGAGCAATTATGTTCTTGAGAGTAACCGAGTTGCACGTCACTCTGATTCATATATGTATACGCTCCGAGGTGGATTCAGACGCTCCGAGTGTGTGAGGCTAATAGCAGAAGAGTAGGAGGAAGAGGTGCATGGAGAAGTTAAAAAGGGTACAAGGCTAACAGTGGGTGTAGGCAGATTTCTAGGTTTGTATGTATGTGTATGTGTGTGTGTGTGTGTGTGGGGGGGTGTGTGTGTGTGTATGAGAATGCATGTGCTTATATATTAATGTATAGGCAAGCTTGAGGTGCACTAACCCTACTCTGGTAAAAATGTGTGGGATGTGAGGATGGTTGTGGAGCCCCAGAGCCAATCTACCCAGGACCCTCACTGCTGCCTGAGGGCCTCTTCAGCGCCTTCCTCCACCTGTCTGCCTTTATTTTTTGCTCTCCTGATACACCAAAGGTTTTATATTTGTACTTATAGCTTCAACTTTTAGGAGATTTTTTTTTCTATGAAATTTAACACATCATCAGAATTGTAAAATATGCATTGAGCAAATTAAGGTCGGAAGTTTTTTTTTTTTTTCATTTATTTGTACCTCAAGAAAAGAGAAAGTAAAATGTAAAATAAGATGCATGTATAGCATATAGTAATTAATGTACCAACATAACACTGATTTAAAAAACATACCTGGATCTGATGGAACCATGAGTTTTCTACTTTTCTGCAGTGCAACAAGAAGAGTCTCTGACAAACACCCTGCATACTCTACGCATCAACAAACAGCCACTGCAAATTGTTTGAAATATACATCACACAAACACTTTGCAAATGTAATTTCTTTAGCATTTGAACTTGGAGTGGTGCAACAAACAATTTGGCTATCACATTAAGATTGAGTAGAAGTAGAAAAGAGTGATGCAAAAAAGGCCCCCCCTCAAAAAAAAAAAAAAAATTATTGAGCTGAGCAGCAGAGAGAATACGGAGGTTTTGATCAGGAGTTTCTCTGGGATAATTGTCAGGATCCGCCGTTTGGAAGATGACTGACGAAAGGAGCGGCATGACAGTGGAATTTGTTGAGGAAACATGACAATGTGTCAAACATCCATCAGACAAAGAAATGCAATATTTATGGATTCTTGAAGAACCTTTCTCTACCTCTCCTTACGTACAGACCCTTGCATTTTGTCTTCTGCTTAAATTGTTTCCCGCCTCGTCACGTGTCTTTCTGATGTTATAACAGGATTAACAAGCAAGAAAAGCCTGTTACTAAATGTAGTGTTAATAATCGTTAGGAATCAAAAATACACAGCCAGGATCAAGCCTATTAAAAAAAAAAAAAAATTATATATATATATATATATATATATATATATATATATATATATATATATATAACCACAAAAAAAGTTATATTTTATGGAATCAAGTTTTTAAAGTAAACATAAAGTAGACATATAAATCATTTCATTGAACTATACACTGAATATTGCAATGATGAACTTGCATTTTGTTTATTGATCTTAATTTTCCATTTCCCACCACTTCCTCTGAGCTGTACCATTTCAGATCTGGATCCAGCAAAAGTCCATCCAACTAGACGAGTCTACTATTTGTGGGAAGAATTGAAATGCATGGCACATGGAATTTGATAGCCTATCAAACATGCCACCCAAGCAGCGCTTTACAATTGTGACATTATATACACTCATATTACAGAGAAGATTGCAATGTGATATATTGCACAGCTCCATTCTGTCACACATACAAATCCTAAATAAAAAATAGTAATAATAATAATAATTGAATGATTACAAAATCATGTGATGGTTTATATATTCAGTTGAAAAAATAAGAATTGAACCGGTCAATATTCTTCTCCGTAAATATATTTCTAATGAGTCTAGTGACAAGACCTGGCGTCAAAAGCAACCCGAGTAATTCCCACATAGAGAGAAATAAACACAAATTAGTCCATGACACATGCTCAGTAATGAAGAATGACACAGGGAATAACGAATAAACACGTGCAAAAATAGATGTGCTAAATGACATAGAAACATGCGGAAATCTGTCTGCATTTAGAAAGCAATCTTCCTCTGTATCAGTCCAAGTTAATGTGAGCTGGTTTAGTCCTGAAAAGTGGCCTATAAAAAATGTTTCATGACCATACTTCTGCACAAGAAGTACTTCATGGTAGATAAAATCGATAAGTTAATTCAACATCTCTGCAACATTTTTGTTGCAAAACATGCAAGTGATAATAGTTTCCGATGTATTTCTAAAACCAGGAGCAGACAGAAGATAATTTGACCATAAACTAGTGACGTCCAGGTGCAACTGTAAGGAGTCAAAAGAACAATCAAGAAAATTGAAGTCACAGACTACTTACAAAGAAAGACCAAAAATTAGTTTTTCCATGAGAGCATGAAGTAACTGACTCAACCGCCACAGCTTTAATGAACGGTGACTCCACAAGTCTCTGCTGTTGGAAAAAAAAAAAAAAAAGCATTTTGAAGTCTATCAAAAATTTTCTGGACACCTTGTGGAAAACCAAAAAATTAGGGATCTTATTCCTAATTTTAAAGATGAGACCATAATTGTTTGGAGAAGAAAAACATCAACAGTAAAGTTCAAGGGGTAGAGGCTATTTGTCAGCATATGATCATTTGAGACTTTATACAAACTTTATCATTTGAGAATTTTACCAAGATATTCTTTACAGGATCCTTAAGACAAACAATCCAAAATACATAGCCAAGAAAACAGAGAAATAACATAAAGCTTCTAGAATGGGAATCATCACAACATGAGGGTAATCTAAAATCAGTAGAAAGAACAGATGATCGTAGCAGAGGGCCTCAGACCCTCCAGAATTTAAGGACAGTTTATGTGGAAACAATGAACAATGTATGCCGCCAGTTTCTGTATGCAGGTACCGTCTTGAAGCTGTCTTTACCAAAACAGACCCTCTGTCAGAATTAAATGCATCTCAAGTGTCTCAACACTTACTCCCAGTAATTCCTCATGAATAATTACCGACTAATTTGTATTTGAATTCCTTTCGCAAGTGGGTTACTTGGGTTGTTAGCAACATCTGGTGTGAACGTCGTGTCAGCAACTCCATTAGAAATACATTTATTGTTAAAACTGTTGATGTGTTCAATATTTATTTCACCCACTGTATTTCAAATCAGAGTGCGGTTCTTGAACGTCAACTAATCAAGTTACGAACAGAAGAAACAAACAAGCATCGGCAACTCTCGTCTGCAGACTCGCACACTGTCACTCTTAATAAAGATGCAGATGTTTAGAGGAAGAAAGAAGAAAAAAAAGAGGAAAAACCTTTTTTTTTTTTTCCTGAGGCTACTGATTAATTAGCACTATCTGTCTGAAGACCTCCTGTTATGATTAGACAACTTGCCCCTCCCTCATCTCTCCCTCCAAACACATACACACACCCACAAGCACACACACACCTACTAAGAAAACAAAACCCACTAATCATTTGAAGCCTGTGCTTTGTAGGTGGGGCCCCCAGTCATTATCAGGGCCCCCAGCAGCAGCGGGTTTTGTTGGTTTTAGCTTTGCATCCCCAATCAATCCCTAACAGGAAGAGCTTTAATCAGGGTCTTAATACAGCAGTACAAGAGGTGGGACGGCCCTTTGTCCGGGCCCTGAAAAGCCTGATCAGAGGGGAGTCCTCTCGCGTTTCTTTACATTCACCTGCTGGGCCTTATTGGGTCTCTTTCTGAGAGAAAAGGGGAGCAGGGAAATGAATAAAGAACACGGGCAAAGTGTGGGCCGGTTCAGGCGGCCTGTACGGGTTAATCAAGGAGCTACTTGTCATCTCCACAGAGTCTCCCCCGGTCTCTTTCCCATGCCAATTCAGGCACGCCGAGGAGCTGGGCAGAGCCGAACAACAGCGGGCCATAACACAACATTGAGCTAATGATACGCTACTTTAAAACGAAAGCGTGAAGCGGGGAGGTGGGAGGAGAAATGGAGGAAAGCCAGGGGGGAGGGAGGAAAAAGTTGATGATTTGCAGAGAAATGCAATTTTGAGAGTCTGGGAATATGAGAGAAAGATATAGGAACTAAAATAGAATCAAAAATATTGTACAGCAGGATGTGATTTTGTTAAAAGCAAACACAACAAGCACACAGAGCGGGTGATGGGTCTGTTCAGGCTGCAGAGAATATTCAGCGAATCACCCATAATCCGCACTCTGTGGGGGAAAAAAAATGAACTGACATTTCCATATGTTAGTTTTTGTGTTTTTTTGTTTTTTTTTCTGTCTACTGTATAGGGACGTCAACCAGAAAAACGAAATCAAATTTCTTCTTCGGCAAAATCTGTAAAGATGATACGAGTTTAGACTATAGATTTCTAGAGGTTCATTAACAAATAGGTGTGAAGGAGGGAGCGTTTACGCTGCTTCAAAGGCTGTGAAGTGATGCTCTTACTCCATCTAGTGAAAAGAGCGAGCAAATCCCTTCATACATTTGAAGAACTGCGTGTGTGTGTGTGTGTGTGTGTGTGTGTGTGTGTGTGTGTGTGTGTGTGTGTGTGTATTTAGTGTTCTATTGCACTAACATTTTAAGAAATGCAATTTAAAAGATATGACCATAATTCAGTACAAATATGCAGACATATGAGAGCAGGAAAAAATATGAAACGTAAACATTTATGCGGATTGATGATTACATTAATCTACTTTGCTTCAGTGTTTCCACTAGACAAAGAAATCAAGAGGGCTTTGGGATGTATCCATACTTCAGTTGATTTGTGATGACGCATCCATCAGTCAACCAGAGATCTAAAGCGAACAAGGTCATCTTGATCAACACAGATAGGCCAACCATTGAAAAATCTCTCTCTCTTTTTTTCACTATTCATTAAATGCATTAAAACTAAAAAGTTTCATCATTATCCAGCCCATAAGTGCAGCAACTAACACTATATGCTTTAATACACTTTGCTGCAATTAACAAACCTGATAAAAGCTTGGGAGAAATGCTTCAATGCAACAAATAAGAATAAACTCATAATTCCTTCATTTTCCGTTAGATTCAGAACTACATCTATCGAGGGCACATTTCTTATTTTTGGTGTCTTTGTCTTTAAAAAAAAAACAAAAAAACAATCATGGTAACACACAATCGGCAGATCTCACCAAAGACGGACAATCCGTACTGGTTTAGAAAAAAAACCTTCATCTCTGCATCTGTTTATTTCCGTCTGAATTACTTTCGAAACAATGTGTAAAATTGGACACAGAATTTACATTAAAGATATTATTATTAACAATACTCATTATTGTTATTATTGTCAAGAAATTGCATTTCTACCATTGCTGATTTTCAACTGTCACTCATTTTTTTAAATTTAACCAAGCAGAGGTCCAAAACAGCATTTTCCAACATGTTTTCTGTTAAAAAGAAAAAAAAAGAAAAAGAAAAGACATAAGTTCAGCCCAACGTCTGTGACATTTCCAGGGATAAAAACGCTGGCAATTTGTGCGACACAGAAAGCTCTGTCGAATTATGCGTGTACTTTAAACGTCAAATTTGTCAGAGACAATGTAGACTGGCGCCTAATGGCTGATCTACCTGACAGGGCTTTTTGTTGAAGTCCACAGAAAGTCCACGGGAAGCCTTCTGTGCTCTCCAGCAGGGCCTGATGCACTTACAAGAATGTGCTCTATGTAACGAAAAGGGATGGCAGCAATTAGAAAACAAAAGAGGTGAGGAGGAGGGGGCCTGGTGATTGTAGCAGGAGCACTTCAACACCCGATTTTTGCATTGTCAATTAGAGAAGCCACACAGTGTCAGAGAAAGACAGAAACCCCCCCCCAGATATTTCCTCCTGGTTGATTTTGCAAAATGTGTATATATATATATATATATATATATATATATATATATATATATATATATATAATAAAAAAAACATTGTGGCTACAGCAAATGAAACACAAATCTTTTAAAACGTGTATGCGCATGATCTTTTAAAATCTAAATTGCTTTTACTTCTACAAATAAAACCTATCAGTTAATTTGTTTTCCTTTTCTGAAATGAATTGGGCATCCAAAATGTAAACGTGTCGAGGGAGGAGGGGACGGACGGGAGGACTTAGAAATCTACACTTTGGTGTGGCAGCAAAATTAAAACCAAATGCTACACGACGTTATGCACAAGCACACTTTCAGTCCATTTAAAAATTTAATAAGCTGAAAGCTTATTTGTCTGATTTGCTGGCTCTTTGGCTTCATTTTTGGCAGGCGTGCGCTGCAGAAGGTCACCAATTCACCTGTAAGGAGAGAATTTACCCTGCCTAATTTTTCCTGTCCTTCAGGTGCAGCCTGCCACCCTGCTTTGCATTTTAATGAAGACTACATGTTTATTAAATCTTAGCGTCCCCCCCCCCCTTTAAAAAAAAAAAAAAAACCTGAAATAAATGGCTTATGGTTACCAGGCAACGCAAGTTGATCAAACATCGCCCTCCCCCAATTTTAAGCTCATAATTCATCATCTATATTCAGGCATCAGTTCTTAATTAGATTAAGATGCATAACACTCCCCCTTCTCAGCTGAAATCCTATTTATGCAAATGAATTAACACACAAACACACACACACACACACACACGCGTCCACGTGCGAAGCTAGAACAATTTAACAATGAATTTTGAAACGCTTAAATTGCAGATGAAAGGCGATTTATGGCAAAGTTCATACATTTCTAAAAAAATATTTACTAAAATAATATAATAAAAATATTTTTTTGCTTTTGTGAGACCAGAAAAACCTTTATATCATAAACTGTAATAACAGGAGTTGCTTCAGATCCTGTTTATAGCTCAGGGAATTTAAAAACCATCGTACATAATACTTATAAAAATATAAACAAAATACATCAATTAGTAACCAAACATTGTATTTCCAATAATGCTACAGGTCATTTGGAGAACTTACAGTAAAGTATTTGAATTCACATCACAAACATTGAGCCTTACTGTCTGTGCTGCCCCCCAAAAGCTAAGCTGTGCTTTTCACTTCCTGAAATCTTAATCAGCACAGCCATCTACAAACGAGAATGAAAGACTATGTTTTTTTTTTTTTGTTGCTGTCGTTTTTATCTAATTCATTAAGAAAAAGAAAGAGAAAACAGCAGGTGTTCTTGCACGGTTTGCTTTGGCTTCCAGGTAAAGTTAAAATGGGGTCATCGAATTTCATCACAATTCTCAAAGGTGCGACCGTGGAGAAGGAAGAGACGTGTGCATGGCAAACCAAGGACGGTTGGATTTGCTGCAAAGAGCACGGCTCGCTTTGCTCTCCCTGGAGCCACGGCTTTGATTGAGCGCCTGAAATGAGTTGAAATGTCACAAATCTCCGCCAGTACACTAGAAATGAAAATTGGCCTTGTGGCGGTTTTAAGGCTCCCATTAAGAGTGGGCTTAACGTTTTCTATTTAAGTGTGCCGTTGGAGTGCATCCAAAATACAACATTATTACACATCTCTGCGCACTCAAGGAAAAATGTTCCCCTGGAACTTGTCAATGCAGTCTCGGCTATATTAAAGAAAAAAAAAGAAAAAAACAGAGCTCAGAATCAGAGGCCTTGATAGGACAGAAGGGTAGGAATAAGCTCAGGGGAAGACAAGCTTGAATTAAATTTGCAACAAAATATATGTTCAGAATGGGAGAAATTGTCATGTGATTAGTAGCAGAATGCAGATTTTATTCCTTGATTCTGGCTTTTATCAAAAAAAAAAAAAAAAAAGAAATTGGTAAGTATAGCAAATCTGACACCCGAGTGTCTGGTTTTATCAAATACTAACACATCTTACACGCAAGCTTTTCTTGTTAGAACTGAATACACTGACTTGGTAAATCTACAGCCCTTCTATTTACCCCTTATTTCTTAGGTGGCTGGATTTTTTTTTTTTTTCCAGGGGAAACAGAAAAATGACTATCCTGGCTGCTTAGTATTCACATCACACAAAGTGGGTCTGTGTTCCTTATTTAGTCCCGTACTGTACAGCTGGGGAGCTGTCCAGCACGGAGCGGCAGTATGCAAATGAGTCTGGATTTGAATGGAGATGGAGGTAGACACAAAGCTCAATTAGAGACAGAAAGAGAGAAAGAGGCGGTGGGGGAGCGTCTGGACAGGAAGAGGTGGGGGGGGAGGATGGAGAAAAAAAAAAAAAAAAAAAAAAAACGCTTAATGCCAACCTGAGCAAAACCAGTGTACAAACATGCTGAACCACAAAGCTGCATGCAAATAGCCAGACGTATTTCTAAATTCTCCAGCCCGTCTTTCTAGGGGATCAGACGGCTCAGCTCTTCAGCGCGTTTCAGTCACAAAATCACACCAAGAAGATCCCGCATCATCCGTATCACACACACACACACAATAAAAACAAAACAAAGGTTTAAGTGCCAGCACGTGAAACAATAAAACGAACATATAAAAGGAAAAGAGGTGGCGGCCATTTTGTTCCCAGGTGTCATAGTTGATGCCCAGCAGCCAGCACGGCATGTCACCCAACTGTCCTTGGAGGAGCCTCTGACACGAGCACCGTCACCTCTTGTTACCCTGGCAACTGCAGAATCAATTATGGGGGATGGGAGCAGAATATGAATATTCACATTGCAAGGGAACCTTCATCAAAATTTATAATGTCTTCATACTGCGTGTTTTTTTTCCTACATTTTGGTATGAATTATTGACCTTGGTTTTTATGTGATGGAACAACACAAAATAGTGTCCAATTGTGAAATGCAAGGAAATCACATTTTTATTTTTTATTTTTTAAAATGCCTTTTTTATTCCTGCATTTTTTATTCAGCCCCATCCATGGCTTCAACATTTTTTAGATACCTTGCTTTAAACTTCACAACTTTATCCATTACCTGTCTGCTGTGTCCCTTGGTCTTCGTGATGCTGTTTGCGTTGCTTTTCTCGAACAAACATCTGAGGCCATTACTGAACATGCGTACTTACACTAAGATTTATCTAAGCTCAGTTGAACTCTTTCTAACTGCTGCAACATACAGTTCTACAAAGCACTCAGGCAGTGGACTGCTGCCATGGCTTTCACTGTTTCAACAGTAAAACATTTTTAAAACGGTGCATCGTTTTCCTTTCATTACACAATCATGCGCTACTTTTTGTTGGTCAGTCGCCTCACAATATAATATTAGAGCGCCTGGTTGCATTGGACCAAAATAACATGAAACAGTTGAAGAGGTGCTACCACTGTAGGTAAAGACAAATAAAGCGATTCAAGCAAATTGTTTGCAAGCTTTGGCATTACTACCTTGAAGAAAACAGAAAAGCTGTTCTGTATTTGGGCCGTACGGGTGGGTGTGCTCCAGCTTCTCCTCCTCCCCCTTTCATTCTACACCTACCATTATGACGAGGATCATGAATAGTTTACAAAACTGCATACAGTAAAACGTTGACGTCTTGCACAG